>NW_027531900.1:191037-265673 GCF_008692635.1 Crocuta crocuta
ATATGACAGCCTGACTGGTACATGAAAAGATGCTCACTCATCATCAGGGGAATGTGAATTAAACCATAATGAGATATCACCTCATGCTTGTTAGAATTTCCATCATCAAAAAGACAAAAGATTACAAATGCTGGTATAGATGTGGAGAAGAGGGAGCCCTTGTTCACTGCTGGTGAGATTATAAACTGATACAGCCACTGTGGAAAACAGTACAGAGGATCATCAAAAAATTAAAAATAGAACTATCATCTGATCCAGCAATCACACTTCAGGGAATATATCCAAAGGAAACAAAAACACCCATCCAGAAACATATCTGCAACCCTACATTTGCTGCAGCAATATTTATAATAGTCAAGACATGCAAACAACCTAAGTGTACATCAATAAATGAATGGATAAAGTTGTAGTGTATATATACAACAGAATTTTTTTTTAATTTTTAATTTTTTTTAAATTTTATTTATTTCTGAGAGAAAGACAGCGTGAGCAGGGGAGGGTCAGAGAGAGAGAGAGATACAGAAACTGAAGCAGGCTCCAGGCTCTGAGCTGTCGGCACAGAGCCTGACGCAGGGCTCAAACTCATGAACCATGAGATCACGACCCGGGCCGAAGTCGACGGCTTAACCAACTGAGCCACCCAGGCGCCCCTATTTACAACAGAATATTATTAAGCCATAAAAAAAAAAGAGGAAATCCAATCATTTGCAACAACGTGGATGGACCTGAAAGCATTACGCTAAGTAAGGCAAGTGAGAGAAAGACAAACACTACATAAATGATAACCTCACTTATACATGGAATTGGAAAAAAACCTAAATTCATAGAAAATGAAATCAGATGTGTGGTTACCAGAGGTGGAGGGTAGGAGAGAGGGACTGGAAGAAGGTGGTCAAAAGATACAAAACTCCAGTTATAAGCGCCAGGGATGTGATGCTTGGTATGGTGACTAGCGCTAGCACTTTTACACAGCATACAGGAAAATTGTTAAGAGAGTGATCCTGAGTTCTCATCACAAAGAAAAAACAATTCTCCCTTTTTTCTTTCTTTTCTTTTTATTGTATCTGTATGAGAAGATCGATTTTTATCTGAACCTATGGTGGTAATCATTTCACAGTATGCAAATCAAACTATCGTGTTGTTTATACAATGATATATGTAAGGTATTTCTCAATAAAACTGGAAAGAGAAATGAAGTCAGAATCTATTATAAGATATACAATGAGATGCTCAAAATATTTTATTAGAGAAACACAAGTTAAAGTAATAACTAGAAATTCTAGTCCATTGGATTAGCCAAATTATTAGAAATTCTTGGAAACAGGGGCAGGGATGTAGAGAAACTGATGTCCTTGTACATTCATGGGACTGTAGAATGACACATCCAGTCCAGAAAATAATGTGGTCATACTTCATCAAATAAAATATTATAAGCCATGATAAGGCAATCCTGTTACTCTTCCCCAAGAAATTCTCATCAAAGAATAGTTCATGAAGAAATTTATTGCAGTACTGATTGTAGTCCAGCTGGGCGGCCAGACGAACAAAATGTGGTGTCTCTTCACACTATGGAATCTATGCATCAGTTATAAGCAATGAACTAGAAAAATACATTGCAACATGAGCCAATTTAGTGCTAAGAGTTGAAAAGAAAAGAAGAGAAAAGCAAAAAAAAAGAAAAGAAACGAAACTGAGGAGGACATATAGCACAGTACCATTTCCACAAACAAAAATGCCAACAATTTAAATTTTACAAATATTCCACAAATTCAAGGATAGAAAGCAACCATATCAACTACACTAGAGAAGTTACCTCTAAGGATGAAAACAAATATGGGGAGTGAGAATTATTATTTTGTTTTGTTTTGTGTGGTTTTTTTTCAATTACTCAATTAGCCATTTATTTTTTTATTTTTAGTGATTTTGTGTTTGTTTTTTTTTCTTCCATAGTTTATTGTCAAGTTGGTTTCCATATAACACCCAGTGCTCATGCCAACAAGTGCCCTCCTCCATGCCCAGGGGGAGTGAGAATTAAAAGGGAGAAATAAATAAACAAAATGGAAGGGGATGTTAGATACATTGATAATGACATTAATTACAAACTAAGGAATAAAATTAACTTAATTTCATGTAAACAAAGTACAGAAACTTTTTATAAAATGTCAAAATAAGTACATTAGTTAGAAAGATGAAGTCAGTGCTGTTACACTAGCCAAGTAAAAAGAAAATGTCAGGAAACATAACTATTGATGCCATACACAGCAAAATGCTGTCCCCCAAATGTAGAAATGATACCCTCAAAGTCAACAGCTAGAGGAGAGACATGGGACATGATACAGGAAGGCCATCTCTAAGTGACAATTTGGAAGCAAATAAGGGGAAAGAGAGAAAATGAAAAGAAAACAGCAAGAGTGTGAGCCACAGTAATTTTTTAAAAAGGTAAATCAAGGAGTATATAAATGTGTAAGAGAAGGATTTAAGACCATGATGGGATGGGGGTAAAGAGAATAAAAATGCTAGAGAATGGGAGAAAAACCATAAAGCAGGATCCTAGATACAAAGTAGGAGTAAATAGGGGCACCTGGGTGGCTCAGTCAGTTAAGTGTCTGCCGTTGGCTCAGGTCAGATCTCACAGTTCGTGGTTTCGAGCCCCGCATCAGGCTCTGTGCTGATAGCTCAGAGCCTGGAGCCTGTTTCAGATTCTGTCTCCCTCTCTCTCTGCCCCTCCCCACTCATGTTCTGTCTCTCTCTCTGTCTCAAAAATAAATACACTATTAAAAAAAAATTAAAAACAAAACAAAATAAAGTAGGAGTAAATAAAAATCATTCCCTCCTAGAAAGTCAAGCAAAGACAAGGATGCTGATATGGGAAGGGGCCTTAAAGTGGGAACGGCCTTCAGATATCCAGGGACTGCACCCAAGCCACCATACAGTTCCAAAAGTGCATAATATTACAGAGGTGTCTTACTGACAGCGCCCCACAGCTGCCAGCCACTGCCCGTACAACCGCGGTTCACTCCCACTTTCCATGCTCTCAGTTCCCTACTCACCCAGACAGGTGTGACTTGAGATGTCACCATCTAGCACACATGGCTCTTCTTGCTCCAAGTTGAAAATGACTTTCGGTTTGGGAACATGACACCCTATCAACAGGAAATGATAGCAGACTTGGTTTCAGAGGCCATTCAATGAAGCATTACATTTACTTTTCAGAGAACTTCATGCAGAATAGCGGTATAATCATAACACACCAAATGGACAATTAATAACACAGAACAAAATAAGGACAAAGCTATTACACACTTCGGATGACCTGCAGTTTTTAGAACTCCCACATACCTCAGAAATCCCACAGATTTAAAAAATTCCACTGAGAATGAAAATATACTCAAACAGGTACAGCCTAATCCCCAGGCAAGCTGTGCTTACCCACTGACATCAAGTTGAAATAGTTTTCCAGCATTACATCCCTGTACAGGCTTTTCTGAGCAAGGTCCAACTGCTGCCACTCCTCCCTGCTGAAGTCTACCGTTACATCCTTGAATGACACTGACCCCTGCAAAAACACATTCCTATTCAACGTGAACGGTGAGCACTGAAGAATGGAAACAAGGTATTTAGGAACTTAACTCTTAATCATTTTCATCATGCTACAAATAAGATTCTCATTAAACACCTAGATTTTGTTATTATTTTGAGGAAAAAATAAATCTCATTAAAAATATGCCAGTGCCTGGGTGACTCAGTCAAGGTTAAACGTCCAACTTCGGTTCAGGCCATTATCTCATGGTTCATGAGTTTGAGCCCTACACAGTGAGCACTCTGGGCTGACAGCTCAGAGCCTGGGGCCTGCTTCGGTTTCTCTGTCTCCCTGTCTCTCTGCCCCTCCCCCACCCACACTCTGTCTGTCTCTCTCAAAAATAAATAAGCGTTTAAAAAATATATAACCATAGGAATCTACCCCCAAAACCAAGAGCACACTTTACGTACTGTATGTTAGCCAATTTGACAATAAATTATATTAAAATAACAATAATAAAATCAATTAATCAGTAGGTCAATCATGTCATTCTTTCTGTAGTACTGATAATATTCTGGATTGTTTTGGAAATTTTTTTTTTTTTTAATGTTTTATTTATTTCTAGGAGACAGACAGCATGAGTAGGGGAGGGTCAGAGAGAGAGGGAGACACAGACTCTGAAACAGGCTCCAGGCTCTGAGCTGGCAGTCAGCACAGAGCCCGACGTGGGGCTCGAACCCACATACCGTGAGATCATGACCTAAGCGAAAGTCGGACGCTCAACGACTAAGCCACCCAGGCGCCCCATGTTTTGGAAATGTTTTTATTGGTGTGCTGGTTACAAAGAAATAAGCTGTGAAAATTCATAAAACTTTATGACATGTGCATTCTTTTCTACGCCATGTCATTAAAACTTCATTTAAAAAATTATATTCTTGGGGCGCCTGGGTGGCTTAGTCGGTTAAGCGTCCGACTTTCGCTTNAAATAGGCACTTTTTTTTAAGCAGTGTGGTACTAGCATAAAGAGAGACATATAGGTCAGTGAAATATAACTGAGAATCCAAAAACAAACCCTCATATTTATAGTCAATTGATACTCAACACAGGTGTCAAAACAATTTAAAATGGAAAAAAAAGGTTTTGTCAACAAATTGTGCTGAGACAAGTGGATATCCACAGATAAAAGAATGAAATGGGACACTTACCTCATACCACATAAAAAAAATTAACTCAAAATGGACTAAAGGCCTAAATGTTCTTATATTTAGCCGAATTTACATTTTAGCTAAAAGGGTAAATCCTTGTGATGCTGGATTTGGCAATGATTCCTTAGATATAAAATCAAAAGCACAAGCAACTAAAGAAAAAAACAGAGGGTACGTGGCTGACTCAGTCGGTTAAGTGTCTGACTGGCTCCAGTCATAATCTAGCAGTTTATGAGGTCAAGCCCCCTGTCAGGCTCTGTGCTGACAGCTCAGCACCCCAAATCACACTCTGTCTGTCTCTCAAAAATGAAGAAACATTAAAAACTTTTTAATTTTTTTTTAATTTTTAAAAGAATAAATTAAATTGGACTTCATTAAAATTAAAAACTGTGTGCTTAAAAGGATATCATCAAGAAAGTGAAAAAAAGGGGCGCCTGGGTGGTTTAATTGGTTAAGCGTCCAGTTTCAGCTCAGGTCATGATATCATGGTTCATGGGTTCGAGACCTGCTTCGGGCTCTGTGCTGACAGCTAGCTCAGGGCCTGGAGCCCACTTCAGATTCTGTGTCTCCCTCTCTCTGTGACCCTCCCCTGATGACGCTGTCTCTCTCAGAAATAAATAAAACATTAAAAGAAATTTGGGGCACCTGGGTGGCTCAGTCAGTTAAGCATCCAACTTTGGCTCAGGTTATGATCTCACAGTTGGTGGGTTCGAGCCCCGCATCCGGCTCTGTGCTGGCAGCTGGCTCAGAGCCTGGAGCCTCCTTCAGATTCTATGTGTCTCCCTCTCTCTCTGACCCTCCCCTGCTCATGCTGCCTCTCTCTCTCTCAGAAATAAATAAAACATTTAAAAAAAATTTTTTAAATTAAAAAAAAAAGTGAAAACACAACCAAAAAACTGTAACAAAATTTTTGCAAATTGTATGTTTGATAAGAGACCTGTGTAGAATATATACAGAGCTCCTATAATTCAATAAAACATATAAAATCCAATTAAAATGAATAAAGGATATGAATATGCATTTCTCCAAAGATATACAAATGGGCAAAAGCACATGTAAAGATCCTTAGTATCTTCAATCATGAAGGATATAGAAATCCAAATCACAGAGATACCCCTTCAAAGTCACTAAGATAACTATAATAAAAAAGATACTCAATATTGTTAGTCATCAATGGTATATTTCCATTAGGATGGTGTCAATAAAAAAAAAGATGATAATAAATGGTTAGTGTTTAAAATATATGTAAAATTTAAATGCATGAAAGTAATAATATAAGGTGAGAGATGGTAAATGGAATTAACATGATTTGGTATCCCAGAATTATTGAGAAGGGGGTAGAAATAATAATGACTTAAAGATGAATAGAATAATATCTAGGGTAAAAAAAGAATGTATGTGATGAACAAGTTAACAAAGTAAAAAATAAAAATTTTGAGTAATTAAAAGAAGGAATGAAAAAATAATATTAAAGACAGTTCAAATATAAAATTAATAGTAAGATAGTACATATAAATGCAAGTATATCAGCTATTACATTAAATGTAAACGGACTTGGGTGCCTAGATGGCTCAGTTGGTTAAGCACCCAAGTCTTGATTTTGGCTTGGCTCAGGTCATGATCTCACAGTTGGTTTTCTCTCACCCTTCTCTCTCTGCCACTCTCCCACTGGTACTCTCACTTTCTCAAAATAAATAAACATTTAAATGTAAATAGATTAAACATTCAAGGTAAAGCAAAGATTGAATAAATCCCACATGATCATGGTGAATGATCCTTTTAACGCATGGTTTAAAAAAAGTTTATTTTTATTTATTTTGAGAGAGAGAGAGAGAGAGAGAGAGCAAGCAGGGGAGGGACAGAGAGAGGGAGAGAAGATCCCAAGCAGGCTCTGTGCCATCAATGCAGAGCCAGATGCAGGGCTTGGACTCACAAACTGTGAGGTCATGACCTGAGCTAAAATCAAAAGTCGAATATTTAACTAAATGAGCCACCCAGGTACCCCCTTTTAACATATTATTGAATGTAGTTTGGTAGTATTTTGCTGAGAATTGTTGCATCTGTTTCATCAGGGATCTTGGTCTATACTTTTTGTAGTGTCTTTGTCTGGGTTTAGTGTCAGTAATGTTGGCCTTTTAGAATGTATTTGGAGGCTTTCCTTCCTCTTCTATATTTTGGAATAGTTTGAGAAGAGTAGGTATTAACTCACGTTTATCTTTTTTTTTAAAGTTTATTTACTTGAGGGGGTGGCGGGGAAGGACAGAGAGACGGGGAGAGAGAGGATCCCAAGCTGGCTTGGAGCTGTCAGTGCAGATTCCAATGCAGGGCTCTATCCCACAAACTGTGAGATCATGACCTGAGCCGAAATCTTGAGTCAGGTGCTTAACTGACTGAACCATCCAAGCACCCCTTAACTCTCCCTTAAATGTTTGCTAGATGGAGCACCTGGTGGCTTAGTCAGTTGAGCATCAGACTTCAGCTTGTCATGATCTCACAGTCATGAGTTCGAGCCCCAACAAAGGGTCTCACTACTGTCAGTGCAAAGCCGGCTTCAGATCCTCTGTCCCCCTCTCTCTGCCCCTTTCCCACTTGCACTCCAAAAATAAATAAACATTTAAAAAATAAAAAATAAATGTTTGCTAGAATTCACCTGGGAAGCCATTTGGTCCTGGACTTTTGTCTGTTGGGAGTTATTTTTCATTATCAATTCAATTTCACTATTAGTAACTGGTCTGTTTAGATTTTGTATCTCTTCCTACTTCACTTTTAGAAGATTGTATGTTTCTAGGAATTTATCCATTTCTTCCAGGTTTATTCCTGGGATGCAAGAATGGTTTAGTATCTACAAATCAATCAATATGATACACCATATTGACAAAATAAAGATAAAAATCATATAGTCATCTCAATAGAGGAAGAAAAAGCATTTGACAAAATTTAATACCTGTTCATGAAAAAAAAAGTAAAATTTTCAACAAAGTGGGTTTAAAGGGAATTAATCTCCAGGCACCTGGGTGGCTCAGTCGGTTGAGAGTCTGACTCTTGATTTCAGCTCAGGTCACGATCCTAGGGTTGTGAGACTGAGGCCTGCACTGGGCTCTGTGCTAAGCATGGAGCCTGCTGAAGGTTCTCTATCTCTCCCTCTGCCCTTCCCTCCTGCTCACATACACACACACTCTCTAAAATAAAATACATAATTAAAAATAAAGGAAATATACCTCAACATAATAAGGGTCGTCAATGACAAACCTACAACAAACATATACCACGGTGAAAAATTGACAGCTTCTTCTCTAAGATCAGGGGCAAGATAAGGATGTCCACTCCCAACACTCCTATTCAACACAGTACTGGAGGTCTAGGCCCCAGCAATCAGAAAGGAAAAAGAAAAGGGTTCCAAGTTGATAAGGAAGAAGTAAAACTGTCACTATTCACACATGACATGGTATTACTCATAGAAAATCCTAAAAATTCCATCAAAAAATATTAGAAATAATAAATGGATCCAGTAAAGTTACAGATACAAAATTAATACACAAAAAAATACAGATATTGGTTGTTTCCATACATTAACACAAAGTAGCAGAAAGAGAAATTAAGAAAACAATTCCATTTACAACTATATCAAAGAGAATAAAATGTCTAGGAATAAACTTAATGAAAGAGACGAAAGACCTGTACCCTGAAAACTATAAAGCATTAATGAAAGAAACTGAAGACAACACAAAACAAAATGGCAAGATATACCATGCTTATGAATTAGAAGAACAGTTAAAGCTCCATATTACCCAAAGCAATCTGTAGATACAATATAATTCCTACAAAAATGCCAATAGTATTTTTTACAGAACTAGAAAAATACTAAAATTTTTATGGACCACACACAAAAAAACCCAATAGCAAATGCAATCAAAGAACAAAGGTGAGGGTAACACAGTCCAATATTTCAAAAGACACCACAGCGCTACAGTAAGCTAACCAGTACGGTCCTAGCACAAAAGACACATAGATCACTAGAAGAGAAAGAAAGCCCAGAAATAAACCCAGGCTTTCTATGGTCAATTAATCTACAACAAAGGAGGCAAGAATATACAACGGGGAAAAGAGTCTCTTCAATAAATGGTGTTGGGAAAACAGGACAGCTACAAGCAAAAGAATGAAACTGAACCACTTTCTTACACCATATACAAAAATAAATTCAAAATGGATTAAAAACCTACAGCTGAGACAGGAAACCATCAAAGTCCTAGAAGAGAACATAGGCAGTAACCTCTTTGACATCAGCCATAGCAACATGTTTTTAGATATGTCTTCTCATATCTAAACAAAAGTAGTAATAAACTATTGGGACTATGTCAAAATAAAAAACTGCACAGTGAAAGAAACAATCAGCAAGGTGAAAAGGCAATGTACTAAACAAGAAAAGATATTTGCAAATGGTATATCAAATAAGGGGCTAACATCCAAAATATACAAAGAACCTATACAACTCAACACATGCAAAAAAACTCCACAAATAATCTGATAAAATAGACAGACGACCTGAATAAACACTTTTCCAAAAATGCTATATGGGGCATCTGGGTGGCTCAGTTGGTTGAGCACCCGACTCTTGATTTCAGCTCAGATCATGATCTCACATTTCATGAGTTCAAGCCCTGCATAGGGCTTTGCACCGACAGTCAGAGGAGCCTGGTTGGGATTCTCTGTCTCTATCTCTCTGTCCCTCCCCTGCTCACAACTCTATCTATCTCCCAAGATAAATAAACATTAAAAAAAAAAAAGACATAAAGATACTTAGGGTGCTTGGTGGTGGTTCAGTTGGTTGAGCATCCGACTTCAGCTCAGGTCATGATCTAACGGCTTGTGGGTTTGAGCCCCGTGTAGGGCTCTGTGCTCACAGCTCAGAGCCTGGAGCCTGCTTTGGATTCTGTGTCTCCCCCCCCTCTCTGCCCCTCCCCCTGTTCACGCTCTGTCTCCCTCTCTCTCTCTGCCCTCCCTGTTCGCGCTCTGTCTCTCTCTCTCAAAAATAAACATGAAAAAAAAAAGATAGTCAACAGACACACAATAAATGCTCAACATAACTAATCATCAGGGAAATGTAAATCAAAACCACAATGAGGTATCATCTCACACCTGTCAGAACGGCTAGTATTAAAAGACAAGAAATGTGTTGATGAGGATGTGCACTGTTGGTGGGAATGCAAACTGGTACAGCCACTGTGGAAAACAGTATGGAGATTCCTCAAAAAATTAAGAAATAGGGGCACTTGGGTGGCTCAGTCGGTTAAGCGTCCGACTTCGGCTCAGGTTATTATCTCGCGGTCTGTGGGTTCAAGCCCAGCATCCGGCTCTGTGCTGACAGCTCAGACAGAGCCTGGTGCCTGCTTTGGATTCTGTGTCTCCCTCTCTCTCTGCCTCTTCCCTGCTCATGCTCTGTCTCTCTCTCTCTCTCTCAAAAATAAATAAACATTAAAAAATTTTTTTTAATTAAAAAAATAGAAATACTATATGATCCAGTCATCCACTACATCATTTATTCAAAGAAAAGAAAACACTGTCAGAAGAATATATGCACACCCATGTTTATTGCAGAATTATTTACAATAGGCCAAATTGTAGAAGCAACCCCAGTGTCCATATCAATAAATGAATGAATAAAAAGATGTGGTATTCATATAGAGTAGAATATTCCTCAGACAAAAAAAAGAATGCAATCTTGCCATTTGTGACATAGGGGGACCTAGAGAGTACTGTGCTAAGTGAAACAAGTCAGACAAAGACAAATACCATATGATCTCACTTACACGTACAATCTAAAAAACAAAACAAAGCAGAAACAGACCCATAAATACAGACATCAAATACTGAGGGTAGGGGTAAAATGGGTGAAGGGGGGTGGGAGATACCGACTTCCAGTTACAGAATGAGTAAGTCATGAGGATGAAAGGTACAGCACAGGGACTAGTCAGTGATATGTTGACAAATGGCAGTTACATTTGTGGTGAGCATAATGTATAGTCTTGTCGACTCACTGTGTCATACACCTGAAACTAATGCAATGATGTGTCAGCTGTGCTTCAATAAAAAAAAATAATTAAAAAATAAAAGCAAAAATTGAAAGTTCTGGTTCTAAAAAAAAAATGGAATAAGTGCACTCCACCCTATTTTTCCTGCTAAGTAAATACCTAAAAACCTAGAAAAATACATAAAGCATTTATATTTATCCACATCCTTGGCTTTCTCTGAAGAGCTTTTTTTTTTCTTTTCTTTTTTCCCTCAAGAGCTTTCTTGACAGTGAAACTAACTGTAGCATCTTTTGGAATCTTGATAGCCCAAATTCCCGACATTATCAAGTCTGGTTCGTTTTTGCTCAACGATTCTCCCCTCCATCCATCTCAACTCTCACATTTCACTATGATCAGAAAGAAGAAACTTGGCTACATCTTCAACCCTTTGCTTGGAAATCTCCTCAGAGAAAAATCCAAGTTCACCACTGACTAATCTGTTTTCCACATAACTACAGGGCAGACTTCAGCAAGGCTCTCTGCCACTGTGTCCACTGTCCGGGAACACGCTCCTCATTTTCTCCCAATCATCACCAGCAACACCTTTAACATCCATTTCTATCAAATGGATATGGGGACACATGGGTAGCTAAGTCGGTTAAGTGTCTCACTCTTTATTTTGGCTCAGGTCATGATCGCACAGTTCGTGGGATCAAATCCCACGTCAGGCTCCACACTGACAGCGCTGAGTCTGCTTAAGATTCTCTCTCTCTTTCCCTCTGCCCCTCTCTGCTGCTTGGGCTCTCTCTCTCTCTCAAAAATAAAATAAATAAATAAAATAAAATAAGCAGTTCAATCGAGTTTCACCTTTGAAAAGCTGGAATTTGAGAGCTAAGTGAAGTTCTATGAAGCCTCAAAGAATTTGACTGAGTAAATACAAGTATAACCCTTCATGATATTCAAAATGAAATATTGGCTTTTAAAAGTTAAAATGCAAGGGATGCCTGGGTGGCTCAGTCAGTTAAGTGTCTGACTTTGGCTCAGGTCATGATCTCACAGTTTGTAAGTTCAAGCCCTGCTTTGAGCTCTGTGCTGAAAGGTTGCAGCCTGGAGCCTGCTCTGGATTCTGTATCTCCCTCTCTCTCTGCCCCTCCCCTGCACACACTTTGTCTCTCTCTCTCTCTCTCAAAGAAAAATAAACGTTAATAAAAATTTTAAGTTAAAATGCAAAGAACAAAGAGATAAATATAATTGAAAAAATATATAAGAATATGCTAAATATAAAATAAGGTCTCCTTCAAAAAAAAAAAATCAGTGAATGACTTCTACTCCTAGAAAGATGGGAACCAATGCACTTGTCTCTTCCCATGCCACTAAGTACATCTAGAAACCATAGACATCATCCATAAAACAAATATGAGAGTACTCTCTGTAAGGCCAATGAAAAAAAGGCAAACTGGTTAAGGACCTCAGGAACCAAGGAACTATACAGTGTGAGTTCCTGAACACTCCCTCTATAGCCCTGACAGGTGCTAGAACATTCTAGAACCCAGAATCACCAAGAGCACACAAAGAGAGCTTAAAGAAAAGTCTGCTCTCTCTAGCTAAAAGATCAGCAAAGGGGCAGCCGAGAAGGCAGAAAACTTTTAGGAAAAATATATTCTAGCTAAACACAACAGATTGAAAAACCAAAGAAACAAAATACTTTGGGCCTGACCCCAAGCCCATCAGCAAGGACCCAGTGCATAGCCTAGACTCCCACTCTTGCCTGGCTGAACATAGATGCCCCTTTACACTCCAATGGTTTGGTGTGGGAAAAAGCAGGGGGGAAGTGGAACTTTCATCTACACATAGTAGTAATAAAATTTTTAAAATAGGCCAAGATTCCTCATTAATATAAGTCCTTAAAAAGTATTAGCAAATAAAATATATAAAAAGAAATATATGCCATGATAAAATGGGGTTTATTCAAAGGTTGCCAAGTCTGGCTCAATATGTGAAAATCAACGTAATCTAGCATTAGCAATAGGCTAAGGAAGTAAAACCCCACAACCATGTCAAGTAATGCAGAAATTCAACATCTATTCATGATAAAACCTCAAAACGTTGTTTCACAAGGTAGTCCTTGCACAAGCAGCAGTGACACCTTGTTGGAATCCCAATCTTACTAAGTCAGAGTGTGAAGGCACGTGCCAGTGTGAGAAGCACTGCTTTGTAACCATGAAACCTGTCAGTGTGCCTCTAACAGAACAGTTCTCTTGTTGCAGACACTGCTCTATCTCCATTCATCTCAAGAGCCATCAAAATTTTCTCAAACATCAAGAACCAGGAAATCTTTACTACAGATGAAATAAATTACTTATCAACAATATAAACCAGTATCTCATTTCCATGATTCCCATGTCTTTCAAGGAGAACAGAGATAATCTCACAGTTCACAGCTGTATAAAATCACACAACTCACATATATCTATACTCCAAGTTTGATTTGGAGTTGATGGCCACTTCTTTTTTTTTTTTTTGCTCTGATCTTGGTTTTTATTAATTTACATTTGTCCATCTTACTATATGCATTATTAGATGGTTCCTAAAATCCACTAGAAAACAGAACAACATAAATATATGAACAAATAAGAACGTACCAGGGACTTGGTCATTTCTGGCTCTTCTGGGAAAGAGGCAAAGATCTGAGAAGAGATAGACAGAGGGACCGATGAGAGAAGGCAGTGTGCCAGAGTCCCACACATGGCCACATACATCATTTAGCATCCACACCTGACCCAAAAACTCATTTCCAAAACTACATCATAAAAAAATCATCCTTAATCGCACAAAAATTTATTTACTTATTTATTTTTACTATTTATTTTTTGAGAAAAAGAGAGAGTGGGGGGGAGGGACAAAGAGAGAGCGTGTCAGAGAATCCCAAGCAGGCTCCGTGCTGTCAGTGCAGAGCCTGACATGAGGCTCAAACCCATGAAATGTGAAATTATGACCTCGGCTGAAATTGGACACTCAGCTGACTGAGCCACCCAGGCACCCCTGCACAAAAATTTAAAAACAGGAATTTCACCACAGCATGGCTAAGAACAAAATAAAAAGGCTAGAACATATTGATATCCAATAATTATAAACTCCTTAAATAATCCGCAGACCATCCTGAAAACATAAAGACAAATAAAATTAAATTACAGTAGAAAAATATGTCAAACTGCCAAGTAAAAATAAAAAGATGTACCAAACAATATGGTTCCATTTTCACTGAACAATACATGTGTACATACACAGGCACACATACATGTGTACACACATTATGAGTGCATTCATACACAAGAAAAAAAATTAGCTGGAAGCAAATATACTACCACATTAACAGATATATTATTCGGGTGATGGTAAAATTATAGGTAATTTTTATATTCTTATTTGCTAATAAAACAAGATAACTGTTTGTTTTTTTTTAATGTTCATTTATTTGGGGTGCCTGGGTGACTCAGTTGGTTGAGCCCCTGACTTCACCTCAGGTCATGATCTCATGGTTTGTGATTTGTGAGTTCAAGCCCTGCATCAGGCTCTCTGCTGACAGCTCAGAGACTAGAGCCTGCTTCAGATTCTGTGTCTCCCTCTCTCTCTGCCCTTCCCTGCTCACACTCTGCCTCTCTCTCAAACATAAATAAACATTAAAAAATTGTTTTTAATAAATAAAAATAAATGTTTATTTATTGACTTTGGGAGAGAGATAGTGAGCGGGAAGGAGCAGAGAGAGTGGGAGAGAGAATCCTAAGCAGACTCACTGCTGTCAGCAGAGAGCCCGATGCAGGGCTTGATCCCATGAACTGTGAGATCATGACCTAAGTAGAAATCAAGAGTCAGTCAACTAATTGAGCCACCCAGGCACCCCTGGAAGCAGGTTCTAATCAAGATGCACACATTGGTCATTGTGTCCCTTTGACACTAGACCTATCCTCCCCAATACTTTTTCAAGACAGACTTTTAAAAATAATTTTTGCTTTGAACTACACTTTTCACATCCAAACACTGCCAGCACACACTGGGCTAACGTGGGCTGGAGTCTGAAAAAGAGATTCTGAAGGTTCACTATGTGCTCTGACACCAGGATCTGTGGAAATGCAAAGAGATCCTGCAGAGACAGCACCGCATGGTGACAGCCACTGAGCTGTCCTCCCAAGAGCCTCTACAGTGCAGGACAGGTGGCAAAGGGAACAATGAGAATCTGGAGCCCAATCAATGTATGTCTGAATTCCAGCTCTTCCGCCTTCTAGCTGTGACATCTAGAGAGCCCACTTCAATCTCAGTCTCCCCATCTTCATACTTTTTAGATAAACAAACTTACAATACTTGAAAAGCACTCAGGCCAGGTGTGGCACATAAATGCTCATTAAATACTAGTTACTGATATTATTACAGTATCAGCAATCCACGCTGAATGCAATCACTGTACCCGGCATCATCTGACTTCACAGCCTCCTCAAGTCATCACCAACCCTGAGCCCCAGTTTCTCACTCCCACTCCACAACTGGCTCCACTGTCAGCTGCTGCACACTGACCTCCTGTGGGAGCCATCACGCACACCTCAGCATCACTGCTGCCCACACCCTGCTGCCCACAGCCCCCAATCATTCATTCCACAGTTCCTGATCACAGAGTCTCCAACACTCTACCCTGGTCCTCCTGGCTCACCCCCTATAAATGCCCCATAAAGGAAAAATTCCTCCTATATGTTTTTACTCTATTCTCAATACTTCTGGTCACCAAGTGTGTGTGTGTGTGTGTGTGTGTGTGTGTGTGTGTGTGTGTTGGAAGAGGTCAGGGGTGGGGAAGGGATCCCTACACTAAGCAATTGTGCAGTACCAGCCAAATGTCCTACAATTTAACTCAATTCTGGCATCATCTGCTTGGAGTTAGCGTCATATGGCACAGGTTGAGGGCTCAGTCCATGAGAGTGCCCCCACCCCAACTTCATGCCAATCAAAAGTTTAGGCTGTTACTTCTGCTTATTAACTGGTTGTAAATGAGTGGTTCCCAGGACCCCCAACTTGGGTTCCACTAAGTTGCTAGAGCAGCTCACAGACCTCAGACTAACATTTGACTTATTGGATTACTGATTTAGTATAAAAGGACATACCTCAGGAACAAGCTGATGCAAGAGATACAGAGAGCAAGGTATATGGGAAGGGGTGCTGCACTCTCCCAGCACCTTGATGTGTTCAATCCAGAAGCTCTCCAAACTCCAAACTTTTGGGGTTTTATGGACGCCTCTTTATGTACAGATGGTTAATTAAATAACTGGCCATTGGTGACCGACTCAACTTCTAGTCAGGGTGTGGGTTTCAAGTCCCAACCCTCTAATCACATGGTTGGTTCATTCTCCTGGCAACCAGCCCCCCTCAAGTGGTTATCTAGAGGCTATCGAAAAATTACTTCATTAACATAAATTCAGGTGTGGTTCAAAAGAATTTATTATGAATGATGAAAACATCCATTTCACCTTCATTTCCCTGGAGCTATTTCAGGAATCAGGAACAAAAGGTGCCCTGTAGCTCTTATCATTTAGGAAATTACGAAGGTTTTAGGAGCTATGTGCTGGGAACCATGGACTAAGACTAAAATATTTATTCTTATTATATGACAATGTCACACACACCCATTACTGGCCTCTACACACTTTTTATCACTACCCACCATGCATCTTCACCAATCATCCTAAGAGTCCCAATCCCAGATGCACCTACACCTGCACCAGGCACCCAAGCACACTTCCCACCACTCACACCATACCACTAGGTCTGTACCATTAGCCTTACACACACACACACACTCACCGAGGAAGGAACCCAACAAATGATCAAATCTGGGGATATTCTTAAATTTTAAAGATGAAAATCGGAAACACATAAATCCAAAGCACATGTGAAATAACAGATTATATAATAAGAGAAAATTTTCAGAAAATCAAGATGCCTCATCTGCAGTAATGAAAATTAAATGATATCAGGAATAGGCCTTTTCTGGGGTGCCTGGGTGGCTCAGTCAGTTAAGTGCCCAACTCTTGGTTTTGGCTCAGGTCATGATCTCATGGTTCATGAGTTCAAGCTCCACGTTGGGCTCTGCACTAATGGTGTGGAGCCTGCTTGGGATACTCACTCTCTCGCTCTCCTGTTCTCTCTCTCTCGCAAACTAAACAAATAAACTTTAAAAAAAACTTGAAAAATCTTTAAAAGGCCATTTCTCTATGAGGGCAGGAGAGACACTTCCAGAAATAAAAGGACTTGCAAAGTATCTCTATCTTTATCTGACAAAAATACTTTAAGAAGTATTCCAAATAATGTAAATTTAACCAATGAGAAATCCCAAAGAAAAATACTGTTCAGCAATAAATTTTACAAGAGATAAAATTATAATAAAGGACAATCATGGTGACGGGATGAGGCCATTAAAGGTAAAATTAATATTCTGATAAAACATTTCTAATTAAAACATAAGGAAAAAACATGTTATATGGGGTGTAGAATGGAAACAATGAACAGAAATTTAATCACTACAATGAAAGTAGAAAGTATGAAATAGAAAAGATGGGGGCGCCTGGGTGGCTCAGCAGGTTGAGCTTCCGACTCTTGACTTTGGCTCAGGTCATGATCTCATGGTTGGTGGGACCAAGACCAGCATGGGACTCTGCTGACAGCGACGAGCCTGCTTGGGATTCACTCTCCCTCTCTCTGCCCCTTCCTTGCTCATGCTCTCTCTTTCTCTTAAAATAAATAAACAGGAAGGAAGGAAGGAAGGAAGAAAGGAAGGAAGGAAGGAAGGGAGGGAGGGAGGGAGGGAGGGAGGGAGAGGAAGGGAGGAAGGAAGGGAGGGAGGGAGGAAGGGAGAGAGGAAGGGAGGAAGGAAGGAATAGGGCACCTGGGGGGGCTCAGTTGGTTAAGCATCCAACTTGGGCTCAGGTGATGATCTAATGAGTTTCAGCCCTTCTGTAGGTGAGCTCAAGACCCACTTCTGGCTCCAGGCTGACTGTGCAGAGCCTGAGTGGGATACTCTCCCTCTCTCTCTTCCCTTCGCTCACTCACTCTCTCTCTCTGTCTCAAAAAATAAAATAGGCTTTAAAAAAAGTACAAACTGATAAGCCTAGAAGACAGAGAAAATAAATTAAGATCTCAATCTTTCACTCCTCATATCCCTCATTTCTCTTTCTCAACTGTTATCCACGCCCACTGACCCACGACCCCCTATATCCCTGCAAATCCACTGTCAGAGACCCCACCGACTCCGTCTCTCCCCCGATCCACACTCAGAGACCACCCTTCCCGACCCCATCCGTCCCTCACGGATCCGGCGTCCAGACCCCACCGACCCCATCTCTCCCTCACGGATCCGGCGTCCAGACCCCACCGACCCCAGCTCTCCCTCACGGATCCGGTGTCCAGACCCCACCGACCCCAGCTCTCCCTCACGGATCCGCCCTCAGAAATCCCAGCAACCCCATCTCTCCCTCAATGATCCACCGTCAGAGATGCCACCGACCCCATCTCTCCCCGTTGGATCCACGGTCAAAACACCCCACCGTCCCCATCCCTCCCTCACAGATCACCGTCCAGACCCCATCGTCCCCATTCTTACCTGAGGACCCACCGTCAGAAACCACACTGACATCTACTCTCCCCCGCGGATCTATCTTCCACAATCGGCCGACCCCATCTCTCCCCGCGGATCCGCCCTCAGAGATCCCACCGACCCCGTGCGTCCCGACGGATCCATCGTCCAGACCCCACAGATCCCATTACTGGATCCACTGCCCGCCCCCATCTGTGACCGGATTGCTAACCACGAACATCAGCGACGTTTCGTCGCTCATCTCGCGATGCTCCCAGCGCAGCACTCACTTCCCCCTCACCCACGCCCTCTCAAAACCGTGGCCGTTTACCTCAGGCGGTTACTAAATCCGGCCGACTTCCTTTCACGCTCGGTCCCAGTCTCTGCGGGATTCCTCCCAGCGCCGCCTGGCTGTGCGCATGCTCAGCAGCGGCTCCGTGGCCGCAGCTCGCCAGGACTCAACACGGCGCTCGGCTAAACTCGACTCCTCCAAATGGCTGCCCGGCGCCAACATGGCGGCGCCCTTAGCCGCCAAGGCCTGCAGGCGGCCATGTTGAAGTGACGTAACGACAGTGGAGCTCAGAGTTGTATGGTCAGAAGTGACTTGAGTGTAGTTACCACTCTGGGACTCAACCGGAGCGCCTCCCCACAAGCCGCCCATAGCCCTTCCTCAAACCTAAATCATATAGCCTAGTTCTCTGGACACAAACTAGAAATCAGTAGCAGAAAGACAAAGGGAAATCAACACTTGTAAATACGGGATAGAAGATCTGAGGCAGGCTCTGCACTGATGGCAGCAACCCCAGGGCCTGAACTCATAAACCAGGAGATCATGACCTGAGCCAAAGTCCAGCGCTCAATCAACTGGGCCACCCAGGTGCCCATAACACTTGTAAATTAAACAACTCAGTTCTAAATAATCCACGGGCTAAAGAGGAAGTCCCAAGGAAATCTAAGAATACGATGAAATGGGGGCACCTCGTCTGACTCTTGATTTCAGTTCAGGTCAAGATCTCACGGTTTGTGGGATCCAGACATGCACTGGGCTCTGCGCTGACAGTGCAGAGCCTGCTTGGGATTCTTTCTCTCCGTCTCCCACCCCCACCCTCCCGCTCACACACGCATGCTCTCTCTCAAAATAAACAAACATTAAAATATATATTTTGAATTAAGTGATGAATATGTAACTTATAAAAACTTAGAAGATGCCGCAAAAGTAGAGTTCAAAGGCAAATTTATGGTATTGGTTGCATAGTTTAGAAGGGAAGAAAGAACTAAAATTAATAATCTAAACTTCCATCTTAGGAAATTACAGAAAGAAAAGCAAGATATTAAATATTATTTAAATTATATGGATTTTAAGATATTAAATATTAAATTCAATATTGAAAGGACAAAAAAGGAATTTTTAAAGTATTTTTTAGAACAGTTCTAACTTCATAGCAAAATTGAGAAGGTACAGGGATTGCCCATATCCTTCTAGCTCCCATACATGCACAGCCTCTCCCTATTATTAATATCCTCCTTCAGAGTTGTACATTTGTTACAACTGATAAACCTACATTGATGTATCAAAATCCCTTAAAGTCCATAATTTGCATTATGCCTTGCTCTTTGTGTTATACAGTCTATGAGTTTGAACAAACATATAACAAGTATCCATCATTATAGTACTCTCTGTGAAAATCCTCTGTCCTCTCTGCCTATTCATCCCTTCCCCTACCTCAAACCCTGAAAACCATTCATCTTTTTTCTACCTTCATAGTTTTGATTGTTCCAGAATGTCATATAGTTGGAATCCTATACTATATAAACTCTATCTTCTTTCACTTAGTAATACGCATTTAAGTGTCCTCCAAATTTTTCATGGCTTAAAAACTCATTTCTTTTTAGCACTAATAATCCATTGCTGGGGCACATGGCGGGCTCAGGTAGTAGATCATGTGACTCTTGATCTCATGGTTGTGTGAGTCCCATGTTGGATGTAAAGATTAGTTAAAAATAAAATATTTTTTAAAAAAACTTCATTGACTAGATCTACCAGTTTATGTATCCATTCACCTACTAAAGGACATCTTGGTTGCTTACTAGTTTTGCAATTATGAATCAGGCTTTCATAATATTCATGTGCAGGTTTTTGAGTGGGCATAAGTTTTCAACACCTTTGGGTAAATACTAAAGAGTGCAAGTGCTGAATCATATATTGGGTATAGTTAGTTTTGTGAGAAACTGCCAAACTGTATTCCAAAGTGGCTATGCCATTTGTAGTCCCATCAGTAATAAATGAGTTCTTTTGCTCTACATCCTTGCCAGTATTTGGTTTTTGTCAGTATTCTGGATTTTAGCTATTCTAATATATGTGTAATATATCATTATGGTTTTAATTTTCATTTCCCTGTCGACATGATATCAAGCATCTTCTTACGTGCTTACTTGCCATCTATACATCTTCTTTGGCGAAGTATCTGTTAAGGTCTTTGGCCCATTTAAAAAATCAGGTTGTTTTCTTATTGTTGAGTTTGAAGACTTCTTTATGTCTTTTGTGTAACAATTTTTTTGTCAGATGTGTCTTCTGCATATATTTTCTTCCAGTCGGTGACTTGTCCTTCGATTCTCTTAACATTGTCTTTTGCAGAACAGAAGTTTTAATTTTATTTACTTATTTTAATGTTTATTTATTTTTGAGAGAGAGGCCACAAGCAGGGGAGGGGCAGAGAGAGAGGGAGACACAGAATCCATAGAAGGCTCCAGGCTCTGAGCTGTCAGCATAGAGCCCGACACAGGGCTTGAACTCACAAACTGTGAAATCATGACCTAAGTCGAAGTCAGCCGCTTAACCGATGAAAACACCCAGGCACCCCAAGTTTTAATTTTAATAAAGCCCATCTCAGCAATTATTTAATGGATAGGCCTTTGGTATTGTAAAAAGTCATTGTCATACCCAATCTCATTTAGGTTTTATCCTATGGGTTGTTTTTAAGTTTATTTATTTATTTTTGAGAAAGAGATAGCATAAGCAGGGGAGGGGCAGAGAGGCAGACAATCCCAAGCAGGCTCCATGCTGTCAGTACAGAGCCTGATGAAGGGCTCAAGCTCATCAAAATGGTAAGATCATGACCTGAACTGAAATCAAGAATTGGACGCTTAACTGACTGAGCCACCCAGGCGCCCCATATTCTGTGTGATCTTTTGAGAGTTTTATAATTTTGCATTTTACATTTGGTTCTCTGCTGTATTTTTTTTTAATATTTTTAAAAATTTATTTCTAGGAGAGAGACAGCGTGAGCAGGGGAGGGTCAGAGAGAGAGGGAGACACAGACTCCGAAATAGGCTCCAGGCTCTGAGCTGGCGGTCAGCACAGAGCCCGATGCGGGGCTCGAACCCACGAACCACGAGATCATGACCTAAGCAAAAGGCGGGAAGCTTAACCACCGAAGCCACCCAGGCGCCCCAGTTCTCTGCTGTATTTTGAGTTACTTCTTGTGAACAGAGCAAGGTCGTTGTCTAGGTTCTTTGGGTGTGTGTGTGCACACATGGATATCCAGTTGTTCCAGCACCATTTGTTGAAAAGACCACCTTTGCCCCATTGAATTGTATTTGCTCCTTTGTAAAAAAGCAGCTGACTAGATTTGCGTGGATCTATCTGTGAGACTGTAAAGATCTTTTCACCTTGGAGCTGCCCAAGAGATGCTTTTGTCCACAGTCCTCTTAATAAACCATTTCTGGTCAATCTGGACTTGTCAGCCCTTTTTTTTTTTTTTCAGTCTTAAGGCTTATTGTAAATGGCGGGTTGAAGTCTTCAACTACTGTTGTAGGACTGTATTTCTGCCTTCACTTCTGCCAACACTTCCGTCATAGCTAGGCCTCAATGCTATTACAAATTGGTCTGACACAGCTACGTCATTTTGTTCTCCTGTAAGACATAACAACCTCACAGAATATTAACTTCAGACAAGACTACTCTGAGACCATGATAAACTGCAACACAAAAAGGACACTTCATGTCATCTAAGCACAGACAAAAACAAGATTGCTGTGCCATCCATAAAACAATCATCACATTGCCTTACTTTCTAACAGCAACCAACCTCCGGCAAATCTCTCCCTCACTAAGACTCTACCCCAAGTCATTCAAAGCCCAAGTCCTATAGTACATTCTTCCTAACTCCTCTAAGATAATGCATGGTTCCCCATGATGGTGTTCTTCCTTACTGCAACATAATTGTTGTTTAGCCACAGGCGTGTTCCTGGTGGTCATTAACTGAAGAGTTTTGAAAGCGTTCTTGGTGAAGAGGTCTCTGGGCAAAGGGCCAAGATAGGGAGGTCACACCATTGTACGCATGAGCCTGGAAGGAAATACAGATCAGAAACATGATGAAGAGAACAACGCCTATGAATTTTGTACTTAGTAACCTCAAATTGAATACACACCTGCCATTTGCAAAGGCTCAGTTTCCACCAAAGTAGTGGCTGATCTAAGATTTAGGGGAGTCAAGGAGAGGGGCTTGGCAAAAAAGAGGCCAAACAGTGGAGCTCCTAGGACGGCAGAAGCCATCACATGATGCTTGGGAGTTCAGAGGTCAAAGTCTGACTTCCCACAAGATGCCAAGCTCCTTCATTGCCTTTAGTACCTGCTTATCCAGTTTCCCATTTTGCCTCAACTTTCTGGAAGCTATATTTTTCAAGTGAAGCTATATACTTCTGGTATAAACATATCTCAGCTACTATTGTTTTTAGTTTCCTTATTTTTAAAGAAAAAATGTAAAAAGTACTGGCACTAGTTAAAACAGGAAGGCATACTTTATTTCGGACTATAATGATAAGGGTCAAGGACTATTGCAAAGGGCTTTTGCTGGAGCAGAGGTTGGGGTCACCTCTGAATACAAGCATAAGGGGCGGTTACAGCCAGGAGCAGAGTGAGGGCGAGTAGATGAAAATTTCTGGGACTGAGGAAACAAGGCCAGGGGGACTCCTCCTACGGACCTGCCAGGCCTCCTGCCGACAGCAGGCCAAGATGAGAAGACACGGAGGGTGAGGATGAGCAGCCTGATCGGGCAGCAAAGGTGAGCAGACACCAAGGGTGGTGGATTTTCTTTAAATGACTCAGGATTCCCGCTAAAACTGTCGGTGCCCGTGGAGATGCAGGCGCAGAGGAGCCCCACTCGGGCTCGGTCCACAAGACTTTGTGGCCATCTTGATGGCCCCGCAAGTCCAGGGAGATACACACAACACGGGGGCCTGAACAGGTGGGTTAAATGCTGGGCTTGTGAACCTCTCTGAGAACCGTCTTCCTCATCTGGGAAAGAAGTCACGCGCAGAAGGCGCCCTGCCCGAGCCATGCCACCTGTGGCTCCCACTTGGCGTGGCCACGAGCCCCCGCCCCGCCGCGGCCAGACCCTTCCGAGGGGGGCTCTTCCCCCTATGCCTACCCTCCCTCCTGCCCACGTCCGGACCGCGTTGTCCGCTCCCGCCAGCGAGGATCTCGGGCCTCCAGGAGACAGGCGACAACGCGCACAACTCCAGGCTGACCGGCGCGGGTCGCTATCCCCTCAGAGAGCGCGCGCCCCGCCTCCCAGACGCCGAAGCTCCGGAGCCAGCGGCTTCCCCATTGGCCCGGAGCCCCACTTCCGGCCCCGGAGCTCCAGCACCGGATGCACACGCCCGCCTCGGGGCCTCTGTACTTCCGGTGGCGGGGGCGCAAGTGGGTGTGGCGTGCAGTGTTTGCCCCGCTGGAGTGAAATCCCGTGGTGTTTGTCCTTCTCTGAGTGACATATTTGACACTTTATCAATATATTTTACTTACTTTTTAAATTGCAGTGTTTATAAGCAGCTGATAGAAGCCGCTCTGTGTGCGCCGCAGGAGATGAAGTGTCATCGTTACATAAAACTTACGTTAAGAAATTCCTGATAGTGTGACAGTTGTATATAATGTATTCAACAACAGACACGTTATTTGGGAAATGTCCGCATATGGAATCCAGTACTGTGTGGTTCCGCTTGTTTTCTCACTGACAAGCTCAATAGTCCACAATGAACACAATTATAATTAATTTTTTTTCTTTGGGGCGCCTGGTGTGCTCAGTCAGTTGAGAGGCTGACTCCTGATTTTGGCCCAGGTCATGATCCCAGGATGGTGGGTGCCAGCCCCCTGTCGTTCTGAGCTGAGCCTGGAGATTGCTTGGGATTCTCTGTCTCTCTTTGCCCCTCTGCCCACTCCTGTGCTTTTTCACTTTAATAAACAAATAAGTGTTTTCCTTAATTTTCCATGAAAATTTTGGAATCACACTCCTTACAAGAGTTTTGACAAGAATGCTCTTTGAAATACATCAGTATGATAGCTCCTTCCTGGCGTGAATTTTTTAGTTTAAGAAGATTGGAGCTACATTGCTCACTGTTGCACATTTAGTACCTTTGTAATATTTTCTCCCCTGTGAGAGTTCTTCCAAATAAAAGCCATTCTAGAGTAAGCACATCCACAGGCCTCACCTTACACTGAATCTTCTTATGTGTGACTTCTGGTTTCTGACTCAGTCTTCTCCATATCTGTTGCTTTGATGAAGTTTTTCACTGGTATGAATTAAATGAACTGTAATGAAATGAGTATTATAGGACAAACTTTGCAACATCCACTGTTCGGAGGGAATTTCTCCGTTGAGACTATTTTGCTGTCTAATGAGTTCTGGTTTCATGATGAAGCTTTCCCATAGTCATATCCATGATGTTTTTCACCAGTATGTATTGACTGATGCTCGGTGAGGTGTGATTTCTGGGAGAAGACTTTTCAATACCCAGTTCATAGGGTTTCTCCCTATAATGAATCCTCTGATGTCTGATGAGTTTTGATTTCCAGCGTTCAGCACCTTCATAGGGCTTCTCCTCAGTATGAATTTTCCGAAGTGTTTTTGAGAAAAGGCGTTTCCACATTCTGCACATTCATAGGGTTTCTCCCCAGAATGAATCCTCTGATGTCTGAAGGGTTCTGACCTCCAGCTAAAAGTGTTCCCACACTCAGGGTGCCTGGGTGGCTCAGTCAGGTGAGCATCCAACTTTTGATATCAGCTCGAACTGTGATCTCAGGGTCATGAGATCAAGCCCCACGATGGGCTCCACCCTGAGCATGGAGCCTGCTTGAGATTCTCTCCCTCTGTTCCTCTCCCCTACTTATGCATGTGCTCTCTCTAAATTATTTTTTAAAGTTTATTTATTTATTTTGAGAGCCAGAGAACCCCAGGGTAGGGGCACAGAGAGTGGGAGAGAGAGAATCCCAAGCAGGCTACATGCTGTAAGCACAGAGACTGACATGAACTGAGAGATCATAACTGGAGCCAAAGTCAAGAATCTGATGCTTAACTGACTGAGCTACCCAAGTGCTCCTTTAAAAAAAAACAAACACACAAATAATAAACATACATACCTTCCCACACTCATTACATTCATGGGTTTTCTCCCCAGTATGAATGACCTGATGCTAAGTGAGGGGTGCTTTTAAGGAAAAGGTTTTACCGAATTTGTTACATTCATAGAATTTCTCTCTAGTATAAACTGTCTGATGCTTTCAGAGATCTGACTTACATGAGAAGTTTTTTCCACACTCAGCACATTCATAGGATTTCTTCCCAGTATGAGTTTTCTGATGTGCCTTGAGATGACCTTACAAGAAAAGCTTCTTCTACATTCTGCACATTCACAAAGTTTGTGCTCACTATGACTCCTCTGAAGTCTGATGAGTCTGACTTACTTTTAAAGTGTTTATACATTTCACACCATGGGGCTTCTTATCAGTATGAGTTACCTTGTGCCCTACAAAGTGTGCTGAGAGAAGGCTTCCAATATTTAGAATATTCATAAGGTTTTACTAGGGTATGATTTCTCTGATGGATACCAAGTTCTGGTCCACCACCTCTAAATTGACATAAAAAGCCACCATGGTTTGTCACAACATGCCAGTCATCTAAAATGGAGCAGAGTGAAGTGTCACTTGAGAACTGATCCATCGTCTCAAAAGGGAATAAATACTCTTCAGAAATTCCCACTTTTGTGACTTCAGGTCTAAATTCTTCATCTGAAAGGAAAAGGTAAGATTGTCTCAACAAGAAGTACAAAATCAGACAGAAACCAGGCGATGCAGTGCGCAGTTAGAGGCAGTGCTCTTCTGACCATTGGTCCAGTGCTTGGCACATAGTTGGTGCTTAACAAATAATTGTGAAAGAAGCCAGTATCTTATCCTAGTAGGGTTGCCATTCACTGAACCTGTACTGACCATTATTTCCGTTATTTCCTATTTCCTTCCCTACTGTCCTCATCTCCAGACACTTCTTGTCTTGCCTCTGAAACTACATTTCTCTTTAATATTAAATGACTTCCATGTTCTGTGACTATTACAAAGTTAGAATGTTCTCATCTTATTTTTGTTTCCTTAAAACAAACAAAACACATCAACCAACAGCCCTATTAGACCGTGCTGCCATACTGTTCAAATTTACATATGTAATTTCTGTGCTCAAAGCCCATCTGTCACACTCCCAGGCCAACAGACCCATTTATTTACAGTATTTTGCTAATTCCTGAGAAATACATCCTCTTCCTGCAGGATCAGAGTACTGGTTGTCCTACATGAAGTCAGATTCATTTCAAGTTCATGACTGTGCACATCCCACTCTGCACCACTTAGCTTGTGTTTCTCCCTCCTGCCTGCTGGTCAAAATGTGTGTGAAGGTGTACATCTGGAGGAAAGAAGTGCACCATGCCCTGAAGTAATACCTTTTCCCAACCTCTTCATACTGCCTTAAAATGTCTCTTCTCTTCATGATCTCTTAAAGCAGTCACTGCAACACTGATTTTGGCAATTTCGTATTCTTTTTTTATTTTTACTTTTTATTTTTTTTAACGTTTATTTATGTTTTAGAGAGAGACACACAGAGTGTAAGCAGAGGAGGGTCAGGGAGAGAGAAGGAGACACAGAATCCGAAGCAGGCTCCAGGCTCTGAGCTGTCAGCACAGAGCCTGATGCAGGGCTTGAACCCACAAAGTGTAAGATCATGACCTAAACTGGAGTTGGCCACTTAGCCGAATGAGCCCCCCAGGCACCCCCATATTCTTTTTTTAAAATTTATTTTGAGAGGCAGAAAGCATGAGTGTGTGAGCAGGGGAGGGGCAGAGAGAGAGAGAGAGACAGAGAGAGAATCCCAAGTAGGCCCCGTGCCACCAGTGCAGAGCCCAGTGTGGGACTTGATCCTATGAACCACGATATTGTGACCTGAGCCGAAATCAACAGTCAGACCCTCAACTGACTAAACCTTGTCGGTGCCCCACAATTTCATATTCTTGAAGACACTTTATCTGGCCTGCTCCAATCTGCACTGACTATACAACTGTGGCACAGGATCTACCTCCTTAGCTCCGGCATTCTCTCACACACATTGTTTGCTGGATCCTTCTCCAGGTCTCCCTCTTCCAGTAGCTTCCTGATAGAAATATGAATAGGAGTTGAAATCTTTGAGACTATGCATGTCTGAAAAGGTCAGTATTCTTTTTTCTAAATTTTTTAAATGTTTATTCATTTTTGAGAGATGGAGAGAGACAGAGCATGAGTGGGGTAGGGCAGAGAGAGAGGGAGACACAGAATCTGAAGCAGGCTCTAGGCTCTGAGCTCCCAGCACAGAGCCTGACACAGGGCTCAAACTCATGGACTGCAAGATCATGACATGAGCAGAAGTTGGATGCTTAACCGACTGAGCCACCCAGGTGCCCCTGAAAAGATCAGTATTCTAAAACAAAACACAATGAATAGTTTCATATGGTGTAAAAATTCTAGGCTGAGGGTGGGGTGCCTGGGTGGCTCAGTCAGTTGAATGTCCAACTCTTGATTTCGGCTCAGGTCATGATCTCACAGTTCATGGGATCAAGCCCCACATCAGGCTCTGTGCTGACAGTGCAGAACTTGCTTAGGATTCTCTCTCTCCTCCCCCTCTCTGCCCCTCCCCTGCTCAGTCATGCTTTCTCTCTCAAAAATAAATAAATAAAACTTTTTTAAATCTTTAAAAATTCTAGGTCAGAAATAATTTCCCCTCAAAATTTTGAAGGTATTCTTCTGCCCTCTCAATGCCATTATTGCTGCTTCAGTCCAAAGCCAATTTTGTTGCAGGTCTTTTATTTAAGTCCTTTTTGCTTCCCCTTGGGAAGCTTCTAGAATATTCTTTTAGAGTTAGCATTTTGGAATTGTCAGAAAATAGTTTTTTTTTTTTAATTTTTAATGTTTTATTTATTTCTAGGAGAGAGAGAGAGAGACAGCGTGAGCAGGGGAGGGACAGAGACCAAGGGAGTCACAGACTGAAACAGGCTCCAGGCTCCGAGCTGGCAGTCAGCACAGAGCCCAACGCGGGGCTCCAACCCACTAACTGCGAGATCATGACCTGAGCGAAAGTCGGACGCCCAACCGACTAAGCCACCCAGGCGCCCCAGAAAATAGTTTTTTAAAAATTATTTCTGTAATAGTTTTCTTCCTCTATTGTCTTTCCTCCCTCTTTCTGGAATTGCTGTAATTCAGACGCCAGGCCCTTTGGACTGATCTCCTCCTTTTCCTATTTATCTCTTATCTCCTCTCTCTGTCTTTTTGCTCTGCCTTTTGATGGACTGTCTTTATTTTATCTTCAAGTTGAGACTTTAGAAATATTTTCTGAATGGTTCAGTAAGCTCCTGCCCATGCTAAGCTCTACAAGGCATTCAGTATCATTTGTTCAGTGCCGTAAGCTCTCAGTATTAGAAAAGGAAAAGCTAAGATATGATAGAAGTACTTTTAAGGACTTAAACATAACATATAAGTACTTCTAAAAAATTTAACTCTAATAAGCAATAAAAAGCTTAGACATAACACAGACCAAACCAATATAAAACATGTGCTTACAGTCAAATGGGACAGGAGATCCAAGAGTGTGTGAAGTGGAGCCGGGAGGATTAAGTGGTATTTGAAGGAAGAGATGAAAACAGCCTAAGCTGATAGGACACACAACACATGCCATCAACAAAGACCCACATGCTCAGGAGAATGTCATGTTGGACAGCAGTGAGGAAATAATAAAAAACCTTGGAGAGAACAATATTATGGAGAATTTTAGATGTAATATGCTGGGCATTAGGGAGTCAATACTGATTTATTGTGTTACTCTAGACACATGATAAAATGGGATATTCTCAGTGAAAAAATATGACGGTATCATCTAAGAAGAATGGGAATAAATTTAAAAAAGGGAAAAAAAGAGATCTGTGAATCCAAATAGGAATTAGAATTTTTTCATGCAAAGGATTACATCTTGTAAGATACCAGTGAGAACTGGTAAGAGAGGCCAAAACATTCAACTAAAAACAGCTGCAGAGAGATTACTAAAGAAATTTTATGTTTTGTGTTTTAAGGGAATTAAGAAACAGTACAATCTGATGAGGATGGCGATGAAAAGGTTTTCTGACGGGGGTGATGATGACGTTAATTCTGACACACTAAAAAAGAGTAGGACAATCCAGGAGATTGTCTGGATACATGTGAAGTGCAAAAAAATGAAGTTATCAATAAGGTAGTGATCAGGACACAGAAAGAAAGCAGGAATGAATTTCTGTTAGTTTCATCCTCCCCTGGGAGGATTGTATGCGAAGAGAATGTGTGGGAGGAAAAGATCAGCAAACGCAGAAATTAACTCAAGGGGAAAGCAGTGAGGACCTAAATTTAACAATCAGAGTAGACACACAGGGTTACAGAGGAGCAGGGAGGAGTGTGGGCACAGGGGTGGGCGAAGGAAGCCTCAGTGCAGACGGCAAGTGCTAGGCTGGTCAGTGACAGCGCACAAAATGAAAGGGACTGAGGAGGGGAGCGCCACACACAGTAATTTGGAAAGAAAGCAGATGCTGAGGGGTCTCAATGCACAAGGGGATGCATCTAAACTCTCTATGTGAGGGAGGGGAGACGGAGATGCCAGGGGGAAGGGCGACAGACCACAAAGGCCTGGCCTTTGAGGAGACCCAAGGTACGCTCTGGTGGCTCTAAGAGTGTCCCCTGCTGCTCAAGCCAGGAGGCAGCTGCCTGGGGAGGCGTGCACCTGAGGGTCATGGGGTTTTTGTGAGACTCTTGCTTAGAGCCTTAGAAGCCAAGCTCACACTCCGAAGGGCCAGCCTCCTCCCATTCACCAGTGCTTTAGTTCCTCAGTCTCCCCTGTGTCTGGCCCACACTCACTCACCCCAGCAGGGATCACCTGCAATTCTCCCCTCTCCCAGCCCTGGCTGTTCTCCTCACTCCAGCTTGAGGATCATGGCTGCTGGGGGGAGTGGGCATCCTCTCCATGGAAAATCACAAAAAACGTGGATTTTGGGGGCTGTGTAATTAAGCTTCCCTTTTACACTTCAGCAAAGTAAAAATGTTGTACTGGTAGGAGAGAAACAGAACTCCAGTCTCTAAGGGAGCCTGAAACTGTGAGAACTTGAGGACAACTCAATACAACCGTCCGACTTCTGTATCCCACCCCTCTGCCCCACAGTGTCAGCGGGGCAGAGCCAAGCTGGCACAGGACGCGAGGTGGCTGCAGTTCTCAAGCATCACGTCCCTTTACAGGGTCCCCTGTGTCACGGTGTGTGTGTGTGTGTGTGTGTGTGTGTGTGTGGTGTGGTTAGGTGCTGCAACCCCTCCTGGCTGAAGCCTACAGACACACCCTTGAAAGACACTGATCCCTGTAACAGAAAACCCGAGATGGTCTGCAGTGGGTGACAAGAAAGGGAGTTTTCAGAAATGGATTATAGCCATTCACTGAATGGACTTACTCATGTTCCCATGTTCATGATGTAGGAGCCAGGAGAATGAGACTGACTTTGCGGAGCCTGGGGTGAGCTCTCTGGCCGTGTTCTCCCACCTGAAACGTGACCTCAGTCTTTGCTGTGAGCTCTCCTATGATGCTACAGAATTGGGTCTATTATACATACACATATGCATGTTTTTAACTAAATTTACACATGTATTTAATTCTTTAAGGAGATAGTAAAAAAAGTGATGCCATTTTTAAGTATCTTATTTATAATAAGACACTTACCAAAGGACACTTAGTGAAGCTCAGGTAACATTCAGAGCTTGTGAACTTTGAGCAAAAATATATAAACATCTTACACGTTGTGATCTTGGTATACCTATACGTTAATTTAATATGTACTTTAAGTAAAATGAAAGTTTCATAAAATATTTATTCTTAACACATATGAAGTAATTGGAGACTTTAAAAAATATTTTTGTTTATTTATTTATTTTTGAGAGAGAGAGGGAGAATGTGACCGAGGGAGGGGCAGAGAGAGAGAGAGGGAGAGGGAAGAGAGAGGATCCTAAGCAGGCCAGCATGGGGGGGCTTGAACCCACCAACTGTGAGATCATGACCTGAGCTGAAATCAAGAGTTAGTCACTTAAGCGACTGAGCCATCCAGGTGCCCCTAATTGGAGACTTTTAACTCCTTTCCATTACATTTTGTTTATGACTTCTCTATTATTTATTTTGTTTTATTTATATCTAATCCTCTAAAATGGTTTCGAGACCTACAGAGAATTGCGGTATGAAAACACTGGAGAATATAAAGGGGATGGAGGTTTTCAGTGGTTTGTGGTTTCTTTTCCACTGGAAATATGTGACCCAATATTTGAGATGCACCTTCAGTGTGGAAATTTAGACTTTTCCCCCCAAATTAAGTACATGGCTTTTTACTTCTTTAAAAATGTTATCACTAGATGTTTTTGTTCTTTTAAAATGATGAGCTTGGAACAGAGGTTGTCCTGACCTTTGTGATAACTTGCCACCACCTGCCTGGGTCAGAATTCATGTGTCTTCAGGCACTGGAGGCCTCAGGACAGTGGGGGGTGGGGAGATGGCTGCCTAGTCAGGTCTCATTGTTTTCCGCTAACTCCACAACCACAGAGTTGTGGTACTTCCACTTTGGGGGAAGGTAGAGTGGACATATATTTCCTATTTTCCCCACTAAGTGCTGAATGTTATGTTATATACAAGACAAACATAAAATGACCCAAATGCACAGAGAGGAAGGCAGACTGGCTCATGACTTTGGGAGCCAGGGACTGACACAGCAGTGCATCCCCTGGTTTTCCTTCTTCCTCTTCTATCCCCAGTTTGGAGATAGAGAAGCCAGAAACCTGGAAATGTCATCAACTGGTGCAGACAGAAAAATCTTCTAAAAGAGGCTGCTCTCTCTAGCCAGAGGACCTGGAACCGGAGAGCCTATTTGGCTCTATGCCAGCCAAACACGACAGAAGAAACTGCCTCAAGCACAGGCTAAGTGGAGACAGAAAGCTGCTAACCTCAGCATCCGGATGTCCCCTCCTACCACCTCCAGGGTGGCGCAGAGAGAGCCAAGTAGGAAGCTAGGACTTTAACACCACCAGCCTCTTACTGCGGTGTCAGGAGGAACGCATGGGGACCTGGCAGTAACGAAGTGGCTTCACATTCTGGAGCAGCATCAGATGAAACCTGCTGAAACACAAGTTTTACATAAGATCCAGAGTCTTATACCAGAATACAAATTATCTGGGTTCCAATAAAAAAAACACCAAAAGCCAGGAAGATATCAAACTGAATGAAAAAAGACAACAAATAAATGTCAACTCCAGGATGACACAGAGATGTTAACATTATCTAGCAAAGAATTGAGAGCAGCTTTGATTAGGGGTGCCTGGCTGGTTCAGTCGGTAGAGTGTGGGAGTTCAAGCCACACATTGTGGATAGAGCGTACTTAAAAAAAAAAGAAACTTAAAAAAAATTAAGAAGTAAAGCAGCCTTGATGAAAATGTTTCAGTGAGCAATTATGAATGTAATTGAAACAAATGAAAAATAGTCTCAGCAAAGAAACAGAAGAAATAAGGAAGAAACAGATAGAACTTTTAAAACTTACAAATATACAATAACTGAAATAAACAGTCCAGTGGCTGAGGTCATAAGTAGAATGGAGGACACAAAAGAAAGTCAATAAAATGAAAGATAAAACAATAGATTGTTTCATTTGCCATGCAGAAGTTTTTAATCTTGATGACGTCCCAATAGTTCATTTTTGCTCTTGATTCCCTTGTCTTTGGGGATGTGTCAAGTAAGAAATTGCTGCGGTTGAGGTCAAGGACATATTAGATAAAGAGCTAGTATCCAAAATCTATAAAGGAACTCACCAAACTCCACGCCCTAAAAACAAACAACCCAGTGAAGACATGGGCAGAAGATATGAACAGACACTTCTCCAAAGAGGACATCCAGATGGCCAACAGACACATGAAACGATGCTCAGCATCCCTCCTCATCAGGGAAATACAAGTCAAAACCACACTGAGATACCACCTCATGACGGTCAGAGTGACTAAAATAAGCAAATCAGAGAATTCTAGATGCTGGGGAGGATGTGGAGAAACGGGCACCCTCNCTCGACAATAAACTATTTTTTAAAAAAAAAGTAGAAACATTTTAAACTAAGGATAAGACTAAACATTCCTGAGTCCTGTTGCCACACCTCTGAGGCCTGCAACCTTGCACATACTAGCAGCATAAGATAAAATCTGTAATTTTCTGAAACGTCCTTCATCCTGATGATTTGTAACTCTTTTTTTAAAATTTATTTATTTTGAGACAGAGAGACAGTGAGTAGGGGAGGGGCAGAGAGAGAGGGAGAGAGAATCTCAGGCAGGTTGTGCTCTGCCAGTACTGAGCCCAAAGTGGGGCTGGATCCCATGAACTGTGAGATCATGACCAGAGCCAAAATCAAGAGTCAGACGCTTAACAGATTGAGCCCCCCCAGGCACCCCAATGACTTGTGACTCTTGATGTAACAAAGAACACATATAATGTGTATTACACATTTCTTCTCCGGAGCTCTCTCTTCTTTGTGAAGATTGTGCATCTGGGGCAGCTGGCCTCACCTGGGCTCGAATAAAACTTTCAAAGTCTTCTTTTTTCTTTTTCTTCCTTCCCTCCTTCCTTCCCCCCTTCCTTCCTTCCTTCCTTCCTCTTTCTTTTTTCTTTCTTTTTTTTTTTTTTTAGAAATTCTAAAAGATTTGTTCATTTGCTTTGACACAGGTAACAGGCAGAACCTGGGGTGGAGGGTCCGGCCGGTGAAACAGCCCAGGCTCTGCTTGGACGAGTCTCCTGCTCAAGTACAGCTAGGTCAGGACCCTGGGGTGGGGGTGGGCGGGGCATCTACACAGCAGGGGGCCTTCACCGAGAGGGGCAAGGGCCTCATAGACTGGAGTGGCTCAGAGGCAATGGTCCTGGGTTGTGGGAAAGTATGAAATTATGGTTTTGAGTAAGAGGTGTCGGTGTTGGGAACATGTTCGCTCTCCTGCTGCTCTGGAGGCCGGGTGAGCCAAAGCAGCGCTTCTCCTGACTCTTGGGTGGGCTGTGGAGGCCGATGCATGGTGGGCTCCTGCTGGGGGATGCAGAGCCTGTCAGCAGCAGGGGGCAATCGGCCACAAGCTGTCAGGAGGGGCTGCTTTGCTTCTGATGAGGAAGGTAAGGGAGGTTCAGCAAGAGCAAGCGATCTCGAGAAACAGACAGACATAGAGACATAGCGAGAGAGAGAGAAGGGCAGACAGATTTGCAAGCAGGGTTCTTTTTGGTCATTGGTTTTCTTTGGTAAAAAGCTGAAATGGGAAGCAGATGGGGAGCCATGATTAGCGCACTGCTGTGGGGCGTAAGCTCACACGTCTGGGAGGTGGCAGTTCAGCAAAGTCTGTCACGACTGAGTCCTGGCAAGCATTTTAGCCAAGAGCAAGTCCTTCACGAGCAGAAGCCTCACTGCATTCGTATCACTGAGGACCCTCCAGTTTGCCAAGTTTCCTGGATCACACAGGGAAGAGAAGCGGAGGCCTCGGTTTCTTCTGTTTGTGACTCCCAGCCTTGGGAGGAGGCTCCACCTGCTCTCCGCTGGCCGAATACGGGTTAAGTCCCGCGATTTCTGCCCCTTGTCCTGTCTCTCTCCCAAGTGCATTTTGTGGTAAAGAACTGATTTCACGATGACCCAGCAGGAGCCCCTGGTTTGCCAGGAAGAGTGGGATCCCCCATGACCTGTTAAGGGGCAGTCAATGCCATCTGACTTTGGGGGCTGTGCTGGCATTCACCGCAGTTCAACAAATGATGAGAGACGACCTCTGTGTTCATCATCACGGGGCTTCAACATTTCTTAGTGAGCGGCCACAGAATCAATGCAGTAACGCTATGGGCATGGATAGTGTGTTAGGGTACCTGTCACTAAGGCTTGGAATACAGTTCTGCGGGAAGACACCCAGGAGACTGTGCAGTGTGTCCCTTAGGTGGTGCACAAAGAACCCCGTTGTGTGTTTCTGGACAGAGGGGTGATGCTCTGGCGAGAGGGGGACCAGGCTTCTTATGACCGTCTATATATGTGTCACTTGCCTAAACCCAGCTTACAGGGTCAAGATTGCTGGTGGAGAAGAATGGGGGAGCACAGAGGTGAGACGAGTCCTATGGGACGCACCTCAGGGTGATGTGGCTTGAAGGTTTAGGGGTGGCATTGTGGGATACACAGATGTGGGCGAAGAGGAAGGAGATGCAAGACGCTCCTTATCTTTAGAGTTTTCTCCACAGGTAAAGGTTTTCACCAACAAATATGCACTTCCAGATTGCACCCCGTATCTCCTCCCTCCAAGGGAAGAGCTGTACAAAGACCCTCTCCACCTTGTCCGCTGCCACACATTGCTGTCCATTTTGACCTCCAGCCACAGCACTGTACCTCCTTCCCCACCACTGATGGGGTCTGTGGTTGCCCAACACAGGTCACCTCCTCCCATACTTGTTTTAGAAGATCACACGGGTTCTTTCTGAAACACTCTTCTAAAACAAGATGGTAGGGCTGCTCAGACCATTTGTCTTTGTCCTATTCTTTCAGTGGGCAAACTCATCTCGTTGCTGTTTTAGGTATTTCCCTGGGTTATAGACCAGAGACTTTTGCATCCTTTGGTCCAGCTTCTGGAAATGCCCACGAGTTTTTAAAGGGATCTCAATACTAAGCATGTTCGTGAGGGAGCTTGGCCCCTGTCTCCTGTGGTTGGCATGGGCCCGCCCACATAAATCAGGATCTCTTTAATTTTCAAGCCTATACTCTAAATCACATCTGCAAAGTTTCTTTTTCTCTTCTTCTATTTTTAACGTTTATATTTTTGAGACAGAGACAGAGCATGAGCAGGGGAGGGGCAGAGAGAGAGGAAACAGAATCCAAAGCAGGATCCAGCCTGAGCTGTCGATACAGAGCCCAATGCGATGCTTGAACACATCAACCATGAGATCATGACCTGAGCCGAAGTCTGACGCTAAACCGACTGAGCCACCCAGGTGCCCCAACATCTGCAAAGTTTCCTTAGTATATACTATATCTGTAGGCTCTAGGGATTAAGGTGTGGGTATCTTTGGGGGCTATTCTACCTACCCCACCAAGTAAAAAAAATCACTAAGATCTTTTCCCTGTGTTCTTATAGAAAATGGATGGATTTGAGCTCTTACATTTAGTTCTGTTAACATTTTTATTGTGATAAAATATACATATTATATCTTTGTTATAGTTATGCTTACATTTTCATATATCTTGAGTTCACTTTTGCATAGGGACAGGTGTAGGTTGAGACTCTGTGTGTGGGCATGTCTACGACAATCGCTCGTTCCAGTACCTCTTTGGGGACAAGATTATTCTTTTCCCATTGACATCTTTGGCATCATTAAAAAACATCAACTGAAAATATATATGTAGGTCTGTTTCTTGATTCTCTTCTCTGCCCTAATGATCTATTTATTATCTTTATGCCAATTCCACAGTCTTAATTTATTGTAGTGTTGTTAAGTCTTGCCATCAGATTATTTAAGCCCTCCAACTCTTTGAAAATTTGGCTTTTAAATCTTTTGCATTTCCATACAATCTTAAAAACAGCCTGTTAATGTCTATGAAAAAACTCTGCTGGGATTATTAAAAAGTTTTAATTTTAAATGAAGTATAGTTAGCATACAGTGTAACATTAGTTTCTGGTGTACAACACTGTGATTCAGCACTTCCATACATCACCCAGTGCTCATCACAGGTGCCCTCCTTTAGCCCCATCAGCTGTTTCACCCATCCCCCGCCTCTGGTGACCTGCAGTTTGTCTCTATAGTTAAGAGTCTTTTTGTTGGCTTGCCTCCCCTGCTTTGTTTCCCCATTTGCTCGATTGTTTTGTTTCTTAAATTCCACATATAAATGAAATCATACGTTATTTTACTTTTTCACTCAGCACAATACTCTGAAAAAATTTTGACTGGGACTACATTGAATATATAGATCAATTGTGAAGAATGGTTAACTATATTGAATCTGTGGATCCATGACCATCGTTATGAATTGCTCCTTCAGAATTCATGTTGGAGCCCTGATCTGCATACATCTGTACTTCAGGATGAAGCCTTTAGGAAGATACTGGTCATAAGGCTGGGCCCTAGTCCAATAGGACTACCTTGACAAGAGACGGTGGCACTGGAGTGGACACAGGAAAGCCAAGGGGAGCCTTCAGGAGAAATCAGACTCATGGATGTGTTGATTTTAGACGTACAGCCTCCAGCTGTTTACACTGCTCATCTGTGGGGTTTCCTCATGGCAGCTCTAGCCCACTTATATCATGTGATGTAATCTTTCACTTCTACAGGCTTTCTTCATGATGTTGAAACAGTATTTGCCAATTTTCAGGTTACAGGTACTGCACTTTTCCGTCAAATTTACCTCTGAGCATTTCATATTTTTAGCTGCCATTTCACATAGATTTTTAACTTCATTTTCTTCCATTTACTAAAGATACAACTTACTTGTAGAGGTTTGACTCCTAGAAAAGTACCCCACACCCACTTTACCCTATTGCTAACATCTTACATTATGGTTCATGCTGCACAACTGCTGAACCAATGATACATCATTAACTAAACTCTGTACCTTATTGGGATCCCATTTTGTCCGTAAAGACCTTTCTCTGCTCCTGGATCACACCCAGGATGCCACATCATGTCTAGCCTTTATGTCTGTTTTTGGCAACCTTCACAGTTGCATCAGGTATGGTGTGGAATGTCTCTCACTCTGGGTTTGTCTGAGGTCTTCTTCATGGTTAGACTGGGTGACAGGTTCTCAGGGGTGGGAAGGGGCAGAGGTGAAAGCCATTCTCATCATAATGGGAATGTATGCTGTCATGGCTGATGCTGACTTCTGTCACCTGTCTGACATAGTGTTTGCTGGATACTAAACTGGGAAGTTACTTTTTGCCGGCTTTCTGTCTCTGCCTTGGGAGGTAAGTCACTATGCGCAGCCCACTCCTGACGGGCGGGAAATCAGGTGTACCATGAGGGGGTGTCTACAAAGTTAGCGGTCACTTCTCCCTTACGTGGTCCATGATTATGTTCTCATGGACTCACAGAATTTATTTTATACTTCCAATTTTAATTCAATACTAAATTATGTTTTTCTTCAAATTGTTCCAGCCTTAGCCAGTGGGAGCTCTTTCAGGTTGGCTTCTGTCCCTTTGGCATTAAAAATATTTTAAAATAATAACAAATACCTAAAATTTACTGACGTAACCATTGTACAGGTTTAGCAGGCGTTAAGTATACTCAAGGTTAGGAAAAGACCTCCAGGGCTTCTTCCTCTTGCCAAAACTGAAACCTTGCCCACTGGACACCCCTCTCCTCCCTTGGCCTGGCAGCTCAGTTGTCCATTGTTTCAGGGTCCGATTCCTTCAGGGACCTCACCAACGTGGAATCCTGGAGTGCTCATCTTTCACTCAGCAGAAGGTCCCCAGAGCTCATCCTTCCTCCCAAAGACTGAGTGATATCCTGCTGGGTGCACGTAATAAATAGTAATTCTGCGGCAAACCTGGCTGTGCAGGATACCTCTTCCAGGTCCAGCTTTCTTTGGAGTACAGATCCAGATTGCTGGACTGTCTTCAATTCCTTGTCTGCTGCAACCACAGCATTTCACACTCTCACCAACAGTGCACAGGGTTCCAATTTCTCTGATTCTGGCCAATCAGAATTTACTGGTTCTTTACTGGTTTTTTTCCCCTTCAACTTTGTGAACTTGAATGTACTTATTGTAGCAGCCAGAGACGCACCGTCCAGCTCCCGTGCAGGAGACGCCAGTGCAGGATCATTTGTGCTGAGGCTCTGCTGTCCGCAGCTGCTCTGGCCAGAGCCAGGTCATGTCTGCCCCACTTGGGACTCTTCTTCTACGAAGGACCCTGGCCTGACCAGAACTTTCCCAGGGTGGCCCTGAAGTCTGGGCTTTTTCTAATCAACCTTCCATCCTTCCTCTTCTGTGTCCACAGGTGGCAGACCCACATGTATGTCCATCCACCTATGCCTGGTCCTCCCTTTACCCTGCACCTGTGTTCCCCCAGTAGACTCCTACAGCTGATTTTGTCTTGGCATCTACTCCTCCGACACGTGGATTTTTAGAGGAAGTGAAATTAGATATGTAGCCCACCCTTTTTCATCCCTTTGGAGAATAAGAGAGGACACAAGTGAGGGACAGAGAGAGAGAGAGAAGTGGGATTGAACTCACAAACTGAGAGATCATGACTGAGCTGAAGTCAGATGCTTAAGATGCCAAACTGACTGAGCCACCTAGGCATCCTGTCCCACTGTCTTTTTTTTTTTTTTTTTAATAATGTTTATTTTTGAGACAGAGAGAAAGCATGAATGAAGGTGAGGGCAGAGAAAGAGACAGGGACAGAGGATCTGAAGCAGGCTCTGTGCTGACAGCAGACCACCCAATGCAGGGCTCGAAGTCACAAATTGTGAGATCATGACCTGAACCTAAGTGTGGAGCATAACCAACTGAGCCACCCAGGTGCCCACCATCTTAACAAAGAAGTCGCTATTAAGTTTTTGTGTTCTTTAAAGATTATAAATTTCAAGTTTTATTCAACTATGGGAGGATGAATTACTTCTAAAACATTTATTATCTGAGAGAAAATTTGTTCGTTGTTCTGATTTGCTGAAACTTAAAACATTCCATCAAATTACCCAGGAAAATCCAGGTAGCAGAAATACTTAACCCATTCCTTCCAGAGGTCTCAAGTTTTGAAAGGCCACAGAATGATACACACAGACCACACCATTAAACCCCTTCTGCAAGTGCAGAAGGGAGCTCTGTGGTGCGGAAGTGACCCTTCCCCCAGCACGAATGCGAAGGTGCCCAGGGCTAAGTGTGAGCATCACCGGAGGTTCCAAGTCACCTGATGGATCGATCCCAGTTCATTTTCAGACCAGACACAGCACACGATGCGTGCACCTGCAGGGATATGTTCCGTGTGTGTGCAGGGAACAGCCACGTGGCAGGGGGAGGCTGACTCGGCCACATAGATAACGAAGGTCAGACGTCTGCTGTTGTCGGTAATACAGAAACGTACACAGTCTTCATATTCAAAGTCTTCATGGGGATTTTTTCTGTAATTTCTAGAATGGAAAGAAGATTAAAAAAAATAAATCTACCTATTCTGTATGAATATTTGAAAAATGCTGACTGCTTGTGTGAAGAAATCTGACCTCACCCCCAGAGGTCTGACCTTCGTCCCAGGTCCTGCAGGAACTCTAAAGCCTTGGAACTTCCTGAGTGACAGGAGTGGTTTGTTAATTCTAGTGGGCCCTGAATATACCTGATAGTTTCTGCTAGTGAGGTGACTCAGGGTGGAGCCAGCTGCACCAAAAAGACCAGCCACATGATTTAGGTCACGTGGTATCATCTGAGACAGAGCAGCCATGTGGGCAACAAACCTATGAGGCCCATGTAATGAAGCCTCACCACAAACTCTGGCGCCAGGCTCGGGAAGCTTCCCGGGGTGGTAATCCACTGTGCTCACCACTGTCATGCATTGGGGCCTGGAGGAGGTCACACTGCCCTGGACCACTCGGGAGCGAACAACAGAAGTCTGTGACTGGATCCCTCCCAGATTTGGTGCTCTGTACCTCTTCCTTTGCCTGGTTCTAGTTTTTATTCCTTTCTGACAACAAATGTGGTTGTTAAGTGCTATAGGTGCCAGTGAGTTCTATGAATCCTGCTAGCAAATTATCAAGGCCAAGGGTGATTTTGGGAAATCCTCTGAACTTACAGTTGGTAGCAGAAGTGACAGTCATCTCGCATGGCCTCTTCCAGAGTTTGTCGAAGGCCCTGGACTCCCTATAGCTGGTGTGAGAAGTCTCGGGCAGACCTTTTGGGGGACTACCCTCAATCTAACTAGCCTGGCACACCAGCCCAGATGTACACATGCCCTGCCCCAAACAGGTGTTTCCTATGAGCACAGAGAAGGCTTAGAACCCATGCTCAGCTGGGCCCAGATTTGTGGTCTCTAAATAGTAACAGAGGGAGAATCACATTGTGTCCAGGTCTGGGGAATTATGAGGCTATGATAAACCCGTAACATCTTGCAAAGCCAGAATGCAGTTATCAGAAACTGAAGGCCTGTGTTAAAGAATATAGAAGCCAATACAGCCAAAGACAAAAACTCTGACATCTTAAAGTATAAAACAAATGTAATTGATGAAAACACACTAAATAGATAAAAGCCCAAATAGAGACAGAGAGAGAGAGAGAGAGAGAGAGAGGGAGGGAGAGGGAGAGAAAATAAACGCTAAAACTGCTCTTTGCCCACTGCTTCTAGCAGATCTGGATTCGAAGGGAAGGACCACCTTCTCTGCCAGGACAAGCAGGGAGTCTGGAAATTACTCTCAGAGCGATCTCCTTCACAGGCAGATCGCAACAGGATCTGGAGAGGAAAGTGAGCACCTAGTGGAACAAACAGGAAGCCATCTGTGAGTTTCCAAAACTGTAGGACATCCCGCGATCCTTCTAATTTACTGAATTATTACTACTTTGAGAAAAACGACTTGGAGAGGAGCACGATGAAGTGAGGCTGCGGACACAGGACTAGCGGAGACACTGGGCTGGAAGGGGCTCCAGGCTTCTCAGTGGTCTTGGGTCACTCAGCCTTTGAGGTCTCTCGGCCATGGCGTGGCCACCAGCCTCATGGCGCAGGGAGAAGGCGGTGGGGGCACAGGCGAGGCCTGCCCTGTCACAGGCAGTAATGTCAGGGCCCGAGTCACACACATATGGTTCCGCCCTGGTCGCGTGGGCCGGGTGCCTGCACCTGGACAGAACCAGAGACGACGACACTTTGCCACGTCCACAGCTTGGCTGCACTTGGGGACTGGAGGGTGTGGGGACGAGGACTTTTCAGCCATGCTGAACAGGAACAGGAGGCTATTTTTTCCCGCCAAACCACATGTGAGAGCCGGGTGTGTTGGGGGCAAAGTGAGAGGAGCTGCTGATGGCAGGGAGCCCATGGATGTCACTGTGGGGGCTGAGTATGGATACTGTTGTAGAAGGAGCCTCTGCTGGTGGAGACGGACACGCTGAGGCACCGATGTGAGGGTCAGGGTCATGGTGATGCCTTGTTAAAGACAGGAGCAGGTGCAAAGGAGGCTTTACTCTCTGACGATGTAGCAGAAAATTTGAAAGTGTAACATAAAAGATTAATTAAAAAAAAAATAGCTGAGCAAGGGAAGAACATGAGAGAAATCCAAAGGCCAAACAAAATTCATGGATCCCAAGAGGTACCTGAACATTAAGGTTTCCCGGAGGTCCTGGTGGCCTAAAGCTTTCGGCACTAAATGGCTACTGAAGAGAAATGAGAAAAGCCTGGGGTCTGCACAGACTGGGAAGTCCAGGAACCCCGAGCCCCCACAAAATCTGGGGCCAGAATAAGGAACCCATGGCAGCAGACCCTTCACCACCCGGAAGACGGTTAAGGGAATGTAGTGGGCTTAACCACAGGCCTTCCCAAAGATACGCCCACGTCCCAGTTCCTGGGAACCGGGGAACAGACGAGGAGGAGGCACTCTGACTGCAGAGGCAGGGGTCAGAGTGATGGGGTCACAGTCAAGAATGCCTGGGACCATCAGAAGCTGGGGAGGCAAGGACCGGACTGTCCTCCCAAGAAACCGTGGCGCTGCGGACACCCTGACTTCAGGAGGGCAGGGACGGACTGAGCACATCCCCATGAGACTCCGGCCCTCACGCACCACTGGGGCCCTGAGTAATGGAGTTTGTATGGGCCTGGGCTGACAGCATCCCCAAAGATCTAGAGAAACACTTCTTTACACGGGGCTTCCTCAGAAACACCAGAAACAAACAGAAACAACGTTGTCAGAACTCTAGAAACCACCAAAGGTGGACTGCAAGTGAGTGCTGGATCAAGAAAAAGGCAACCTGTAAGCACAGGGAGACTCATGCTGTCACACCGTGTGGCTCCCTGCCCCGCATCCCCCAGCTGGTGATGCGCTTGAACACAGGAGCCCAAGGTCTCCATAGTCCCAGAAGGAACAGAGCAAAGGCAGGTGTTTGTCCAAACGTGACTGGGAGCCACTTCCAGGGCTCCCAGAAGATGCCTGTCTCTAGTTTGTCTGATCGGAGCTCACCCGGGGGGTAAGTGTAGGCATTGCTTGAAAACACGGTTAGGCAAACAAAATTCCCACAGCTGCCGGGGGCACAAGACTGTGGCTGACACAACAGAGGGCTCAATGCCAGGGAGAAAAGTGAAGGACAGCATGGCATGCCCTTGGACAACGAGAACTGTGTAACTTAGCAAGCCACACGCATGCCCGGAGCAGGATGCAGCACAGAAAAGTCCTGAGAAGACCCCAAGCTTTCAATTCTGAAAGAAAAAAAAGTTTTCTGCTCAAATCTGGCTGATGAGGGAGTGAAGGCTAAAGCAGAAGAGCGAGTAGTCTGGCTGTGCCGGGGAGAAGCTTCAAAAATCAAGGAGCAGCCTGGGAGGCTCAGTCAGCTGGGTGTGAGACACTTGGTTTTGGCTAAGTCATGATCTCATGGGTGGTAGGCTTGAGCCCTGCGACAGGCTCTGTGCTGATGGTGCAGAGCCTGTTTGGGATTCTCTCTTTCCCTCTGCCCCTCCCCAGCTTGTACTTTCTCTCAAAAATAAGTAACCATTAAAAACAATCACTCTTGACAAACACAGAAATGAAGACAATGTAGCCAGGGCATTCATGTCCTCACCATCTGTTTGAGTCTCATTCAGAAACAGTTTGAGCTTCCTGCTACGAAGGCCAAACACCTTGGCTGCTTCATACAGGAGGCCCTGGTGGGTGAGTCCGTTCTGTCCAGGGGGGTTTTCCAGCAGGAGCGTGCCCACCGTTCCCTTCACACACTCTACGGAAGAAACAGAGTGCTGGGTTAGTTCCTGAGAGCCCACCCTCTGGCTGCCGGACCCAGTGCAGAACAGTGGGGCCCTGGGCGGGGGGGAGGCGTCCAGTCTGCAGAGATAGCCTGAACTGCCTCCCAGAGGGAAAGGAAACTCCCACGGATATAAGAGTCTGCAGCTGGGGAAGGGACACTCTGGGAACACATGCACACAATGGGGGCCCCAAATAGCAAGGAAAAAAACCCCATCCATCCAGTCTTGCTGACCCATGCATGGACATGTCCAACAGTTTCCAGAATACTTCTCAGGAAAAGAAAAAACCAAAATGAAGACTTAAAGCACCTTAGCATTTCATTCTGCTTCATGTAGCTGCGACGTTTACCTGCCAGTTTACCTCATCTGCTGACGGAGGTGGCTGGAGAATGTTTCCACATAACAGAGACACAAGCCCGAGTGTGCCCCCTAGAGTAGCAGGGGGCGCACGCTTCCCATCAGCACATGAGACTCGGAAAGCGGAAGGAACCCTGACGCCAAGCGCCCCAGACCCGCCTGCCCAGGTGTTCAGTGGCTGGGGAGGCGCACCTTGCGGGCCCGCATTCAGGAGCTGCAGGTTGATGTAGCGGCAGAGCGCGGAGCCGGGGCCGTCTACCACGGCAGGGGCAGAGCCTGCTGCCACACGGAGTGTTTTTCCACTAAGACTCAGTAAGTCAGTTTGGTTTCGCATTTCTAAAAATAACAAAAACAGCGACAAGAAATCATTCTTTCAGGGGTACACAGTTCAGAGCTGAAGTCATTTATCTTTGCCTACTTATTCAACTATCCTATATCTTTGCAGTGATGCTTTCCACTTAATTTTGCTTTATCAAAGGACCTTGCCTTATAACTTAAAAATATAAGGTAAAATTGTTTTTCCCGCTTTGGTATTCTGTGTGTTACTGCTCCTCTTAAAATGTTCTATGTCAGAATCCTAAACTTCAGTGTCAAAAGAAACCTAATATTAAAAATGCTAATTAGTTAGAAGAAAACAAAAGTATGTGACTCATGAACACATGAAAAATAGCAAGACAACAGAACACATACAGATTTCTTCTATAATTATACACTGTTTAGGGCTGGCAACACAGATGGATGGTGCTGGAGGCTGTGACTGGCGATGATGGGTGGACATGGTGTGTGGGAAAGTGGCTGAGGCAAGTCCCTGATGGACAGTCTGCATGGCCTCCACTCTAGACCTACACCTGGGGCTCCCAGAACTTCCCAGGACCCCCGGGACCCGGGACCGAGGATGAGGGCTTCTGACACTGTGAACCTGCCCTGGTCCCTGCCGAGCTGGTGGCACATGCACGCAGGACCTCGCTGAGGCCCTGACTGACAAGGCTCTCCAGTCCCCTGGGCCATCCAGATCTCCTTTAAGCCATTTAAAAGTCCTGAGAAAGCGTTCAGACTCTTAAAGAGTGTCCTGTGGCTGCTGTTAAGAATCACGGCAACAGATGAGGTATCAAGGTCAAGGTGTTCCGAGGGCCCTGCTCCCTCTGAAGGTTGCAGGACACCTCCCCATCCTCCCCCAGCTCCTGGAGGCTCCCAGCCAGCTGAGCTGTGCCGGTTCTTGACCTGCAGCCCCCCAAGTCCAGCTCTGCCTGCGTCTCCACTGGCACTGTCCCTGCCTGCTCCTGGGGCTACTCCTCTTAACTAATTACACTGGCAAGAAGAAGGTCATGTTTTGGGGTACGAGAGACTTCAACAGGTCTCTTTTTTTAAGTTCATCTTACTAAGAATCTGGGTCTAGCAAGACACAGGCACTACATGGAACCTCTGAAGCCCAGACCCCAGCCTGTGCCAGAGTGGCAGAGGGCAGGATGGGAGGCTGCATCTGCTGAGGGGCCTCTGGGCGACTCAGACTCAGGAGCAAGGCACAGCTGTGGAGCAGAACTGATACCAAACAACCTGCCTCGGGTCAGAAGACTTTCCACATACCTGTCTCATCACGGAGGACAGCCAGCTCTGCATTTTTAATACCAAAAATGCTAGTAAGGACACTCTTCAGCTTTAAAAGGTCCAGTCTGTTGTCGCCTTTTGGATTTTCCAGAAGCAATACTCCACCTAAAGAACCACAAATTCCTCAATTTTTCTTTTTCTGGATTGGACTTTTGGTGTCAAGTCTATGAACTCTTTATCTTGTCCTGAATCCTGAAGGGTTTCTCCTACTGGTTTTACGCTTAGGCCTGTGCTCTCTTCTGAGTTGGTCTGTATATGCTGTAGGCGCATGTCCAGGGCTCCCCTGGTGCCACATGGCAAAAAGATGCCTCAACAGAACTGTTTCTGCCCCTCTCTCAAAAATCCTCTGGTCCCGTGTTACGGGTGTTATTTCTGGGTCCCCCATCTGGGACACAGATCAGTGTCTCTGCTACGCTCTCACCACAGTCTTCAGGTGAATTTTGAAATGGGGTAGAGTGATTTCTCCCATGCTATTCATAGTTTTCGAAATTGTTTTAGCTATTTATTTCCTTTCTCTTTCCAGGTAGGTTTTACAATTTTGTCTATGTCTACCAAAAAGCACTGTTGAGGTTTGACAGGAATGCAGTTAAACATGTGTATTAATTAGGGGAGAACTGATATGTTTACTATATCGAATCTTCCAATCCGCGAACATGACATGTCTCTCTCCATGTTTTCATCAGTAATTTATAGACTTGGGCATGTAAGTCCTGCGCTTTTTAAAATTAGATTTCCCGTGAAGTCTCTCTTTTTTGAGAGACTATAAATGGTATGAAACTTTAAATTTCATTCTCCATGTGTTCATTGCTAATGTACAAAAATTAAAGTGATTTTTGTTATGTTTATCTGATATCTCGTGAATGTGATGAATTTTACCTTTTTATAAGCAATACGGTTTTATTCAATTACCTTAGAAACAAAAAGTACCAATTAATATACAAACCCAAAAGTATATACAACACCAAGAATACTTTAAGATGGTAAATTTAAAGATCATTTACAGGTTTTTTTTCTGCCATGTGAGTGCTTTCGGCCAGACAGAAAGGACAACACGTACCACATCATGTGAAGGCAGGTGGTGGTAACGGTACTGGAAAAACACTTTTGCTGGAGTTGGGAGCTCTTCTTCCCAGTTGTTTGGCCACTCAGGCCAGAAAGCGGCAGCACTGGGAGTCAGCAGATGCGGGAGATAGGCCCCATCTGTCTGGTTACTGCTCATTCTGATGCCCCCTGGGACTGAAAGTGACACAGAACCCTGGCCTTGTTGACATAATGATGCACACCTGCTGCCTGTCTGACCACCTCCTTCCATAGGATCAGGGATCATAGACGGGCTCTACTGAGTGAGCCAGAATGTTGGCAGCATCAGACCAGCTACATGCTACGCATCATGGAACCTGAGTAGCAGTTTGGGGCCATCATCACAGGTCCAAAAGTACAGATGGCCATCCTGGCATTAGCTGGTGATGGTGCTGGTGGGCGAACCAGGACACATGTCAATCTGTAGATTACTCAGGATTTTCTATGTAGACAATCATGTCCTCTTCACCTCAGGTCAGTTTTATTTCTTCCCTTCTGATCTGTATACCTTTTCTTGCCGTGTTTCAGGACAGAACTTTCAGTGCAATGCTGAGTAAGAGCAGTGAGAATATGCTTCATGATCTTGGGAAGAAAACATGCAATCTCTTCCCTGTAAGTATAGTGGTATGTGCAGGTTTATTTTTAGATGCCCATTACCAAGTTGATGGAGTTTTCCCTATTTTTCTCAGTTTTTTTTCCTCTTTATCATTGAATGGATGTTGAATTGTGGCAAATGCTTTTCCTGTAACAATCGATATATCCTAGTTCATGATTTTTTGGGAAGAACTTTATATTCATGCGAAGTATCAGTTTATAGAGTTTTTTTGTTTGTTTTTTGTATTGTCTATATCTGGCCTTGGTGTCAATACTACTTAAATAAAGTGAATTGGTGTTTCTTCTTTTATTTTCTGGAAGAATCCATAGAATTGGTGTTAGTTTCTTTAAGTCTGGTTGAATTCTCTAGCAAGGGCATTTGGGTCTGATTTTTTTTTTTTTAATTGACATCTCTTTTTTCTCTTCAGACACCCTTCCCGCCTTTTCTAAGACAAACTTATTATAAACTTTGTTTCTCAAGTCTGTTTTTAATCTATAAACAATGAGTGGTGAGGTATAGTTAACATATGATATCCTATTAGTGTCAGGTGCATATCACAGAGAATTTTTTTTTACAAGGTGTAGATTGATTGATTGATTGACATATTTTTAAGTAATCTCGGGGCACCTGGGTGGCTTAGTCGGTTGAGCGTCCGACTTTGGCTTAGGTCATGATCTCGCGGTTCGTGNGAACTCCGAAACTGTGTGATCATGATCTGAGCTGGAGTCGGATGCTTAACAAACTGAGCTACCAAGGAGACGCCCTGAAACATTTCTTTCCTACTATGAGTCTTCAGAGATACAAATTACCTGCGTTCACATATTTTGATATGTTGTATTTTCCCTTTCATTCAGTTTTTATGTGTTTTTTTCCCTTGATACATTTTTCCTCATCATGGATTATTTAGAAAAACCTTGTTTAGTTTTCAGTGTGTGGAGATTCTGCTTTCACCTTCCTGTTACTAATTTACAGTTTGATTCCCCAAGGCCAGAGAACTCTATATGATTTCAATCCCTAAAATGTGTTTTACGGCCCATACCACAATCCATCCCACAGTAAATATCCTGTGGGAGTCTGAGAACAATGCACATTCCGCTGTTGCTAGGTGAGCTGTTCCATTAATACTGATTAGATTCTGGTTTTCTAAACTGTTCTACTATTTGCTGAAAGAGGTATATATTCAGTTTTCACACTGTAACTATGAATTTCCGCATTCTCCTTTACGGCCTATCAGCTTTCTTTCCTGCGGTTTGTAGCTCTTATTCTTAGATACATCCACCTTTGGGATCATTATGTTTTCCCTGTGGACTGACATCTGTCTCATTATTCAGGTCACTGGTGACTTTCTTTGCTATGAAGTCTACTTTGTTGTAATGAACATAGACATTTTTGCTTTCTTTGATTAATGTTTGTGTGGTACATCCTTTTTTATCCTTTTACTTTCAACTTACTTATACTGTTGTATTTGAATACTTCCTTATATATATAGCACATAGTTGGTAGTGTGTGTTTACAAGTCTGCCAATTTCTTTTTTTTTTCTTTAATGTTTTATTTATTTCTGAGAGAGAGAGAGAGACAGCGTGAGCAGAGGAGGGTCAGAGAGAGAGGGAGACACAGAATCTGAAGCAAGCTCCAGGCTCTGAGCTGTCAAGCACAGAGCCCGATGAGGGGCTTGAACCCACAAACAGTGAGATCATGACCTGAGCTGAAGTCGGATGCTTAACCGACTGAGCCACCCAGGTGCCCCAAGTCTGCCAATTTCTATTAACTAGTCTATTTAGAACTATTTACACCTAGTGTAATTATTATTTTTAAAGTTTATTTCTTTACTTTGAGAGCGTGTTTAGGAGAGGCAGAGAGAAACTGCACTGTCAGTGCAGAGCCTGGAGTGATGCTCGATCATAGAAACCCTGAGATCATGACCTGCACTGAAGTCAGATGCTTAACCAACTGAGACACTGAGATGGCCCTTTTTTATTTTTTAAAGTAAACTCTATGCCCAGTGTAGGGTGTGAACTCATGACCCAGAGACTGAGAGCCGCATGCTTCACTGAGCCAGCCTGTGCCCGCACCCCCCATTTGGGTGTAATTATTCATGTTAGCTTAAGCCTTCTGTTTTAATTTTCTGCTTTCTACTTTTTTTTCTTTTTCTAAGCTTCCTGTGGGTTATATGAACATATTCTAGAATTCTATTTTTACTTCTGTCATGTTTTTGTATGTTCTCTCTAGGAACAGGCTTTTTCAGTGGTTGCACCAGGTGGTACCTCATGTACACACAACTGCTGGACCACTAGTGTCAGCGTATGACCAGCTTGAGGGAAGCAAAGGAATCTGACCTCCCTTTCTATCACTCTGCTCTTTTCTACTTTCAATTCTCTTAAATATTCTTCCGTACACAGAGATGTCATAGTTTTTGTTACAGCCATCAAATAATTTAGAACAGTCAAGGAGGAAAGTCTGCTGAATTTACCTATATTTTGACTCTTTGTATTGTCTTTTCTTCTCTTCTGCTGTCCCTACGTGTCTTCTTTTGTCATTTTCTTTCTGTTTTAAGAATTTCCTCTACTTATTCTTTTCGGATGTCATGTTAGCAACAACTTCTTCTAGTTTCCCTTCACTTGGAATGTCCTGATTTTCCCTTCACCATGAAAGATATTTTGCTTGATCCGGAATTCTGGGTTGACAGAAATGTAGCATTCTGCCTTCTGGACTCTATGGTTTCTGATGAGAAATCCAATATTGTTCCAATTGCTTTCCTCTAGAAGTTAGGGGGGCACATCTCTCTCTGCTTTCAGGATGTTTTCCTTCTTTGTCTTAAGTTTTCAGAAGTTTGACTCTGCCATGTCTTGATGTGAATTCTTTGGGTTTTATGGGACACGGGTTTGTCTCAGTTATCTTGAATCTGTAGGTGTACGTGTTTTGCCAAATTTATGAAGTTTTCAGCCATTATTTCTTTGAATAGTTTTTCAGTCCTGATCTTCTTTCTCATTCTCCCAGAATTCAGGGATAGAATATTAAGTTTCTGTTAATATCCCATAGATCCTTGAGACTATCCATTTTGTTCAGATTTAAAAAAACCCACTCATTCAGAATGGGTAATTTCTATTGTTCTATCTTCCAATCCACAAACTCTTTCCTATCCCTTCTATTCTGTTACTGAACCCATCCACTGTGTTTTGTATTCTAGTCTTATATTTATCAGTTTAAAAATTTTCATGTTTCTACTATGTTTGTAATCCCTCCGTGAAACATTTTCATTAGGGCTGCTTTACACTTTGTCAGATAATTTTAACATTTCTGTCATCTTGGTGTTCACATGTACTGTCTTTTTTCATTCAGCTTAAGATCTTCCTGGTTATTGATATGATGGTTTTCAATTAAAACCTGGATGTGTGAGGTACTGAGATTGGTTCTTATTTAAATCCTCTATTTTAGCTGACTTTGTGACATCACACTGGCAGGGAAAGGGACACTGCTTTGCTCCTGCCTGGTGGGAGGAGAAGTCTAGGCTCCTGGTTCAGCCTCCTCTGCCACAAAGGTCAGGACTCCTCAGTACTGCAGGGGCGGAGGGCAAGAGGAGAGAGTTCCACCTGAAGATATCTTCCTGGCCTTGAAGAGTAGGAGCGCCTCCTCACCACTCCCTGTGCAGCATTCATGGTCCCCTGGCAGGATGGTGGGAGTATGCGGCCTCGTTGCTCTACGTGGTGGTGAGGGACTGGATGCCTTGGTACTGCCCAGTGGTTTCAGTGATAGTACTGGGCAGAGGGGCTTATTGCTGCCCAGGTAGGATGAGAGTCCCAGCTCAGTGCTTGGGCTTCTGACACCACTGTGGGAGACAGGGCTCTGAGGATCCTCAGTGCGGCAAAGGTCTAGGCTCCTCACTTCGACTTTGCTGCTGTGAGTGCTAGTGGGGCCATAGTTTCTTCTGTTGTGTTTGGCTGCAGTAAAAAAGACACTGTCTAGAAGTTTTCTGTCTTGCTAGGTACACCCCTCCAGGTCTTCTGTCTAGAAAAAGCAGAATTTGTTGGAACGTTTTTGTCTGCACTTGGCATTTCCAGGTTGTCGACTTCTTCAGCTCCAAGTCTGCGATCGGTGAGACAAAACGAAACACTACGGAACTTTCCACAGTTTTGCTGGTTGGTCTCAAGGTCCCTCATTGGTCTGCTTCTTCTGATGTCTGTTTTTTGTTTTTATGTATCAAACCCAGAGTGTTTAGTTGTACTCTGTGGGAAAAGGGAAAAGTATGTCTACTCTACTTCCTGGAAGTGCAAGCTCAGTCATTTACTTCTATGGATTCATTCTGAGGGCAATTAGAAAGAGAAAGTTATACGATGTTCCTAGTTATCTCATAAACAACCTTAAAAACATTCATAGGTTTAGAGGCCCTGGTTGGCTCAGTAGGTTAAGTGTCTGACTTCAGTACAGGTCATGATCTCACAGTTCGTGAATTTGAGCCCCGAGTCAGGCTGGTCTGTGCTGACAGCCAGAGCCGGGAACCTGCTTTGGATCCTTCATCTCCTTCTCTCTGTTCCTCCCCCTCTCTGTCTCTGTCTCTCAAAAATAAATATTAAAAAAATAAATAAAAAAAAAAGACATTAATACGTGTAGCTAAAAAATAAAGTACAAATCACAGGATTCATTTATTCTTACCTTGCTCGCTGCCATTTGTACAAATGTTAAGATTGACATAGGCACAAGCAGGCCCAGGCGGGGTTGATCCTCTGGTGAGTGTGATTTCCAGGTCAGATCCCTTTAACTGGGCACATGAGAGGATGTGACTGAGTAACTGCAGCACCGACCATAGTGTCACCAACTAACACCGCAACTGTTCCTCACGCTGAGAGCTCTGTACAGTTCTCAGAGAATACTCAATCCTACCACTAAAACAGTCAAAAGCTACCACTTTTTCCTTCATGTCTCTCTTTTCAGCTTGTTTTTTAAAAAATATGCAAAACGGAAATGAAATCTTGTAATTTTATCCACTGAAAAGACAGTGACATTCAGACCAGCCTGTCCCCTATAGAGGAGGAATGAGACAAAGGACAAATGACTAAATACAGGACCAACACAGAAAGGAACTTCTTTCCATTATGAATGACCTATTTCGGAATTATGGCCAATATCTTCCATGTCTTGGTATGACATTTTCATAGTTACATCGAAAATGTGCCAACAGGAAATGAAGCTGTAATTTTATGTACAATCTACTACCATTAAAGTTACCTGTTTTTCAAGTCAACTGCTATGTGCTTTTAACAGTCACTCACAGAATCCAACATATTAACTTCTCTAGTTTTAAATAAAGTAGACCCACGTAGCCAATGATTTCCTGGCAATCCTTGTGCACCTACTGGCTAGTTTTTTCAGGGAACTGTTGTGAGAACAGTCCCTCCCTTCTTCTCTGGATGCCTCCTGCCAGACCTGACCCAGTGTATCAGGACTGAGGACTGTGCCAATCGCTACTGAGGGCACAATATTAAGAGATGACTACATAAACTTAATATAAATATCTAACCTTGTATCATTTAACAGTTCAACAGAACCCGGAACTTACCTGTGTTTTTTCTTGAATAAGGACGTTATCTGAAGTTGGAACTGGGTATGGTTTCAAGGGAGCCTTTATGGTGGCAAATATGAACTCCGTGTGGCTTTCGATAACATTATTCAGATACTTCCCTTCAGACTTAGCTTTATAGTAAACAGTTATTTCATCAGTTGGAACCAGATTGCACTGAAGGCACATACAGAAAATTTAAAAGGGAAGCACATTTGTTAATCAAAAAGGATGGTGAAGATGAGCATGGCTGACAGTCCTGTGCTGGATCATGATGGAAGGGCACAGGCTCCTGCCCAACCCGCATCTGAAACAAATGGGTGATGGAGTGCAAACCCGCTTACAAAGCTCTGAACTCAGGCAGAGCTCACAAGCACCCCATTACGTGCTGGACTCCCAAGATCCAGAACCACTGGTCTCAGACACTTCGCCTAAGGACTGGTAGGGGCCCCCTGGCTGCCTCATCTGGTGAGGCCGGTAATGGGCATTATGCACCCGTCCTGGCTCCCAGCTCCATAGTGAGGAAGACCACCCCCTCAGTCCAGACATAACAGTGTCTCCCTGAGTGAGAAGCCCTTCCTCAGACGCTCGCTGTCATGTCTGGTGACCTGTGCCAGTCAGGAGGGCTACCTATCCAGAAGAGGATTCTGTAGAAACTCTGGGGAACTGGAAGCGGTGGACAAGGGCCAGATTGGCTGAACGCTCCCAGTCAAAGAAACAAAAGAGTCACGTCCAGCCTGGGGTGACTGAGAAGGGAGGGAAGGGCCCACATTTCCTGCAGGGTACAATGTACACACTGCAAATCCGGGGCTAATTCCCCTTATTCAATTACAGTTACCTGTTTACATTACCTGCCTCTCCCGTCCTCCCCAACAACCAACACCAACCAACCAAGCAAAACTCTCAGTCTGCTTGTACTTAATGTGACAAACAGACCTTTTTGCGAAGTTTCTGGATGCGATTGATGACCTCCCGAGCCACTCCTTCATCCACCATGGATTGGTCGGGGGTGACGTCTAAGAGAACCAAAGCCTGTAGGAATNGAGCCCTTTTCTGTGCTCATTTCTTTTTTTTTTTTTTCTTTAACAATTTTTTTACTTTAAAAAAATTTTTTTTAAAGTTTTTTAATATTTACTTTTGAGAGCAAGAGAGAGATAGCTGTGAGCAGGGGAGGGGCAGAGAGAGAGAAGGAGTACAGAATCTGAAGCAGGCTCCAGGCTAAGCTGCCAGCACAGAGTCTGATGTGGGGCTCGAACCCACGAACCACCAAATCATGATCTGAGCTGAAGTCAAGAGCTAGACACTTAATCAACTGAAACCTGGGCGCCCCTGTGCTCATTTCTACCAGGTAACTCATCAGGCAGAAGAGTAAGAACTGAGTTCCTTTTATGTCTCTGTGACTGACTTGTTCCTTGAGGGATGGGGTTACATCTTGTTCATTTTTGTACGACCCAACACTTAGGACAACTGCAAGCAAAAGTCACAAAATGTCTATTCACATATATGTCCAAAAAATGCCATGTTAAGAGCATACGAGAGAGGGGTTTAGTACAGAAATCTAAGATGAACACCTGTTCGATCTTACCCTGGATGAGCTGCCAGCACTGTCAGGAAAGGCTAGGGAAATACTTTCTCCTTTTAGGTTATCTTCTGGTAAAGCAATGTTCTAGGGAAGAGAAATACCTGGGCATCCGAGTGTGCTTCGTACTGCGTCGTCCCTCCTGCTGTCTGGTCAAAGGTATACATGAGGCGGATGTCTTCTTCATGCAGCTCATGACCTTCGACAACAATGGTCCCTATCGGAGAAGCAGCAGCCACTGTTAATCAGCTACCTGCCTCTTCCTCACACCACCCAGCCACCAGTATACTGTGCCATTTTTAAAAAAAGTTTATTTATTTTGAAGGCGGGGAAAGGGAGGGCCAGAGAGAGATAAGAGGGAGAGAGAAAGAATCCCAAGCTGGCACGATTTCACAAACCATGAGATCATGACCTGAGGCAAAATCTACAATCGATACTTAACTGACTGAGGCATCCAGGTGACCCAATGCCAATTTTTAATAAAAACTTCAGAGCCAACAAGCTGTAGAGACTTCAAGAGATCATGTCCTCCTGACTCATGCCACTGTTGCAGTCAACGATGTGACAGACTTCCTTTACACTTGCCCAGGCTGTCTTGAGGACAGTTAAATCACCGCCAATGCCTATCCATGTATACAAGCCCCTAGATCCAAAGGCCTATGCCAGGTGGTGACACATCCCCACCAGAAACACGGAGCAGTGTGATATAAAAGCACAGGCTGCAGAGTCCAGTCAGACCCTGGCTCCCACCTGCTGGCTGCAGGAAGCCAACAGTGAGCAGTGGGAAGTGCTGGGCGCCACCTTCCCAAGGCAGCCAGGACGCATGGACCTCAGAGGCCAGCAACACCCATCTGCAGGGAAGCCTGCTGTGGTCACTCACAATGGTCTTGGTCAGCACTGGGCTATCATTCTGACTTTACACGATTCTGTTCTGAAAACTATTTTGCTTCCCATTAGTGCAGAAATCCATTCAAAAAGTAGTTTAGAAGTTAAGTTGCAGATCTTTAGTAACAACTAAGTCTTACTTCAGGAATTTTAAAATATTTTGGCCAGCTGTTGAGACAATTTAGATTTGTGATTTGAAGTCTGATAAAAGATTTTGTTAATTTAACAAATCAAGTTAAGTAAGTAATGACTCAACTTCTATTTGCTAGCTTCCTATGTTTTAAAGTTTTATCTAAAAATGTGGGGACTCCTTAGGGACATTTCTCCCAAATCCAATGACCATTCATCTGATCTTTGAGTCCTCAGATCTCCCCATGTGAAACCTCTGCACTTATGATTTTCAGCTTCAGAAGGGGCCCTCGCCACTAAACATCTTTTGCCCTCAAGGTGGCTGCAAGGCATCAAGCAGACAGTAAAACTACAGGATTCTAATCGTGGCAGAGCTGAGAGTTCCTGGGCACCTAGAAGGTCCCCCAGAGGAGAGGAGGGGCTGAGTCCCCTTTCCTAACCTCCTTGCATTATCCTAGACTTTTCCTTGACAGCACTTGTCACAACTACAATGTCCACAAATTTTCAACGTTGGCTACCACATGAAGGTAAGGACACCATCTGTCTTACTCAATTCTGGGTTCCCAGGGCTAGCCAAATGGAAAGGCTTTAAAGAGTATTTGCTGAATGAGTCCAACTCCAGGCTTGCCAAAATCCAAGAACAAGCTGAATTCTAGAGATCTTAGAGAAATCGTGGGAAGTTCTTACCCAGTTCTCCCTTGCACAAACAGCTCCAAACCTCAGTACTAAATCCTTTCTTTCGAATATATTCTAGCCTTCATTCGGACACTTCCAAAAATCATCATGCTTTTTTTCCACAATCAATATCCAGTACCAGGGGGCTCTGCTCTCTCACTAGGATAGTTTCTAGGCTCGCATTAGCATTTGCAGAATTCACTGGTAACCAAGGGTCCACCCATCTGGTTCAGTAAGCCCTACCTAGAAATCTAGCTCAAAGGAATCAATTCTGTGGAATATTTCCATGTGAGAATACTCAATGCAATATTACAGACAATAGTAAAAGAATGGAAACAATCTAAAGAATCAACAAGACTGGTTAAAAACATCAGATATCCCTATGATATCTGACACTAATAACACACTTTACTTAAAAAGTGCAAAATAAAAAAAGTGTATAAAACAAAGTATATGAGTGATAAATATGACATTTAAAATTATAGCATGTTCTCCATTTTGTTAGAGACTAGTTACGTGACTATCTGTGTAACAAGAAGGAAATAAACCAGAATTTCATATACTGCCCCAGCAATGGGAGAGAGTAGGCACTTAATCTGCATTAAATGGATGGGTGATGGGTTAGGGGGCATTTTTAGTCTCTTTTTTAAATTATCAGCATTATTTGTAAAAAAAAGATGTTTATGACCAGGAGAGGCTGGAATAGTACAGGTCAAACAGAAGCCCAGGTGAGAGACCGTGTCAAGTGAGGGACACAGACAGGGTCGGCTGGGGTAGACACCCACCGGTCTCCTGGAAGCGCTCTAGCTCCTCGTTGCTCAGCTGCTTGACGGCCATCATCACTGGCCTGAAGGCTCCCTTCAGCCGCTTCCCCAGGACCATGTGGTCAGGTTCTGCCTTTAGGCGAATGCCATACTTGTTTTTATCTGTAGACAGTGTAACTTTGCGAACATTCAACTCCTATAGTTGGTAGCCAAGATGAAATAGAAACAAGGGAGATGAAAATGTGTGTCCACAAAAACTTGCACACAAACATTCATTAACAACTTAAGTCACCATTGCCAAAAAGTGGAACCGCCCTAAAACCCCTCATCTGTGATGGGTAAACAAATGTGGTCTATCCACATGTGGACTATTATTAGCAAAACAAAGGAAAAAATCACTGCCCTGGCCTATATCACGAATAACCCTTGGTACCAAGTGAAAGAAGTCAGACTCAAAAGACCACCCAATGTCAGCTTCCGCTTACAGGAAACCTCCCGAGCAGGCACACCCAGGTACAGAAAACTTACACCTGTGGTTGCCTGGGGCATGGTGGGGTCCTGAGGGCAGAATGGTGTGTGAATGCTAATGGATACTGGGTATCTCTTTGGGGTGATGAAAACATTATAAAATTATAATGGCTGTACAACTCTATATGTAATACTCATAGATCCTTCTTGTCCAGATCATTCAAGACTGTTGAGCAAAACTCAACTAAAGAAGATTCTAGAATTAGAAATGTGAACTTCAGCTCTCAGGAGTAATGTTTACTCCAGCAATCTCAGAGCTCCAGAAGGTTAATTACCAATTTTCTGGGAAAGACAGGTGGCTGTAACATGTCCTGCCTCCACTGTGCTAATTATGGGTTAGCAACGCAGCAGGAAACAGTGGCGGCAGAGGAAGATACAGTCAGGAAATATCTGGCTTTGCCATTGGACCTGACTGGATCACTTGATCTCATCAAAGTGATTTAAGACAATCTATTAAATGTACTCTATTTTAATCCATATCTGCAAGCATTAGCTATAAGACTTTATAATCTAACTCTTGAATTTCTGATATTTGTCTAGAATCCACAAGTAATTAAAAACCAAATCTAGAAATTATTTTCCATAGTAAAAGACTTAAATATAATCTGTAAAATAAAATTGAAATTAAAAGTATATTTATTTTTAAAACACTGTAGAATACAACTTTCTGGGAGACAGCTGACATGACAGATTCCACTTTGACTCCAAAGGCACTTCCAGGGACCCACCTGATGTCCACGCTCTGACATATGCACAAAGACACATAACCTTTGTTAGCAGTCAGAAATCTTGAGTTTCCAAAAATAGGAAAGTGATTTAAACAACAACGCAGTGGAGAGCGAACACTTTCTAGTTGTTTAAAGAATAAAGGAGGTCTCTAGATTCTGACCCTGGTTAAGAAAAACTGTCAACTGAGAAAACCAAGTTCAAGACTACACATGTGGTCCTCTCTAGCACAAACAAAACCAATGATGCTGTGTGCACATACGAGCACATGTGTGTGCATGTGCAGAGTGCTTTGACAACCCGGCGGGGGCGCCCTGGTAAACATCCCCAGAAAGGGACTCGCCCCGTACTCAGTGCTAGAGGCTGAGCTGCTCATGACCAATGCATGCTCACCTGTTACTTAATGATTTGATGGAACAGTTTTTTGGTTAATTAACAAAAAAATACTCTGGAGAAACAAGTGGATGAAGGTAGTGAGTGATCCCACTAAAGTAATGAATCCACTGATCTTGGAATTGCTTCTAAAGAATTACAGTTACACTGTAAAAAATGCAAAAATGCATGCTGACTGTAAGCGAAGTGTCACATTCTGTGGATGGTTAAGCGTATGGATGTACTGACACATGAAAGGAAAGGCTAAATGATACATTCAAAGTGAAGCTCACTGAAGAGAGCTAGTCATGGTAATCTTCACAAAGAAGGAAGTCTTTTCAGACCCAAGCAGACAAGCCAGAGGTCTTACCTCAATGATATACTTCTCCAGAGATCTGATCTCATTAAGAGCTTCTGGATCCTGGTGAATAACCACAATTTCTTTCAAAGGATACTAGGAGGAAAGGAACAGAAAGTTACCAAGCAGGAAGCCCTTGAAACTGCAGGAAAATGAAATGTTAAATGTTTTATCTGAATCTCAAGTTCCAGACGGATCAGGCTCATCTGGCACTAAGTCATTCACATCCTTGTTGCATAAAAGGAAAACTGCCATTGCAAGAAGCTCTGGCTTTTAAGAAAATACGCCAGAGGTGTAATGACTTAAGCCTGTGTGATTACAAACAAAGCATCAAACCTTTATCGGAATGGTTTTGCGGTCTCGAATCACTCGACCGAGCTCGATCACAGACTGCATCCGAGAGACGGCGCTCTCCGTGTTCTTGTCTATCAGCTCCTCCCTGGTGGTAGAGGTGGGGGTGAGAGGGACCCCATGAGGAGATAGTCCCAAACGACAGATACACACAGTGAGGAAGGGGTGGCGCCAGGAGCTTCCACACTGAATGTTCCTCCAGCCCCTCTGCAGCGCCTGAGGAGCAGGCGGGCTGACAGGTGGGCGGAAGGGCACAGAGGGGCCGGAGCAGGACGCAGGGCTGCCATGCAAGCCTTCCCAGGCCCAGGCGAGGCTTATGTGAATTTGGTTCTTACCGAACACGGGGCAGCATGAGGTAGTGGATGCTAAGCGTGTCCTTGTCCTGGACAGAAGCAGGGTCAATCAGCAGCTTTAGATTCTGGTACATCAATTCGGTAAGAAAAGGTGTATAGGGGGCCTGCATGAGGACAGAGGACATCATGTCACTGATACACAGCCATTACTAACTGATCTCAGAGCGGAAACAGCAGCTCCGCATTTTAGAGGACACTGGGACACACAAGGAAGTGGGCATGAAGTTACTGAACACGCCGTCTGAGAGAGAAATGGCCTTGTTCTGAACTTGGCGGGATGGATGCCGGAGGCCCCAGTGCAACCCGGAGGAAGGCTGACCACGCACTGGCCATGTCAATATGCACCCAACTGAATGCCCCTACACCTCAGAAACCTCATCTATAAACTGGGGACATGTTCCCTAGGGTGAGGGTCAGTGAGTTGAACTTCAGGCACAAGTACTAGGCAGGTTTCTGTTCGTGGATATTCAGGAAGTGAACAGAAGGCTTGTAACATCATGCTGGAGAAGCGGTACTAGGCTACTGGGAACCCAAGGTGGAATTTTCACTGGTGTATCACTGAATATTTTAATTGGTAGGATCATGTTTTTACAGGAATCCTGTAAGATGGGTGTGTGCTCACAGGAGAGCAGCGGTCTTTCCATCTGGAGGCCAGCACCCTGACCTGAAATATGCTGCCAGTGTGAACAGGAAGCAAATGTGTCTTAGTCCCTCCTGACAAATAACTAGTTAAGACTTCTGAAAGAGAAGTAGAGATTCAAGCTGTTTTAAAACTTCTATTCCTATTTCTGAGGGAATAGGTACAGACTAGACACAGACAGAGGACACAGTGGCAATGAGGCTAGCATTTCAGAACAGGGTCCAGCATCATACCATAAGTCTGCACAGAGACAGCAGGACACTGAACAAGGTCTCCAGGGCCATGACACAGTCCTCCACCCCATTTTCACCCTAGCAAACAAGAAAGGAACATGCATTAGACTGTGAGGCGACCTGCAGAGCACAGAGCACTCGGACAGGACAGAGGGGTTGGGACAGGCCGCCACGGGGCAGGTGTCTGGGTTCAGGCAGGAGGCCATCGCAGGCCTCACTCTTTCCCATCTCGGAAGCCCATGCGGACAAGAGGACGTGCAGGCTGCGGGTGCCACGCATGGAAACAGGTACAAACAAAATTTAAAGTACTTTTAGGTAAGATTTCTTAATTTAAAAAAATGTATACGCTGTATATTTAAGAAATAATTACACTTATTCATTGTAGGAAAAACACAAACAAAGGTTATAAAAAAAGAAAAGTCAACCATAATGAAGTTCAACAGAGGTAACCATGGCCAACAGTTTAGTGTAAGCCCCTTGAGACATGTGTGTATAGGTATGTGGTCTATTTAACAAAAATGAAGTTACTGTTCTGTTACAGGCCTTCATCATTCACACATCTGCAGACAGACTGATGGGCTGTGGCACAGGCGCCTTCATGGTCTATGTGTGGCCTCAGGGTCTGGGACTGGACGCAGGCTTCACTGAGCCCAAGTCCCCCACGGGCTTAGGGAAGAGTCCTGTCAACAAATAATGGACCCTCTAGAGGAAGAAGCAACGAGAGGTCCCTCTTGAGATCACAGCCATACTGGCAACATTGGCAATCACCTGTATGAACTTATTTCATATTTTAAGAGATTCTGCTCAGCTTAGTCTCGTACGGCCCTGAGACTTTCCAATATGATGTGTTCTTAGCTATGTTTGAAAATACTCAAGGTGACTTTTAGAACTTACAGGTTCCCATCCATCAAATGGTGGTAATTCGCAATGTAGAAAGGAGAAAGAGAAAGAACTTCAAAAACCAAGAGCATCTGAAAACATTCCTTTCTCTTCTGACTGCGCTCAGGTTTCTCGACTGTTACCGCCCCCCCGTGTCTGCCTGTCAGCAGCAGCCTGCACACACTCACCTTCAACCTTCTGCGGTTCATCCGGACGTACCAGTTGGTTAGGACATCCACAAACTTGACCAGGCGAGGCACCACAGTATAGAGCCTGTAAGCTGAAAGCAGGCGATCAGGCAGCGAGAACAGGCGAGTATCTGGGGTATGGCGAGGGCCGGACCCATGACAGGGCTGGCAGCCCCCTCCATGCTCACTAAGGGGACAGGAAGAACCAAAGGGACAGTCCTGACGTCATGCACCGAGGAGGCACCACAGGGCCGTCAGGGTGTCCAGGGCACATGAACCACCCTGTGAACTGCGGACAAGTGAGAGAAGCAGAGCCCCAGACACGTGTTGGAGGTCACAGCTGCATGCCACATGGCTCCACAAGGCCTGTTTCCCTGGTGCTGTGCAAGGGGCAGCACCACAAAAGGCCGACTTCCTTGTGCTGTGTTACCCTGGGCATCCACTAGGTCGTGTTAGATGGAACGAGGGTCTAGGCAGGGGCTGGGGCACAGCACAAGCCAGTGCTTTCCAAACCCAGCGGCTCTGCTCTGAGGTCTGGAGAAACTCTGGTTGTCACAGCTGGGCAGGTGGGCCCCAGAGAGGCTGCTCACCTTCCTACAGTGCAGACCCCAGCCCCCTCTAGGGGATGCCTGGCCCAAACTGCCAGTGGAACAGGCTTCCCAGAAGCTACAATCGCCCAGGAAAGACCACCGAGGCGGCTGTAAATGGAGAAAGACAGGAGGGCTCCTGAGGAACTCTGAGGGCAAATGGTGAGGGTGCTCAGCCAGTCGTGGTTGAGGTGCGGGCCTATTGTTAGGATTTTCCTATTTACGTTCCCTTAACTGATACTCTCACTATACAAAAATACACACTGAAAGCAAGAATAAGACCAACAATTATAAATAAATGCAACTCGTATCAATGAAAGTGTTCAGTGAGTGTTAATGAGGCCTTTGGTCTAAACTGGTAAACACGGGGCGCCTGGGTAGCTCAGCCAGTTAAGCGCCTGACTCTTCATTTCTGCTCAGTTCATGATCTTGCGGTTTGTGAATTCGAGGTCTATGTGGGGCTCTGGAACCTGCTTGGGTTTCTCTCTCTCCCTCTCTGCCTTTCCCCACCGCTAAATAAAAACAAACTGGTAGCCAAGGTGAGAAGCTGCTAAGGGCAGAGGGCGGCTTACAAAGTCAAGGACTAATGTGCCAGTGGCCACTCATTCCCTAAGAGGTGATATGGCCAAGTGGAAGCCTAGAGTGAAGGGAGAGGCGTAAGTGATTTCTAGGGCTCGCTATACCCCTCGACTTCTCAGAGGCCAGAGTTTCCCATGCCCAGGTGTCGAACCTCGGAGGGCACACAGAATCATCACAGCAGAGCAGCGCCATGTGCCGGGGTCCCTTACGGGAAGTGCAGACCTACCGGTCCTCAGAGCCCTGTTTGCGAGAGCTGAGGGTACAAAGTCAGCTGCTGCTCATCTCCCGCGCTCAGCTGCCTGAGCCTCCCAGGAGAGGAGCCCAGCTCAAGTACAGCCCCCAGGCTTGTTTCCTACAGTTCGTGTCACTCAGGAGGGACAGGTGAATACGGCTGCAAGCAGGTGTCCTGGGGTGTGCATTGAGCTCTGTCTTACACATGTATTTCCATCTTCACCCACATCAATTTATCCAACAGCTTGACAGTCACCTGATCCTTAACGATGTATGTTCAGTGGGTGGGTGTAGGCCTCAAGGGGCCTGGTACCCGGGTGTAACCTCCTGGACTAATCATCCTGTTGTGCCAGGTGCTGAGCCACCAGGGAGGCCGTGTGCCTGTACGAAGCGCAGCGCGCTGGGGGGTAGGTTAAGCTCGCCAAGGCACATGCGGGGAGTCCTCTTTCCTCTGCCCACCGACTTTGTCAGACCCAGGTCAGGTATCCTACTTTGGTAGTTTCTGGAATTTCTCTCTCAGACTTGAACTGTTCTGTCTCCCACCTCGAGGAAACCAACATAAGCTACTCTCCCTACCTGTGTCTAAGACCAAATTCATTGCTGTTAGGTAACAGAAATAATGGGGAAATATCTACCTCATTATTATTTTTCTGTATTTCCTAATTTTTCTAGACCACACAGGGACTACTTATTTAATAATTAAAGTAGACTAAAAATAAGTAAAAATGCATGTTAACAAGCACTACCTGCACATCTACTACCTTCCAGCTACTTTACGCACACAAGCTCAGTTTAAGCCTTGTAACGATGCCACCAAGCACTTTCCAGAGAAGGACACAGCAGCCTGAGGACTTTAGGCAGCACCTGCCACTGGGAACCATGGGCGGGTGGGTTATGAACCACTGAAGCCACGGGATGCCATGGGGTGGGCAGCATAGGCTGAGCATGTTTCTACAACAGCCTTAACAAAACCATACCTGGGAGGTTAAAAGAAACAATTACTTGTTTATTGCTCTGTAGCTCTCAAATTGTCTATAAAATTTTCTCTGTGTTTATAGAGAAACACAGTTAAGCATCAAAAGGGCAATCAGAAAGAGAAGAGCCCTTATTTCCCGCCCAAGAGTCATACCTTTCATTTCGGTCTCAAAGAAGCCAACCAGTGACTGCATGCAGGATAGGACCCAGCGGTCTGTGACGTTGGCGCTTTCTTTAACTGTGTTCTCATTGTATAGGAATTCCATTTCTTCCTCCTGGGAAGTGATAGTCACTGAAACATTCTGTGTGCTTAGGGCAAATTACTGCACAGGAATGAACTCTTTAAATCACTCCACCTGAGAGTAGCTCACAACAATTCACAAAACCCCATAACCCAGTGGCAATTTAAATTTCTGATTGTAATATTTTCCAAATAAGCTCTACACTTGGGATATTAAGTCCCCAATGAACTACATTTTTGAGTGAGCTAAAGAAAATACAGGGGAAAAATATACCTCTGCACCAAAGAGTTTATGAATTGAGAAATATTCCAAAATCTTGTAAGTTGAGTTACTTAAGTTTGACAAAGGGAAAACTAGTAAAGCTGGCCAGGACTGAATGACGGGGTATAAACAGACCACGAACACTAGGAATTAACTATTCTGCGTAAAGTGTCTGTCCACTATACTGAACGCTCTGACCCACCTTTTCTTTTCCCTTTGCAAAACCCTCCTTGAGCTGAAGGCCCACTTCACCCATGCCTTCCTCCCCACACTGTGGCAACCCTAGGCTGGCAAAGCAGTGGTCAAGTGGACACTGGCCCTGATCTGAGGCCCTGATGGTGGAGCCCATGCCTGGCTGCCAAGCCCATGAGAGCCCTGCTGTGCTCCCAAGTTCCCCACCAATATAGATCTGCAGGGACCTGCCTGCTGTCTGTGACTCACAGGGAGCCAAGAGATGGCTGATGGTGAACAGCCGGCCCACCGGAGTTTGATATAGCTCAGGCCTCTAACCATTCTCTACAAAGGCTTAATTAACATGTTGCAATTAGTCAACAGTAACGTACACAGCAAGGTGTTGGACATAGAAGATGCAGGGTATTGGGGTCTGACCCAAAACGGAGCCCTTAAAGCACAGAAAGGCACCCCTATGCAATGGAGCCTCAGGGGAGGGGGCTTCTCAGAGGGGACCTCCCAGGCCGGCAGAGAACCCCTGAGGCACTTCTGGACATACCACAATCCTCGTTTTCCCTCCTAACAACCCAGTGGGACAGCTCTCACTCTAAGTCCAGACCTGGATGCACCACTGAGCACCGTGTGCAGCAGCCTTTCCCGGGCGCTTCCTCACTGCGAGGGGCTGACTCGCCCCCACCCCCACCTGTGAGTCTGGGTTCCAGGAGGGAGGGCAAGTGGGGGATAGATAAACCTCCAGGGAGGGCTCTATTGTGGGGGGCCCAGCATCCCGCAGAGGCCAGGCAGAGCCCGCCCAGCAGAGACCCCAGGCCCTGTGCACCTTCACCAGTGGCCCCCAAACAGCTCTGAGCCCCACCCACAGGGACCACTCTGTCCCGTCACCCAAGGAGCTCTGTCCTGTGCAAACCCAGGCCCACACCTTCTGCAGCCTCAGCACATTCTGGATAAAGAAGCGATAGGCGTTGTACCACGGGAGCAGCACGTCCTTCAAAACATCACGCACACCCTCCTCCTTAAAGCGTAGGTTTTCTGCTCTCACCACAGGGGAGTTGATCAGATACAATCTGGATGAGGAGAAAAATCCCACAGAAAAGGAATATAGAGATTAAAACATAGGGCATGCTGACAAAGCATACATGAAAATTAGCATTTTTACATAAAAGGAAAGAATCACCAATACTCTTCTAATGGTCAGTTTAAAAGTGACAAAGCTCTTACTCTGTGTAGAAGCAATGAATAATGAAGGGGAGACGTAACCCCTACCAAGACATGGCACTCAGCCAACCCAGGGGCACACGCAGGGATTCACAGAACGAACAGAAGGGCTGCAGAGGGCAGAGGCCAGGGGCACTGCTAAACACCCAACAGGACAGTCCTCGCTGCAATGACTGATATGGCTCAGACTGTCGGCAGCCCCGAGGGGTAGTCTGACTGATAACCAGGGGGAGCACAGCCCACTCGCTGTCCCTGGGCCACACAGCAATCACCCATGTGCTTGGGCACAGACCCCCGGGTGCATGTCTCTGTGTCTGCGGCAGGAGGAGGCGAGACGAGACCTCTGTGGTTCCCTGTCGCCTGAACACTTCACGTCCATGACTAGGACTCTGATTTCCAGCAGTGGCTCACATTTCTCTACAAGCTTTTTGATATTAATTTTTATTTGCTCTAGCATAAATATGCCTCAGATGGTTCTTCTGAGGAGCAAGCGTGAAAAAGGAATACACGGCCAAGGAGACGGAGAGCCTGGGGAGGGAGGGAGGCAGAAAGCCGAGCAGTCGGCCTGGGAGCAACGCAGGCCCGGCTGCCACGCCACCTCTGGGTTTGCCAACGTTCCTGTTATTCAGAAACCACCGTGCGGTGCGGAGACAACACCGACCATGTGAGCATACACAGTCTTAAAAACTAATCATAAACCCAATCTAAGGAACATGATCAATAAAGGAAGCCTACATAAAAACGACATTATACACAGGGCAGAGCAGTGGCTTGTACCTGAGGGCATCGGCACCATATTTATGGATGATCGAAAGTGGATCCGGATAATTCTTTTTTCGTTTGCTCATTTTTTGGCCATCACTTGAAAAAACAAAAGGGAGATGCCAATTAAATACATCACTCTCACGGTTTACCCTTATATACAGTTAAATTATAGGTCACTTGCAAACTGGAATACATAAATGCAAGTGACAGAAGGGCACAATAGGTGGTCTTTCCTAACGCAGTGGCAAGTTAGCAGAGAAGTTAAAAACACGGGCTCAGCATTTATCCCAGAGAAATGAAAACCTGTATTGGTGCAAAAGCCTGTAACTGCAGTTCATAGTCAGCAACCACTGGGGACAAACCTGTGTCCTCCAGCAGGCGACGGTCACGCTGAGGTCACCCACACTCAGAGCACTGCTCGGCAATGAGAAGGAACAACCGAGGACACACCCTTCCTGAGAAATCTCCAGGGCATTTCGCTGAGTGGAAACGCCAGGCCCTAAGTCATAGGGGGCAGGATTCCATTCACCTACCAGAGCATGAAGTGATGGATCAAAGATGAGGAGCAGACAAGTGGCTGCTGGGGGTCTGGGGGCAAGGGGCAAGGGAGTGTGTTCTGGGAACGCCGAAAACAGTCCAGTAGCTTGACTGTGCTGGGGGGCACAGGGACCTACGTGTGGGGACTGTGTGCAACTAAGCATGCCGGCAAACAGGGACACGTGAGATGGGGGGCTGAGCAGGATGGGGCGGTGACAATGCCGGGTCTGAAAAGTGTGACTGTCGAGGGAGCTGGCAAAGCACACCAGGGCTCTCTGTTACTGCTGCAAAACTCCACACAAATCTACGGTTCCATAACGTTTTCAGTTAAAAAATCCCAAAGATGCACAGACAGTAGAGCCAGGCTTCCTGGGTGCAGAAGGTGACTTATCATTGTTGGCTGTGGGACTCTCAGCAAGCTGATATTCTATACCTCCAACTCTTCAAATGTCCAAATGGGGTAAGAGAAGGGCCCAAGTCAGTTTTGGGGCTCTGATGAGAGAAGACGAATTGCTCGCAGCAGGGCCTGCACGATGTCAGGGCGCATCCTGCCTTGGACAGCACATGAGGCAAGGTGTCTATGTAAATGTTTTATTTTTGTTAGTTTGCATCTTTACTTTTATCTACTAGAGGTAGTAGAAAAAAAAATGACTCCTCTATGACACCAGAAATGTCTAAAATCCATAGTTTTCTCGTGTTCAAAAGAGAACATAAACCTTCATTGCAGGACCAGCATATAGATTAAGTAAGTACCACCAGTGAATGTACTTTATCACAGGACACACGCCCCAGTGCCCCTCACGTCTCACTCTCCGACCTGCTCTTCTCCCTGGGAGGGGCTGACACTGGAGAGAAGTGAGCAGGACGGGGGAGAAGGGATGGTACATGAAGGAAAGAGCAGGAACAAGAAATGGCTAGATCCGCCCGGACCACGGCTGTTAGAGCAAAGGGAGCCAGGGATGGGCACCTGCCTGGCCAGGACGAGCCCGTTCACAATCACGTTCCTGAAAGGTGGCTGTCCGAAGAGAGCGGTGGCCAGCACCAGCAGGGTGTAAAACCTGGAAAAAAAACCCATAAACACATCAGCAACAGAAAAATAATCTGAGCAAAAGAAAAAAGCCTGTATTTATCGTACTGAATTTCTATCTTAGATCAGTTACCCTTATTAATTGCTTATGGCCAAGGTTCTTGGTCTGCTAACAGTGGACTCATTTGGGGTGTGCTGAAAAACCACTCAGGACCCCACTGCAGACCAATCCGGTCAGAAAATAGAAAATGTGACTAAAAGCTAATGAAGGACTCCAGTAGCTGAGGACAGGACTCCTGCCCCCGCTGGCAGCCTCTCAGGACCCCTAAACATGCCAGGGTGAAAATCCAGAGGTCTGTGTGGCCTTGGCATAAGATCACATGAGACAGTCTGATGACAGAAGATGCAGAAGACACTCTCCCTCAAAAGTCAGACGGCAGAGACTGTAGGAATACAGATGATATCTATCCTCTGCCAGATGCCATGTACACCACTGACTTGCTAGCTCGCTTGTTCCTTAACCTCCACCACATCCCTGCAGTCACCTCAGTGAGTGATGCTTCAGTGTCACTGCCAACCCAGATTTGTACCCCCAGGACATGACAGGACATGGCCTGTTAAGGATAGACCAGACGGCCTTCCTCTGAAGGTGGGTCAGGAGGACCTGGCGGCCAGGACAGGCAGCCCGATGTGAGGGAGGAGAGTGCACTGAGGGACCCACAGGACTGTCAAGGGCTGGCAGATATTGGCACTCTCCAGGGACACAAGCTGTGGCCAAGGAATCTGGCCTTCCCTAAGAAGGACCTGTTCCTCATGATAAATGGAATGGAAGCTGGAAATAGCACTTACTGGAACAGTAAGGGTGGAATTCAATTTGTGATGTTTATCACAAGATGTAACAGTAGAAAGTGACACCAACGTTCCTGAAACAATCCTATAAAAACATCACTAATGAAAGTGGGATTAGAATCTGGGCCAGCCAAACTCCTCATCCACCAGAAGGTAACTCACCTTTTTCTAATGCACAAGACGAGGTTCCTGCTTTAAACAGGTACCAGGTAAACCCAACGCCAAAACCCTTCCCCTCCTTGTCCTACCCCCCCGTCTCAAGTTTTTAGAATGCTGAATTTATGAGGCTAGCTTTAACATCTCAGCACTCTTCCAAGTAGTCTTTAAATTTGTAGCACCCAAATTATTATCTTATATGTAAGTACTCATTAAACATTTGAGTAAATTATTTAAAATGAACAAACTAAGAACATACATCGTTTTATATCACGTAATCTTCAAGTATAACAAATCTCTCTCTTCTAAAATGTCAATGAAACAGTTCAAACTCTAAAACAGCTTTACTGCAATGAGAGATCCCTACTCAAAAGACACTTTATTAATTTATTAAAAAAAATTTTTTTAATCTTTATTATTATTATTTTTTTTTACAAATAGTTTATTGTCAAATTAGTTTCCACATAACACTCAGTGCNAATCTTTATTTATTCTTAAGAGAGAGGGTGTGAGCAGGAGAGAAGTACAGAGAGAGGGAGACAGAATCTGAAGCAGGCTCCAAGCTCTGAGCTGTCAGCACAGAGGCTGACGTGGGGCTTAAACTCATGAACTGTGAGATCATGACCTGAGCCGAAGTCGGACACTCAAGTGACTGAGCCACCCATATGCCCCTTGGTTTACTTTTGAAATAGAGAGACCATAAGAGCACAGGAGGGCAGAAAGAAGGCGAAAGGATCGGAAGCGGGCTCTGTGCGGAAAACAGAGTGCCTGATGTGAGGCTCAAACTCACAGACCACAAGATCGTGACCTGAGTCAAAGTCAGACGCTTAACTGACTGAGCCATCCAGGCACCCCTCAAGAGAGACTGTAATATTATGCTGGGTGGTGAGGGGCAGAGAGCAAGAGCACAGCCTGTCTTGTTTGATACAATTTCTCCAGCACCCAGGTGATTGATGCTAGGTGCTCAGTAAAATACCCTGAAATCAAATCAAATGAAATCAGTAAAATTCTTGAAAGAACAAAGAACATACCATCCTCTGGTTTGGTCAATGCCTTCGGCAATGAAGTCTGCAGGAAATGCATCATCAAACTCCCTCTTGTTTTCAAATGGATAATGAACTTGAGCATAGGGCATGCTGCCGCTCTCAAACCAACAGTCAAACACCTCAGAGATGCGATGTAACACCCCCTTCCCACAACGGGAAGGGATGGTCAGATGGTCAATGCTAAGAAACAAAGCAAAGCCACTTCTATTAGTTTTAACCACAAAACAACTTGCAGTTTCATTACCAAGAGGAACATCATGCCCTGACAAGCTTTCATCAGCAAACTGCAAACAGAAATACTGGTAGTTATTCCAGGCTGTCAGAGGGCACTGTGTGACAGTCACCAGACATCCAATTCCAGGACAGAGGCCACCCTTCCTCAACATGATCTGAATCATTAACAAAGTAGCTCAGCAAACTGGTATTGATTCTGACATGTAGCTCTGCGATCTGCCCTAGAAATCGCGTCTGCCCAGTACAGCCTGGTGCTCTCTGTGGAGAGATGATGGAACAAAGCGAAGCGTACGTTAGGAGACTGACCTCTCTCTGTGGAGATCAGAGACCTTCGCTCCCGACAGTTCTTCAAGTTCTGCCATTGATCCAATGCATACTACCTGTGAAAGCAAAGTTAAAAGGCAGGAGGACCTCAGAACCAAAGACCACACAGCTTTACCTTATATAACATTCACATTTAGTTTTGGAAACCTCTGACCTTCAGGATGGTTGTCAGTAACGTGGCTTACGTCATCAAAGGGCACAGGTCACCAAGAAGGTGAGCAGGCTCCCCTGTGGAGAGGACCTATAGCATCCGCTCAACACACACCCGTGAGGGTTTACTAGCTAACCAGCCTAAGTGAGATGCCTCAACTATTATTCTGAGGGGTCTCAGTTTCTTCCTGGCCCTTGAATTTGGCTCTTTAATCTGGAATCTTTCCAAGTCAAAGCCTGAAGTAAGCTACTGTGCATGGACCAGATCAAACTAATGAGATGACAAGACGTCACTCAGGATTACATCCAGCGGGAAAGCCCGAGCAGGAACTCCCGTGGGTTCTCACCAGTGGCTGTCTGCTCCCTCGCGCGCATGCACAGCCCCTTCCTCAGCCCTCACACCTGGCTACCTCACTGCTGTCTTTCATGTCTTGTAGTCTTCGTGGAGGACAGAGGCCGCCATGGAGGTACATCTATAGGCCCATATGCATATTTACACACATAATCATTTGGCTTTATACATGGAAGGCTTGAAATGCCTTTTTTTTTTTTTTTAAATTTTTTAAGTTTATTTATTTTGAGAGAGACAGAAACAGTGTGAGCAGGAGAGGGGCAGATAGAGGGAGAGAGAGCATCCCAAGCTGATGTGGGGCTCGAACTCATGAAACCATGAGATCATGACCTGATCCGAAACCGAGAATTGAATGCTTTAACCATCTGAGCCACCCAGGCACCCCTGCAAATGTTGTTTAAGCCTATCCTTTTCACTGCTAGGAGGGTGCTTTCACATGCTATGGCTCAGTGCAGGTGTGGAGTCCTTGTTCTGATTATCAATTACTCACATGGAGAGAAAAAGGGGTGAGCAACACAAGAAAAACAATTTAATGCATGGATTTCCCTAAGAAAAATACAATTTGCATTCTTTTACACAGAGGGATAAATACAATTTAAAATTATATTTAATAGAAGTAAAAATAAGTTAACTGTCCCTCCCCCCCATCCTTACTTATATGATTCTAGGAAAGAATAAAGAGGAACAGATGAAATACAAAAGGAGCAAAGACAAAAGAAAAATTGAGATGCACAAATGAGATGCTTCAGCAAAAATCAACATGGTAATGCGTGGCCTCTGCCTCACCTCTTCGAAGTCATCACTGACCCACAGGGGGATGGGGGTGCCCCAATATCTGTTTCTGGAAATTGCCCAGTCACGTGCATCTTTCAGCCAATTTCCAAATCGCTTTTCTCGCACAAACTCTGGGACCCTGCAATAAACAGGTCAGAAAGCAAACTGCCTGAGAGCAGTAGTAAGTGAATTTGTAAAGTACATCTACATAAGCTTTTTTATGACGCTCTGAGGACCTACTACTCTGGAGACGCTGTGCTCACTCCCGGGAGAATGCCTTCTGCATGCACAACACAGAGAGCTCACAGTCCTGAATCTGCTGATTCATTTCCAGGACACCCCCAGCCCTCTCTACAGTTACCATGATGCTAGCCAGCCTGGTCTCACTCAGACTTCGGGCCACTCACGCAACACCGCTCTTATTGAGACTTAGTACAGGCTCCCAATATCTACAAACAGGCTCGGCTACGGTGGCTGGCTGGGCGCCCTCCCACCCCCCACAACTGCACTTTAGGCTCCAGCAATGAGGCAATTCCTTACAATGTGGCTTCTCACCTAAGCCACCCTCCACCATGATAACCGTCAACCCGCAACCCTTCTTCCCTCTGCCACTCCTCGCCCTCCCCCAAGGCTTCAAGTACCCTGAACTAGTCGAATGACTCCCTCTCCTTTCAGGTTCAGCTCTGCCAGAAATCTTTCTAAGCAGGAGGCTGAGTTTAGGGCACCCCAGGCCCCACACGCCCTGTTTATTCAGGCACTGCAGCTGTGCCCTGTGTTACAAAGGTCAGTGTTTAGGCCTGCACCCTTACGAGGCCACAGCACTATGCACAAATGGTTTTTGTAGGTACATTAAAAAATAAACATTTATCCTTAAAATAACTGTTATTTAAGGCCAATATAAAAGAAAAATGCTCCCACCATATGCCTTATCATAGAAAGGAAGCTACTTCTCTTAGATATTATTTAGGTTATTTCGTGGTCCTGAAAATACAGAATAAAAATATAGCTATTATTATAGTGTTTAATAAAAGATGACCCTTAGAACTATTATATTTGGGGAAAATAAGCCAATATTTTGGCCTATATGACACAGGACACTGTGAAGACACACATCTCACTGCTCACCAGTAACACAGGTCATTGTTCTTCAGCAGCTGGTCCACCATGTGCTCCACCCGCACGAACCAGCTAGGCACTGCTTTGTAAATGAGGGGAGTGTCTGACCTGGGGAAGCAATGATGCAAGATGCGCTGGTCAGACTGTGGTATGCAGGCACCCAGCGGAAGGCCAACTTTTAGTTTCTTACTGATGTCACCAGCACCTGTTTGGCCTTCTGCTAATACTTGTTTTTATTGCAAATTTTAATGCCTACGCCCTTGATATTGGTCATCTCCACAGCACCAAGAAGGCAAAAGCTAATAAAAGAATAAGAAGGAAAAGAGGGGCCCCTCTGGGTGGCTCAGTCAGTTAAGTGTTGACTCTTGATTCAGGTCAGGTCACGATCTCAAGGTTCATGAGTTCAGGGCCTGAGTCAGCACAGAGCCTGCTTGTGATTCTCTCCCGTGCGCTCTCTCTCTCTGCCCCTTCCCTGCTTACACTCACTCTCTCAAAATAAGTAAACATTAAAAAAAAAAAAAAAAAAAAAAAAAAAGAAGGGGAACCTGGGGT
>NW_027531900.1:265737-300033 GCF_008692635.1 Crocuta crocuta
ACCCCACCCTCTCAAAAAAAATAAACAATAAAAAAAAAAAAAAAAAAAAAGAACAAGAAGGGGAGCCTGGGTGGCTCAGTTGATTAAACATCTGACTTCAGGTGAGGTCATGATCTCACGGTTCACTAGTTTAAGCCCTGCGTCGGGCTCTGTGCTGACAGCTCAGGGCCTGGAGCTTGCTTTGGATTCTGTGTCTCCCTCTCTCCCTGCTCCTCTCCTGCTCATGCTGTCTCTCTCTCTCTCAAAAATAAATAAACATAAAAAAAAAACAACAACAAGAAGGAAAATATAGTTCTGCTGGTGTGTGATAGTTGTCTAAGAAATGATGTCAACTTCAGCAAAGAGGAAATGTGAGAACAGAACTTGATGTCCCCGAACATCCCATTTTCACCCACACCTTCATAGCATGATCTTGTATTCAAACTTGTATCATGTTATATCTTACTAACTTCTACTAAGAAAAGGTAGAGGGGCACCTGGGTGGCTTAGTCGGTTAAGCATCCGACTTTCGCTTAGGTCATGATCTCGCGGTTCGTGGGTTCGAGCCCCGTGTCGGGCTCTGTGCTGACTGCCAGCTCAGAGCCTGGAGCCTGTTTCAGTCTGTGACTCCCTCTCTCTCTGACCCTCCCCTGCTCACGCTGTCTCTCTCTCTCTCCTAGAAATAAAAAAATAAAAATATTTAAAAAAAAAAAGAAAAGGTAGAGATCAATCTCACCTAAAGAAATGTGACCCTGACACAAAACATTTGTCTACTGATACTTCTCAGACAACTGTTGAGGAAAACAGTAACTATACATATTCATGGAATTCAAGAGGGCAGTTTCCAAACACTAACCCTAAAGGACACAAATGAGAGGGGAACCCAAGATTGACGCAACGGGTGCACACACTACATGTCCCCACAGACCAGAAGCTTGAGCTGTAAGTCATCGCTTTTTCTCACCTCCAGCAGAAAGGGTAGCTGTGAGTGAAGGTGCTGGCAACAAGAAGTCGGCCTTCTTCCTTCAGGGTCCTTATGATGTTTTTGTCAGCATCCTGTTAAAAAAATAAATATCCAGTCATTAAAATATCTACTACAATACTTAGTAACGTGATATAATTATGTAAATTATGGCAATACATTTTGATATGTTCATCATGAACAAAAGGCAGAAATAACACATGTATTTTAAAAATACCCAGCACGTATTTTGGGCACAGTCTAACTTTAGGTACTTATTACGTGCTTCCATACCCCATAAGGTAGTAAAGTCTTCCACCAGCAATGGCTGCCCAGAGGCCACAAAGCTGCTTCAGGAGATACCAGTCAGAGCCTACTTTCCTGCCTTTGGAACTAAAGCATGCTTCCTCTCAAGACCCTTACAGTGTGGCCGATAATCTATCTTTCTGGTTTTATGTGCTGAAATAAAACAAAACGAAAACAACTTTCTGGGGAAAAAAAAAAAAAAGTCCAGATATGGAAGCTACTTAAAAACTGATTAAACAAAGAAATATGATGAAACCCACACCTTTTTCTGTACTACAGACACAGACCTTCACATACTGTCCTGCGAAATCTGTCACTTCTGCTGTGAAGCAGCCTGAAGCATCCACAGGGCAAACAGGAGGAGAGTCTTTCTGAATAATGTTAAAGTCCATACAGACCCGATAGTCATCCTGGGGAGAATAAAAAAGGATAAGTGTGTTTGAGACAAGAATGTGGAAGGTGATCAATTCACAAGAAAACATTTCAGTCTTCTGACATATGACTTAATTCACTTCAATTATCCTCTCACTTGAAGTTAATTCAGGACCATTCAGAGAGCCCCTTACAGTTGGACAGGGACTACATCATCTTCCCAGCCATTATTTCACAGACCCCTATATACAGCAGAGCATTCACTAAGTGAGAAGGAAGAGGACACACATGTATCCCTGGTGAACAGAGATGCATAAATACTCAACATAATATCCACATACTGCACTCAACACTACAGTAAAAGAATCATTCACCATGATTAAGTGGGATTAACTCTGGGGATGCAAGGGTGGTTCAATATGTACAAAGAAATCAATGTGATACATCACATTTCCAAAATGAAGGGTAAAAACCATATGATCATCTCAATAGATGCAGAAGAAACACTTGACAAAATTCAACATCCATTCACGTAAAAAACCCACAACAAAGTGGTTTAGAGGGAGCTTATCTCAAAATAATAGTGGGCCTCTACGGAAAACCCACAGCTAATGTCATAGTACATGGTGAAAAACTGACAACTTTCCTTCAAAGATGAGGAACAAGACTAGGATGTCCACTCTCACCATTTTTAGTCAACACAGTACTAGAATTCCTAGCCAGAAAGCCTGCTAGATGAAGCATGCTAGAGTTCCAAAGGCAGGAAAGTAGGCTCTGACTGGTATCTCCTGAAGCAGCTTTGTGGCCTCTGGGCAGCCATTGCTGGTGGAAGACTTTACTACCTTATGGGGTGTGGAAGCGTGTAATAAGTACCTAAAATTAGACTGTGCGTAATCAGACAAGAAAAAGAAGTAAGAGACATCCATATTGGTAAGGAAGAAGTTAAACTGCCACTTAGCAGATGACATGACTATATATTAAAAAAAAAAATCTAAAGACTCCACCAAAAAACTATTAGAATAAATGAAATCCGTAAAGTTGCAGGATATAAAATTAGTATAGAGAAATCTGATGTGTTTCTATATACTAATAATGAAGTAGTAGAAAGAGAAATTAAGAAAACGATCCCATTTACAATCACACTAAAATAATAAAATACCTAGGAATAAAGTTAACCAAGGAGGTGAAAGACCTGTCTGTATTCTGAAAATATAAAACATTGATGAAAGAAATTGAAAAGGCCACAAACATACGGAAAGAAGTCCATGCTCATGGACTGGAAGAACAAATACTGTTAAAACAACTATACTACCCAAAGCAATCTACAGGATAAATGCAATCTCTATCAAAACACCAATAGCATTTTTCATAGAACTAGAACAAATAATACCAAAATCTGCTTGACCCACAAAAGATTCCAAATGGTCAAAGTAATCTTGAGAAGGACTAAAGCTTCAGGTACTGCAATCCCAGATGTCAAAGGCATATTGCAAAGTTGTAGTGATCAAAACAGTATGGTACTGGCACAAAAACAGACACACAGATCAATAGAAAAGAATACAGAGCCCAGAAATAAAGCCATGTTTATACAGTCTATTAATCTATGACAAAGGAGGCAAGAATATACAATGGGGAAAAGACAGTCTCTTTAATAAATGGTGCTGGGAAAATTGGAGAGCTACATGCAACAGAATGAAACTGGACCACTTTATAACACCATACACAAAAATAAACTCAAAATGGATGAAAGACCTAAATGTCAGACCTGAAACTATAAAATTTCTGAAAGAAAACACAGTAATCTCTTGAACATCAGTGATAGCAAAGTATTTATGGATATGTCTCCCCAGGCCAGGGAAACAAAAGTAAAAATAAACTATTGGGACTACACCAAAATAAAAAGCATTTGCACAGCAAAGGAAAGCATTAACAAAACTAAAAGACAATCTACTGAATGGGAGGAGAGATTTGCAAATGACATATCTGATAAAGGGTTAGTATCCAAAATACGTAGAGCTTATACAACACCAAAAAGGCAAACACTCTGATTAAAAAATGGGCAGAGGACCAGAAGAGGCATTTTTCCAAAGAGGACATTCAGATGCCAACAGACAAATGAAAATATACTCAACATGACTAGTCACTGGGCAAACGCAAACCTAAATCACAATGAAATATCGCCTCATAACTGTCAGAATGGCTAGTATCAAAAAGACAGGAAATAACGAATGCTGGCGAGGATGTGGAGAAAAGGGAGCCCTTGTGCGCTGTTGGTGGGAATGTAAATTGGTAAATCACTCTGGAAAATAGAACGGAGTTTCCTCAAAAAAATTAAAAATAGAAATATCCTATGGTCTAGCAAATCCAGCCTTGGCTATTTACCTGAAGAAAATGAAAACACTAATTCAAAAATATATATGCACCTCTATGTTTACTGCAGTATTTATAATAGCAATGATATGGAAAGAACCCAAGTGTCCAACAGATGAATGGACAAAGAATATGTGCTAAATATACAATGGAGTATTTTTCAGCCATAAAAAGAATGGGATCTTGTCATTCCTGACAACGTGGATGGACTCAGAGAATATTAGGCTAAGTGAAATAAATCAGACAGAAAAAGACAATTAACATGAATTCACTCCTATGTGGAACCTAAAAAACAAACAAAACCCCAAACATATCTAGTACCTGCCAAATACATTTTATTATTTTTTTTATTTTTATTTTTTTTTAAATGTTTTATTTATTTCTAGGAGAGAGAGAGAGACAGCGTGAGCAGGGGAGGGTCAGAAAGAGAGGAAGTCACAGACTGAAACAGCCTCCAGGCTCTGGAGCTGGCAGTCAGCACAGAACCTGACGCGGGGCTCGAATCCACGAACCGGGAAATCATGACCTAAGCGAAAGTCGGACGCTTAACCAACTAAGCCACCCAGGCGCCCCCAAATACATTTTAAAAGGAAAACCTAAACCACAATTCAAAACCAAGTTTCCTTTTTATTTATTATCAGTGAAGAAGTCACACTAGTTGACCTGAAATTATGAATAAGTGAAATCTAACTAGTTCTTAAAACCCTGTAAATAGTATTATGAAGAATGCTTCTATCATATGGAATACTGATCAGGTATTTTGTGATATTAAGGAAGACTTAAATTAACTTTACTGGGTGCAACAGGGCAAGGTGGTATATTAAAAATAAAAGTCCTGATCAGTCACAGATGTATATGGATGAAGGCCATGATGTTGAGGATTTGTTTCAAAACCCTCAGGCCTAAGTAAAGGTATGAGGGAAAGAGGAGAAGGAAGAAGATAAAACAGATTAATGCAGGTGGATGATGCGAACATAAGGATTAATTATAATATCTCTTTACTTCTATGTATGTTTAAAGATTTCCATAATAAAAATCCCTGCAAAAGTACGAAAGCAAAATGACGAATGGAGACAGACTAGCTTCACTCTCACCAATAAAATGATCAAGCTGAGAAGAGTTTGTAGGTAGGTCCCCAGTGGGTGTTTTATTCATATACAAGTTACATCAAAAGAATTGCCTTTTTAGAAAAATTACTCTGGGCAACATTTAAAATTAACCACACCAATGGGCATGGAGGAGGGCACTTGTGGGGATGAGCACTAAGTGTTAATATGGAAACCAACTTGACAATGAACTATTAAATAATTAAAAAAAAATTAACCACACCACACTGCTTTGAGGAGGTCAAATTTTGCCCTCTCGTCATAGTGTTCAGATGAGCACAGCGGAGGTAATGGTACCTCTTGGCACTCTGACGGTCATGGGGACGGCACAGAGTTGCACATGGTAGAGGGCAGAGTGCACGGTAGTACATTATGAAAGAATGAAAACAAAGATGCTTTTCAGAAAGATCAAATGACCAGGAAGGCCTAGGATTTAGCTCACCATTTGCAGAGATGAGCTCAGGTTGAGAAGGAACTGCAGCTCTAAGTCTGATAAGCCATCTTTGGGAGTACGGGGCTTGAAAAGAGTTGGCCCCTATGATGTGTACAAGCATGAGGGGCACGCACACACACACAGGAGACGCGCATCCAAGAACTCCACTACTCACAGCACCGAAGTACGGAGCCTGGTGCACCACTCCAGTTCCCTCCTCCTCCCGCACGTAGCTGTCGGTGAGCACCGTGAAAGCACCGTTCTCCTTGCACTGCAACAGAAAGATGAGCAGGCATAGTGAATGGGGCACCACATTTTAGGATTAATTTCGTAACTGGTAAAAGTCTGAAAAAACTTTTAAGACGCAACATTATTTTCAGACATAGGACAGAATAATTCACACTAAGAAGGAACAGTTACCTGAATACATCTTTTCTGTGAGTAATTTATCACTTAGAAATGAAAGAATTAATTTCATTATAATGAAAATAATTAATTTCAAATAATCACTGAAATGAAATAATTCCCTGAAGAATTTATCTGAAGAAATGCAGAGAAAATGTTTGAACTTCCCCAGTCACAAAACCAGGCTTTCTAGGAGTCCTGGTGACGCCCTAGCCACGGCAGCACCTGTTGTCACGCAGCCTCAGAAAATGTCCCCTAACCCACTGCACCTCTGGGGTGCTCCCAGTCACCTTCCTGTCAGCCCTGCCAGCAGGGCAAACTCCCAGGAACTGGGATAGGCGCCCACAGTGACATGCTATGGTTAAAGGCACTCCACACACTGTGACACGGAGGGACTCACGGTTGCAAAGTCAGGTCACTACCTACGATGCTACAGACCTCCTCCTTCCACCTTCATCTCTCCCTACGTTTTTCCACACACTGTCTCAGCCAAACTGATCCTCTGCTGGTCTTTCTGCCTTAATAAAGAGTACTTTCAGAATAGACTTTCACACTTAATCACATTTAATCCAATGATCTTGTGAAAAAGGCACATAAAATTCCTGTGTTTTAAATATATTGATTCTATTTGCATTTCACAGATGAACTAACTCAGAACAAAGATGAAATCATTTGTTCAAATACCCAACTAACTGTGATAAACACAAACTGACTCAAGGTCTCTGGCTCCAAATATGATGCTGTCTTCAACCATATCAAAGCTCTGTAATTCCTTGGCACTTGCCTAAAACCAAACTTGAAAAACAGCCAGGAATTCCTCACTGCCGTAACTTATATTACCTGGTAATATTTTCGGTGTGGGAGGACAGGGGCTGAAAGGTGTGTCTTCAATAGTTTAAACGTGGAGTGGGAACACTTGTGGCCTTAGAGTCGGAGGCAGGAGCGGGAACGGTTTTAGCAGCAGACAGTGGAACCCCACTGGCATCCTGTCTCTCAGTCTCTCACTCCCAAGGCTGGGTGGTCAGTGGTCACCGGAGCTGCAGCGTGGCCCCCACGGACAGCATCTGCTCCCACTTAATATTTCAGAACATGTGTATCTTAGGGATATATTTGATGACTTTGCCCTAAGTCAAAGAATTTCTTCACTCAGTGAAGGTCCCAGAAATTCAGAAGCTACCTGAATGGGATATGTAACAAGTGCACATTCCAGATAGACCTCTGACTGAACCCAGACTTCCTCTCTGGTGTGTTTGAGTGCATTTGCTGAGCACTGAGCTCTCCCTGGGTTCTCAAATAGGGTCTGTGGGTCACAAAGGGGGAGTCACTGATTTCGTGAGAGAGTTTCAAGACAAATCCGACAAGGGGTGCCTGGGTGGCTCAGTCTGACTTTGACTGAGGTCATGATCTCATGGTTTGTGGGTTCAAGTCCCACGTCAGGCTCTGTGTTGACAGCTCGGAGCCTGGAGCTGCTTCAGATTCTGTCTCTCCCTCTCTTTGCCCCTCCCTTGCTTGTTCTTGCTCTCTCAAAAATGAATAGACATTAAAAAAATATGACATAAAACAAAATATGTTAAGATATACAAGTGAAGAATGTACTAATGACATTTTTCAGAAACAGAAACCAGAGGCATTTCAAAAGACGCTTTTTCAGGTGGTGTCTGAGTTCAGCCTTGAAGTGTGGGTTGTACTTGAGCACCTTAAAGAAGGTGAAGGATTTCAAAAACAAGAGGAAAAGCTAATGAAAACAAAGGCAGGGAAGGAGGAAAAGAAAGGGCCAGTTTGACAGAAGCAAAAGATATGTTTAAAGCAACATTATGGGGTGCCTGGGTGGCTCAGTTGATTGAGTCTATGACTTCAGCTCAGGTCATGACCTTGCGATTCATGACTTCGAGCCCCACATCAGGCTGTGCTGTCATTGCAGAGCCCGCTTTAGATCCTTTATTCCCCTCTTCCTGCCCCTCTCCCATTCACAGGCACATGAGCTCTCTCCCCAAAATAAAAAAACAAAAAAAAAAATAAAGCAATATTAGAAGATGTGGTTAGGAAGCAGGTGGGCCAAGTGGAGACCACCTGAGAGGAATGAGCCGGCTGATGGCTGCAGGCTCACAGGGAGCACAGGAAAATCCATCAGCAGCAACCTGGAATGTAGAAGAAGGCCATCACAGTTGACCTTGGAATAACACAGGCTGGAACTGCGGGTCTCCTTAAACACTTTTCTCCCTAAGAGTGGACGACAAAAGCCACGAGACACTTATTTACAATTGTCCACAGCAGTCTCCAGGGGACTGAATCAAAGGCGACTGCTGTAGAGGTCATACCTGCTGCCCTGAATTCCCTGAGGCCTGCTGAGGGTGTCAGCAGTCCCCGGGGCCCTGGGGCCAGGCAGTGATGAAGGTTGTATGGTGAGGGTGTGGTGGGGTCCAGCACTGAGGGCTGCCAGGCAGGAGGCTGGACTATAGAACAGGCTGGGCACGAAGGGAAGGGACAGCCCTGTACAGGGAGACCCATGTCCCTGGCACCCCCACTCCCTGAGTCCTCTGGGAACCAGGCTCTGGGGCTGTACCAGGGCAGCCACGGCCTGGAGCCCTTCCTGGCTGGCAGAAGACTCCTCTCTTAAGTGCACCCCAGCCCACATGTAGCCACAGCTGCGAAGGTCACGGACTGGTGGCGTGCCTCCCGAGTGACAAGGCAGCTGTCCTGCTGCTACAATTGTGGAGCCAAGGCCACCAGGATGTAGGACGTCACTTTCCTGGTGGCTGGTGAATTCTGGATTTTTTTTCCTTTTTTAGTGAAGATGTTTTCTTTATTCCTCTTCAGTACATGCTGAGATGCCATTTTTCTCCCTTAGCCTATAAAGCACTGAACAAGTAAGATTCTGTAAAAATTCCTGCATGTCCATATTATGCTGCAGCTCTAGTATATGCAACATTCAACTCAGCAACTCTTCCTGAAAATGCTGTATCTATATTTATAAGTTAACTGGTGTTTGTTCACAAATGCTAACTTTTTCAGGTTTACATATCATGGTTCTACTTACCTGATAATAGAGAAAGTTGGCTTTCTCTATTCTAGGGCAGCATAAATAGAAGAAATGGTGTTTTAAAAAGATGTGCTAGGACTTTGTACTTTGTGTCTTTTTGTGGAGAAAAACTTTTTATACATACTTAATGTTTGGGAAAACAAAGTATTCAAAATTGTTTAAACCACCAAAAATTTTTTTCAATGAATACACTACTGAAAATACTACTATATATTTTCTCTTCCTTAGGATTTTCTTCTTCTTTTTAAAAAATGTTTATCGATTTTTGAGAGAGTGAGAGTGAGAGAGTGAGAGAGAGAGAGACAGAGAGAGAGAGAGAGAGCGCGCGCTGGGGAGGGGCAGATACAGAGGGAGAAACAGAATCTGAAGCAGGCTCCAGGCTCTGAGCTGTCAGCACAGAGCTCAATTTGGCTCGAACTCATGAACCGAAAGATCATGACCTGAACCAAAGTTGGGTGCTTAACCAACCATCCAGGGCTGCCCTTATGATTTTCTTAAAAATTATCTTTTTTCCTCTTGCTTACTTTAAGAATATAGTATATAACACATATAAAATCCAAAATATGTGTTAACTATTTGAGTTACTGGTAAGGCTTACGGTCAACAGTAGGCTATTAGTAGCTACATTTTGGGGGAGTCAAAAGTCACTGTACTGGGGTTGGCACTACTGACTTCCATGTTGTTTGAGGGTCAAATGTAAGTGGGACATGAGAAACATGGAAAAACAACACATACAAAAATGAAGACAGATGTGAACAATACTGTGGACAGAGCCCAAATGGAGAGATCACCTGCATGAACCAAACTCTACTCCTGAACCAGAAGAGGGGTAAGCAAATGTTTTATCCTGGGGTGTGGTATAAGGTTCTGCCAACTAATACTATGTCCAGCTGAATATAATTTCCACATAAGGCATAAAGCCTGGTCTGAGGGTGGTGTTCACTATTTTATTCTAACACCTATAGATAGGGATCAATGGGAAATTCCTGCTGAACCTGTTCTTTTGTTGGTGGTGGTGGGGTTTCCATGGCAACTATAGCCATGGATTCTCTGTTGGCAGAAAATGAAAACTACATAAAACTGCTTCATGACTCTTAAGAAAACGAAGTTACCAAATGTATGAGCTTTGCCTTGGTGCCTAGATTTAAAACATCCACCTCATCAATTTCCTTGACATGAATGCTGTTGATTGTTAAGACACAAGGTTTTATTCTGAGCAATATCTTAAATTTGTAAAACAAAAACACCCCCAAAACAATAGATTTCCAGGATGATATGTAAACTAGAAACAATAAAAATATACACATATAAATCTTTTCAAACTTAAGTGTTTCCTTTTGTAACTTAAGACGAGTATTAAAAAATTCTTATACAATTTTAACTATTAAAACAAGAAGGCATACACATATAATTTAACTCTGTTACTACCAAGAGAGACTCTGGATTGGGACTCCCACACAAGCCACAGGACACCCATATAGGCCACAGATGCACCCAGGTATGCAGGACCCATGTTGGGCAGGTCCCTGAGCTCACCTGCACAAAATAGTCAAACAGGGGCCTGTACTTCTTGCCTTTGAGATACACACCAGGAAACCTAGAAAAGGAGAAAGGCAAACTCACAATTAGAATAAAATCCTCCAAGAAACAAAACTGCAGCCACATCAAGTCACCACTCCCTGATGGTTTAGTTGTTTCTCAGTCATTAATACTGGAACATGTGGCCTGAATGTATGCAATACGAGTATTAAAACTGAACTTGAATAACAGAGCTTTTGGGTAGTAAGTGTCTCACGTTTCAAGGTTAAAGACACATCCACACATACAAATCAGTAATTTGCATACTCACCTTTCAAGGACCTCATAGTCAGTCTCCAGCTTATAGAGGGCTGGTAATCTGGCTTCCATTAAAATGAGCAATTTTCCTCTAATGACATCTATGAGAGCAAGGAAAAAAAAGTGTCACTCATTCAAGTGACATTCAGACTTCAGCGGATTCTAGATGCACACCAGCACACTGCTCCCTCTCGGGGTCCTGTATCACCTGCACCCAGTGTACTCAGCACTCAGGGAAATGCGGCAAGAACACCAGCACACATTCCTTTCCAGACCCGAAGATGATGAAAACAACAGGTGCACTTAACTGACCTTCTACTCATTTTAAGTATATTAATCCTTATTTTCTCTGGCCAAAAGTAACATATGTGAACCTTTAAAAATCTTAACATTGGGGCTCTGGGTGGCTCAGTCAGTTAAGCGTCCAACTTTGATGCAAGTCAAAATCTTGTGTTTTGCGGTTCCAGCCCTGCACTGACTGGGCTCTGTGCTGACAGCTCAGAGCCAGGAGCCTGCCTCGGATTGTGTCTCCCTCTCTCTCTGTCCCTCCCCTCCTCGTGCTCTGTATTTCTCTCTCAAAAATAAACAAACATTAAAAAATTTAAAAATCTTGGGGCGCCTGGGTGGCTTAGTTGGTTAAGCGTCCGACTTTCGCTTAGGTCATGATCTCACGGTTCGTGGGTTCGAGCCCCGCGTCGGGCTCTGTGCTGACTGCCAGCTCAGAGCCTGGAGCCTGTTTCAGTCTGTGACTCCCTCTCTCTCTGACCCTCCCCTGCTCACGCTATCTCTCTCTCTCTCCTAGAAATAAATAAAAAAAATAAAAAAAAAAAAATTTAAAAATCTTAACATTAACAGGGGCGCCTGGGTGGCTCAGTCGGGTAAGTGTCCGACTTTGGGTCAGGTCATGATCTTACAGTTTGTGAGTCTGAGCCCCATTAACAAACCAAGAAACTCTGAGAAAAGTCCTCCATAACCTCATCCCCTTGTAAGGCACTATCATTTGAGTGTCTATTTTTTTTTTTTTAATGTTTATTTATTTATTTTTGAGACAGAGAGTGTGTGTGAGTAGGGGAGGGGCAGAAGGGGGAGAGAATCTCAAGCAGGCTCCACACTGTCAGTGTAGTAGGGCCCCCTCCCTAAGGAAAGAAAAAAAATCTTAAGGCAACCTTGCTATTCATGTATGTGATGACATCCCTCATGACCTTGCAACATGAGACCACTTTAATCAGACTGCATGTTTATGCTTTACCATATATAGGGGACAGAGAAGTAAAAAATATATAACAAATCACGCTATGTGGTGTTTGGGGCTCAGTTCTTTGGGTACGATGCCAACTGAGCAATACTGGCTGGAATAGAGTTGCTTCCTGGAAAAAAAAGCCTTGGTGTCATGACTCTCTGTGCGAGAATCCTGCTACATCAGCACAGAGCCCGATATGGGGCTCAGACTCATGAACTCTGAGACCATGACCTGAGCCAAAACCAAGAGGTGGATGCTAAACTGACTGAGCCACCTGGGTGTCCCTTGAGCGTCTATTTCTATGTGTATACTAACATATGTCTTATGTGAATGGGTACTTTTTTTTCTTTTTTTTACTAATTATGGGATACCACCGAATATAGCTTTTCATTGGTCTTCACACACTATGTTGTGAACATCTTTTCATATATTAGCACATATTGCCCTTTTGTTTGTCTAAACATTTAAAATTTAACAGCAAGTGGCAAACCACCTTATAAAAATAGACTAAACTCCCACTTGTAAAGTAAGATATATTTGAAGATTTACTGGAGCCTGTGACATATATGCAGTTCACTGTTAGAAACAAGAGAATCTACGGATCACTGTGAAGACCTCTGCAATTACTGAAAAGCTGCTACAAATAATGCTGCCACCCACTAGCTCTGGCTGCACCAGAGCTTCATGGTCAGTGGAGTCTACATTTTCTGGATAAAACTCAGGACACATGGCCCACCAGGTATGTGGGTCACATGCGGGCAGAAGGACTGAAGTGTCTACCTGATGACCCCTCAAGCTGTCAGACTCACTAGAGAATGGCCACATCCCCAGGGAGACACCGAGAACTCGGGCTGTGGGCCTGCTTTGTGCCCCGTAGCCGCCCATCTGCTCCCAAGACCCAGCTAACCAGTAATGAAAACACCATGTTCTGACCCACGAGCCCCTCCCCCATTCCTTTTTTTGGTATCTTTCCTCTGCCTCACTAGGAGTTGTGAATCAAGTCACCTGTCTTGTAAGACGCTTTCTTTTCTAGCTACGGTTTTCTTTTCTTTCCATGGCTTCCCCCTCCCTCCATAAACTACCCAAACCTGAAGGAACAATCTTTTTTTTTTTTTTCATATAAGTCTACATGGAAAGGGCTTCATCAAGATTTTGGCTAACTCTCTACAAGGGACTATCTGAAAGGCACAAAGCTCTCAAGTTCTGGTACCAATTCTGTGACACAATGAATTATAATAAGAAATACATATTTCAGTCTTAGTCCCTATTCCTGACAGAGCTACTAAAACCCTTGAAATGTCCTAAGTGATAACAGCTATAAAGATGTCTTTTGTTATGTTAATGAGCCCAAAGTCACTTTAGGATTGGAATTTTCACCCCCACCCATGGAAAGGAGAGGGGCCAGAGATTGAGTTCAAACACCAATAGCCACAAAGCCTGCATAAAACCTCAATAGGATGGGGTGTGGAGTGCGTCCAGGTTAGTGAAAGTATCTACATGCTGTGAGGGCAACTCATCCCAGTTGCATGGGGGACGGAAGCTCCTGTGCTCAGGACTCTTCCAGACCTCCCCCATGCACTTTATCTGACTGTTCATGTGTATCCTTTATAATATCCTTTCATGACAAACTGCTGAGTGTGGGCCTCTCTAGTACATTAATCCAACCTAAGGAGGGGATCATGGTCTACAGGAAGCATAGGAGTTGAAAATGACATATGCAGTGAGGGTGTGGTGGTGCAGACGGTTCTGTAGGACTGAACTCTTGACCTGTGGGATCTGATGCCTGATGCTGTCTCCAGGCAGCTTAGTGTCTGAATTAGATTAACGCTTGGTGGTGCTGGAAAAACACACATCAAGGTCCTAGTAATGATGAGATGCCACCTCTTAGAATCTCTAGTTCCTCATCTGTAACAGGGGCACGATGCGTAAAAGGGTATTACAATCTGAAAATTGTAAGGAATCTTTTTTTGTACCTATACTATTTTAATTTTTATTTGCATTTACTTTTTCAACCAAAAATTAAAAAAAAAAAAAAACTTTTAGAGGGGATTATGCTATTCAAGTTCTAACACTTTTTCAAAAACTTATTATTTTTACTCCAAAAAGAAACCAAAAGTTTTCGGTTTTTCCCAAAGTAAGTTAAAACAATCTTATCTGTATCAGTCCTAAGTAACCTGGCCCAGGCCAAGGCTCACCTTTAATCTTCACGTACTGCATATCTGGATTAACACACAGGGCAAGGTTACTGGGGAGAGTCCAGGGAGTGGTTGTCCAAGCCACCAAAGACAAATTTTCATCTTCCTCCAAAGGGAAAGTTACAAACACTGAAGGGTCTTGTACATCCTGAGATAAAATGAGATAAAGTACCCTTTTACAAAATCTGTAATAACAACACAGAAGAAAAAGGAGCTTATCCTAAAGAATAGACTTCCATAATAAAAACCCACTGCCATATTTATAAAAAGAATATATAAAGCAAGAAATTCCAAATATATTTTTTATATTTTTAAAAAATGTTTTAACAGTTACCTTAGTAGTTGCAAATAAAACACTTTTAAGTATATCAAGAGGAATACATAATAGAGGTTTCACTATTATAATAACCTATCATATAACAAATCCATAAAAAGTTAGGTCAACAAAATAACTGTTTTGGAAAATAGTTATTTTTTATTACAAAATATAAAAATGAATCTTTTTTTTAAAGATACGAATGTGACCTTTTAAAAAATTTATTTTGAGACAGCGTGCATGTACACATATGGGAGAGGGTTACAGTTCGTCAGTTTGAGTCCCGCATCAGGCTCTGCATGGACAGTGTGGAGCCTGCTTGGGATTCTCTTTCCTTGTTTCTCTGCCCCTCCCCCATCTGTGCTCCTGCTCAACTAAATAAGAAAAAAAAAGAAAAAAAATTAATAAACAGCTCCAAAGCAGAAAAGCTCGTTTCCTGACCCAAACCAACTGCATCTAAATAAAGTGCCCTGAGTCACAGGAGCCCTACAAACTTCACCTTATTCACATACTAACTAACCACCAGGCAAACCTGAAAAAAATCCTAGCCCGAACTCCCCTACTGTCAGTGTCGTGAAACAAAGACCAAGGATCTGTCCCAGCAAGGCTGGAAGTACAGCAACCGAACAAAACACATAAGCTACGATTCTCTTTTGCTGAAATGAACATTAGTGGGAGCATTAACACAATGAATCAACATATTAGATGTTATTTTATCAAGATCAATTCCTTAATTTCAATTACTTAAAAGAATAATATGGATTGTAAGAGACATGTACAGAAGTCTTTAGAGGAAAAGGGATAGATACCATGTGTGTGCTACCTACTCTCAGAGGGCCCCGGGTCTTCCCCCTGTGCCTTAGGAAGAGAAGGATAATGCAAACATGGTGACAGGGTGACCACCACTGACAGATAAACGAGAACTCTTAAGAACTTTTCATCAAGTCTAAAAATTATGTCAAAACAAAAGCAGACGGCAGAACGGCTGAGACACAAGACTGAACACGCTGAGTGCTGGCAAAAGCGCTGCAGTGCACACGGAGGAGCCTCTGGTACCCATGAGAGTCGGAGGGGGCGAGCCGTGAGGGCCAGGCCAAACCTGCCCACCACCCCTGCTCTTACAACCCAAGAGCTAAGAACGGTTTTGACAGAGCTGAGAACCTGCAAGAGAGGCCACTCAGCCCACAAGACCTAAAATACTATCTGGTACTTCATGATTTGCCAATCCCTGTACTAGAGCTGAATGTAGGTACAGCCTACGATTCAACAACTCCACTCCTGGGTATGTAATCAATCAACGGAAGAAACATGTAAATATTGCTCCCCAAAGACAACCTCCAGAATGTTCACAGTAGCACTACTGTGAGAACCCCAAACTGAAAATTACCTAAATGCTCATCAGTGGTACAATGGGTAAATTAATTTAATTACCAGACAGTAATTAAAATGATCTACTACACACAACATGGATGCCTTTTCAGAAACATAATCTTGAACAAGAGAGGCCAGACACTAAAAAGCTGATAATGCACACTTCATTTGTATATTCATTCATATGTAACGAATGTGTCGGAAAATTTAAAGATAAAAAAATAAGTATTTTTCTACACCACAAAGGTTTACCACTTGGAACAGGTGGAAGTATGCTCTCCTGGAACTCAGTTTACTTCTGCACAATCTGCTCTCCAAAGACAATTATTTGTTTACTTACAAAGCACACCCTCTGAAAGCTCTAGGAGCTCACAAGCTATTACGGTAATCTAATAATGTAGAAATCTAGGAGCCAAAGAAAACTCCAGCATAAGTACACAAAGATTTATATTAAAAAATGTTCTTGGCAACACTGTTTGCTACCATTAAAAAAAGGGCTGGGGCACTTGGGTAGTTCAGTCGGTTAAGTGTCTGACTCTTGATCTTAGCTCAGGTCATGATCTCACAGTTTGTAGGATCAATCCCCAAGTCAGGCTCTGTGCTGATAGTAAGGAGACTGCTTGGGATTCTCTCTCTGCCCCTCCCCCACTCATACTTGCTCTATCTCAAAATAAATAAACATTAAAGAAAGGGCTATACATTTTAAAACAACTCAGATGAATGCCCTGCAATCTATTTGTTATATGAAATACTATACAGCAGTTAAAAATGAACTTCAAGCTACATGTATCAGGATGAATCTTTAAAACGTAATGTTTCCTCTGAAAGGCAAGGTGCAGGGTAAGTAGACTGCATGAGATTAAACACAAGCATAATGGGTGTCTGGGTGGCTCAGTCAGTTAGGTGACAGACTCTTGGTCTTGGCTCAGGTCATGATTTTGCAGTTTGTGGATTTAAGCCCCACACTGGGCTCTTCACTGACATTGTGGAGCCTACTTGGTATTCTTTCTCTCCGCTTTCTTCCACCCCCACCTCTCCTCGGCTTGCATTCTCACGCTCAATAAATAAACTTTAAAAACTTAAAAAAAAAAAAAAGATAAGCATAAGAATGTTGTATACTGTTTACATATACTTAGGGAAATAGCAAAAGTATTAAAATACGTATGGAAAGAAACATAAAATTCAGCACAGTGTTAACCTATCAGGTTGTAAGAAGGAAATGGAGGGGCGCCTGGGTGGCTCAGTCAGTTAAGCATCCGGCTTTGGCTTAGGTCATGATCTCACAGTTCGTGGGTTCGAGCCCCGTGTCAGGCTCTGTGCTGACAGCTAGCTCAGAGCCTGGAGCCTGCTTCAGATTCTGTATCTCCCTCTCTCTCTGACCCTCCCCTGCTCACCCTGTTTCTCTCTCTCTCAGAAATAAATAAAACATTAAAAAAAAGTAAGGAAATGGAAAAGAGAAAGATGCTATAAATACATAAATTGTGGACTATTTATTTGGACAGAAACTACAACAAAAGATCCAAAACTACATACAACAGGAAGGACTGTAGAAACATAATGCTGAGTGAGAAAATAGTTACAAACGAATACCATCATAAAAAAAAGTGACTCTCAATGGCATACGTGCTGAAGGACATAAACCCAAGATGGAAGTACCAATTTCTTTTTCTTTTAAATGTTTTAAATGTTTAGTTTTGAGAGTGAGATAGAGTGCAAGTGGGGGGGGGGGGGCAGAGAGAGAGAGAGAGAGAGAGAGAGAGAGAGACAGACAGACAGACAGAAACTGAAGAAGGCTCCAGGCTCCTAACTGTCAGCCCAGAGCCTGATGTGGGGCTCAAACTCACGAGTTGTGAGATCATGACCTGAGCTGAAGTCGGGTGCTTAACCGACTGAGCCACGCTAGTGCCCTTGGAAGTGCCAATTTCTACAAAATACAGAGGAGGTGGTCTAAATTAGATCATGGAGACATAATCAGCAAAATTCATTGTAGGAAACTCTGCAAGATAAAACCTGTTTCCTAAACAATAATCTGCAAGGGGAGGAAAAAAAAAGAAAAAAAAAGAAAGTGAAATGGAGACCTGCGGATGAAAGCAGATCTAAAAACAAAACTATTACCATGTGTAAACCTTCCTTAGGTCCTGATTCAAAAACAAAACCAAACCAAAAAGAACAGAGGATAAAAAAAGACATGGTATTTGAGAGACAAATAGAGAATGTAAACATTGATGATATCCAGGTATTAGATCATTAGAATATTTTATATTCAGGATAACTGATGACTTTTGAAAATGTGATAATGGTAATATGGTAATATTAAAATAACCATTTTTTATGTCTTAAAGATATAAAATGGATCATTTATTAGTAAAGTGATGTGTCTGAAATTTGCTTTGAAAGAGGGACTGGGAGAAGTGAGTGGGATATGTGCTGAGGGGGCAGGACTGGCCACAGCTAACAGCTACTGGGGATACGTGACAGGCACGTGGGAGTTAATTCATTATTTTGTCTACTTTTGTGTATGCTGTTACACATGTATGTGTAACATGGATACATGTTAAAGGATCTTTCAAATGTAAGCAAACACAGCAACATATTAAGGAATGACAAAGTTAGGCCTTCGATAACCAAGTACTTAGTATATTATTCTCTACATTTTTATGTGCTTAAAATATTGTATCTAAAAAATACAACATGACATGAGCTCTATCATCGAAAGCTATTTAGGAGACAATAGGACGCATCATGGCCACCTCAGAAGGATTTGCAAGGATCAAATGAGATGTATGAAAGCATTCTGTGAGATAAAAAGTGCTTTGAAATAAAGCTTTAATGATATAATTAAGTCAAACAAACTAATGTTCTTTAAAAGCAAAGAAGGTTAAAGCCTCAGAAGTGAAAACACCTCTTGAATACATACACGAGAACTGATATTTCCTGTTTCAGAAGACTGCCTCCCGTCACTGTCTGTCTAGATAAGGTAAAGCACAGAGTATACTCTGGTGACATCACACTCGTCTAACTCTCCCATCTTAGCAGTGACAGCTGCTATTCCATTCATCAGAAACAAAATTATAATACCGTCAACCAATCACAAATCAGATTTGGTTCCAAATACTTTTAACAAACGAACAAATGCTACGGGGTCCCAGCTGAGGCATCATCATGCCAACCAGCAACTCTTCCAAAGCAGTGACTGAAGGGAAAGAGGGAAAGCTGGACTGGTTAACCAGAGAGGCACAAAAATATGGTCAAAACAAGCAGAAGCTATCATACGAAAACACACCATTCACAAATCTCATGGGGAAAAATCCCTAATTTTTAATCTTAACAGAGCTCAGTTCAGTAAATGGCAACATCTCCAGCGCTGCATAAGAAACAGTCAAACTGACAGACTCCCCATGCTAATGTTCCATTAGTTCCATGAGGAACTGGTACCATGATCACAACTGGTTAACCTCTGTGTGCACAAGTTAATGCCCAATGACATGACACTCACCTTGTAGTTCTGGTGAGACTCGAAGTTGGAGAGTGGAGTGTTGCACGCGGTGGAGAAAGGCATAACTTTCACACCTCTGTACACAAGGCCCTTATCATAGAGCTGTTTGAACACCCACCTAACAAGTAAAGAGACAGTTTTACAACAGTTACACAACCAAAATTCTGTCTCCCCAGACTCAAACATTTACACCAGTTTGTCTATAGAGTTTCTATCAGCCAGTCAAGTAGAAACATCAGGCTTCTCAACCTGGGGACTAGCTGGTAAATTACACCAGAGCAGTTGGAGATATTACGCAGTCATTGAAAGTGCTAATATCCGTTTACATGGGAAGATGTTTATGACTTCATGTTGAGTGAGAAAAGCGATACCATATTGTACAACGAGATACTAGTTGTGTAAAACTGTACATATCTGTATACATACCTATGATTTTTAGAGATGCTGAAAAAGCAGATTTTCACTAGTATGTTAACTACGGTTGGGATTTCGGAATTTTTGCCTAATAGTTTTCCGGTATATTGCTTAAATTTTACTCTAACAGGTACTTTTACAAAAGCAATTTAAAAGGAGTAAACCACTGGGATTAGGATACTCTCCTACAGTTGGGCAAAAACTTTTACTAAACACTTAACCACGTTGCTTTAAGCCAAATGCACCAAAACATTGAAATGTCACTGGTAACAGTTATCCCAGGTTCTCCCGTGGGGACTACTCACCTGTCCCACTTGGAAGTCAGGATGCACCTTAATTCTGCCACAATGTATAGTTTTTATAGTCTAATTCCTATGTGTTTGGTACAATGAGTTAAACTTTTTCATTTGCTAAAATACATTTTTATGAAAAACTGTGCATATTTTTTCACGGTATTGCTTGGCTTTAAACAAAGATTAAAAAGTGATGTTTTATATCAAATCTCCCAAGTTTATTAATTCTTTTTGAGCCATACTTGACATGTAATTTTGTATTTGGATTTGACATTTATACATACTGTGAAATCACAGTAAATCCAGTTACTGTCCACCACTAAGGTTGCAACAATTTTATTTTTCTTATGATAAGAACTTTTAATATTTATCATCTGGGCAACTTTTAAATATGCACAATAGTATTCACTATGGTCACCGTGCTATATGTTACATATCCAATATTTATTTATAACTGGAAGTCTGTACCTCTTGACCCACTTTACCCACCTCTGCCCTCTGGCAACCACCATTCTGTTCCCTGTGTCTATGAGTTGTGTTTTTTTAGATTTTACATGTAGGGAAATCATATGGTATTTGTCTTTCTGACTTATGTCACTTAGCATAATATCCTCAAGGTCTTTCCATGTTGTCACAAATGGCAAGATTTACTTTTACGTGGTTGGGTAATATTCTATTTTAGACACATATACACTCACATTTTTTTTTCATCTATTTATCAATTGGTGGACATGTAGGTTGACTCCGTATCTTGGGTACTGTACCTAATACTGTGATGAACGTAAAGATACATATCTTTTTTGAATTAGCATTTTCATTTTTTTTGGATAAATACTCAGAAGTAGAAATGCTACATCATGTGGTATTCCATTTTTAATTTTTTGAGGACACTCCATACTGTTTTCCATACTATCCATACCAATCTACATTCCCACCAACAATGCACAAAGATTCCATTTTCTGCATATTTTTGCCAACATTTATTATTTCTTCTCCTTTGGATCCTAGTCATTTTGACAGGGTAAGGTGGTATCTCACTGTGATTCTGATTTGTATTTTCGTGATGCTGAGTATCTTTTCAGGTCTATTGGCATCTGCAGGTCGTCCTTGGGGGGAAAAATGTGTCTTTGGGTCTTCTGCACATTGTTATATCAGATTTTCTTTTGCTACTGAGTTGTAGGAGTTTTTTAAAAAATATTTTGGATATTAATCCCTTACCAATACATGATGTACAAATATTTTGTCCCATTCAATGGGTTGCCATTTCATTTTGTTGAAGGCTTTTAATGTTTACTTATTTCTGAGAAACAGAGAGCCAGGGAGGGGCAGAGAAGGAGACAGAATTTGAAGCAGGCTCCAGGCTTTGAGCTGTCAGCACAGAGCCTGATGTGGGGCTTGAACCCACAAATCCTGAGATCATGGCCTGGGCCAAAGTTGGATGCTTAACTGAGGCACCCAGGTGCCCCGATTGTTGACGGGTTCTTTTACTGTGCAGAAACTCTTTAGTTTGATATTATCCCATTTGTTGATTTTTGCTTTTGCTGCCTTTCTTTTGGAGTCATATCTAAAAAAATCATTGCTGAGACGGATGTCAAGGAGCTTACTGCTGGTTTTCCTCTAGGAATTTTATGGTTTCAGGTCTTACATTCAAATCTTTATTCCATGTGATTTAATTTTTGTGTACGATGTAAGATACCAGTCTAGAACCATTCTTTTGCATCTGGCTGTCCAGCTTTCCCAGAACCATTTACGAAGAGAGTGTCTATTCTCCACTTATATTCTTGGCTCCTTAATTATTAGCCACATTTAAGTGTTCAACAGCTCTAATCCAGAGCATTAATAGTACCTTTTTTTTTTTTNGGTGGACATGTAGGTTGACTCCGTATCTTGGGTACTGTACCTAATACTGTGATGAACGTAAAGATACATATCTTTTTTGAATTAGCATTTTCATTTTTTTTGGATAAATACTCAGAAGTAGAAATGCTACATCATGTGGTATTCCATTTTTAATTTTTTGAGGACACTCCATACTGTTTTCCATACTATCCATACCAATCTACATTCCCACCAACAATGCACAAAGATTCCATTTTCTGCATATTTTTGCCAACATTTATTATTTCTTCTCCTTTGGATCCTAGTCATTTTGACAGGGTAAGGTGGTATCTCACTGTGATTCTGATTTGTATTTTCGTGATGCTGAGTATCTTTTCAGGTCTATTGGCATCTGCAGGTCGTCCTTGGGGGGAAAAATGTGTCTTTGGGTCTTCTGCACATTGTTATATCAGATTTTCTTTTGCTACTGAGTTGTAGGAGTTTTTTAAAAAATATTTTGGATATTAATCCCTTACCAATACATGATGTACAAATATTTTGTCCCATTCAATGGGTTGCCATTTCATTTTGTTGAAGGCTTTTAATGTTTACTTATTTCTGAGAAACAGAGAGCCAGGGAGGGGCAGAGAAGGAGACAGAATTTGAAGCAGGCTCCAGGCTTTGAGCTGTCAGCACAGAGCCTGATGTGGGGCTTGAACCCACAAATCCTGAGATCATGGCCTGGGCCAAAGTTGGATGCTTAACTGAGGCACCCAGGTGCCCCGATTGTTGACGGGTTCTTTTACTGTGCAGAAACTCTTTAGTTTGATATTATCCCATTTGTTGATTTTTGCTTTTGCTGCCTTTCTTTTGGAGTCATATCTAAAAAAATCATTGCTGAGACGGATGTCAAGGAGCTTACTGCTGGTTTTCCTCTAGGAATTTTATGGTTTCAGGTCTTACATTCAAATCTTTATTCCATGTGATTTAATTTTTGTGTACGATGTAAGATACCAGTCTAGAACCATTCTTTTGCATCTGGCTGTCCAGCTTTCCCAGAACCATTTACGAAGAGAGTGTCTATTCTCCACTTATATTCTTGGCTCCTTAATTATTAGCCACATTTAAGTGTTCAACAGCTCTAATCCAGAGCATTAATAGTACCTTTTTTTTTTTTTAGGTGCTTAACACAAATCCTGGTTTTTAGATGCTTCTCTAATCATGAGAAATCTAGCAGTTCAGTGACTATGAAGCCCCCTCTCCAAAGTCTCTGGCCTGTCGGAGAAACTTACAAGCATCCAACTTGGGTATACAGGCCTGGGGATGTGTTCACAGGGGCCTGTCAGAGTCAGAGGGTATGAGAACTGCACCAAAGCATCTAGCTCCTCAAAGGCAAAGGACTTGGGCCAAGCATGTACCACAGATCTTGACTAAGAGAAATGCAAGCAGGTAGACAGGAAGGCAATAAGAGCCATGTGCACCTACAATACAGCACAAAGAAAGTGCCCTATACAGAACAGCTTTGCAACTCACCTGTCATTCTGTATAACTTAATAAAAGACTTCCTCAAGGTCTGAGATATATACTTAGGGCATTCTGCAACCATAATGGTGCTTCTTTGCCCATTAAGGATATGCAATGATCCTCATACTATTCTAAGAGGTTCGCCTACTAAGACTTTGGCAACACAATGGTTGTTCAGTAAAAACAAACTAACATTCATTTTGAAACAGCTATGCAAGGGACTGCACTATACAACTTGCCTCAGTATAAAATTCATATACACAGTCTCTTAGATTTCATTATTTAAAAAACAAAACAAACACAAATTTAAAAAATACTTCTGAAACTTAATTTTCCCTAAATTTGGTACCAAAATGGCAAAAATCTTTAACTGACATTAGGCCATTTATATTCTTTATCTGATTGACATGAACAATTATGTGTTCTGATGAAAAATACTAACGTATTTGGTTACAGGTTGCTGCTCAACTTGTTGGAACTATTATATACCACAGAATATATGCATATCCTATTACTTTAGTAGAATCCAAAATTTACTGAATTCAAATACAAATCTGGGGCGAGAGATAAACAGTTGGTGCATTGAGGATTTTTAGGACAGTGAAAATCCTGTGTGATGCTAGAATAATGGCTAGAATGTATACACCAAGAGTAAACCTGAAAGTGGACGTTGGGTGATTATGATGTGTCAGTGTATGTTCATTAATGGTAACAAATATACCACCTCTGGTGGGGATGTTGATAATGGGGAGGCTGTGCATGTGTTAGGGCACAGGGAATATGGAAAATCTTTGTACTTTCCTCTCAATCTGCTGTGAATCTTAAAGTGCTCTAAAAAAATAAAATAATAAAGTTTTAAAAACATAAACAAAACAAATCCATCCCAGATACTTCATATAAATAATTGTGAATCTGAAAAACTGATTCATGCTAGATAATCTCACCACTAAACAATAAACAGAATATTCATTATATTTACAATTTCAAATAAACCTACCAGACAGATTCCATGAACTGTGGATACAGAGTTTTGTAGTCATTGTCAAAGTCAATCCATCGGCCAAGTCTGGTAACAGTAGACTTTAAAAATATGAACATCAGAGTTATTAGACAATGATATTTGTTACTGCACTTCAATGTGTTATATTTGTATCATCACCGTGTACGATGATTTTGGAAAAACAGAACAACCAATGTTTCAAGTAAATCTATGTAAGGTTAAGAACCAGTTTTCTTGACATTCGTCTTACCTGCACATGATTTATTTATAAATATTAATATTCCTTTATAAAAGTCTACCCAAAGTGACATTTGGCAAATACCTCAGGTATAATTGCTGGTGGCAAGAATCATCAATGATGCTAAAACTCCTAAGCAAAAGTATAAGGAACAGAATATTTGCAAAAAATCTCCCTACAGCATACTTAATTACAAAGGAAAAGCTACAAATTAACAACAGAGAAACCTGACCTATATTACCTCAGAGAACAAAATTAATGTCACCAATGAAACATATCAGCATCACAGGCCTCCTGACAAGACAGATCGAGAAGGGCATGACGTCACTTCTGAGCATTCTTTATCAAAAACGCATACATAACCTAAACTTAATCATTAGACAACATCAGACTTTGGGAGACTTTCTACAAAATAATTGGTCTGTACTCTTTAAAAGTGACAAGGTCGGGGCACCTGGCTCAGTCAGTAGAGCATGCAACTCTTGATCTTGGGGTCTTGAGTTCTGGCCTCCCATTGTGTGTAGAGATTAAATAAATAAATTTAAAAAAAAATTTTTTTTTTTTTTTTAAAGTGACAAGGTCACGAAAGACAAAGAAAGACTGAGGGAATCCTCTAGCTTGAAGGAGAATAAGGAAGTATGACAACAGAATGCAATGTACATTCCTATACAGGCTCCTGGATCTGCAATATTTAGCATAACTGGTTAAATTTGAAAAAGGCCTATTATATTTTATCAGTGTTAATTTCTTGCTTTTTCAGAATTACATCATGATTATTAAAAGTGTTAGAATTTGGGAAGTAGGGAAGAATATGAATTCTTCATAACTGTTTTTGTAATTTTTTATTAAGTCCGAATCACTCAAAAATGAAATGTTAAAAAAATAATTTTAAGGTAAAAAAGCTATATGCATATTATATTCTTTAGATTTTTCCCTTCTGGTAATCAGGCAACAAAGTCTGACTGAAGAAAGTTACTCCTCAGAGTCTGGAGCCTACTTCAGATTCTGTGTCTCCCTCTCTCTCTGCTCCTCTCTTGGTCATACTCTGTCTCTCTCTCTCTGAGAAAGAAATAAACATTAAACATTTTTTTAAATTAAAAAGTAAAAATGTCAGAGTAGGAGAAAATGGAAGAGCTTTGAATTTCGGTGTGATGAAATCAGATTTTATTCACCAATCAAGAGAAACTACTCAAAATGCTGAGCAGGGCAGGGCATCAACAGTTTGTCGGAGAGAGAACCTGGCAGGCTGAGTGCCGAGAACAGGTGCAAGAGACCAATTATGAGATGGTTACAGAAACGAAGGGGAGGGTGAGAGGGAGCCCAGGGACGGAATGAAATGACCAGATAAGAGACAATGAACAAGAAAAACTTGACAGGGTTTCGCATTTGATTTGCTGACAAGCATCATCATGTGTGAAACCCAGAAGACTGACAGCATCTGCAGAACAGGGAATTTGGAACAAGTTTGAGAAGTCAAAGTGGTTAAGATGATGAGATGGAAAAAATACAAGTCAGACATGTTTTCTTTTTCTTTTTTTTTTTAATGTTCTTATTTATTTCTAGGAGACAGAGAGAGAGACAGCGTGAGCAGGGGAGGGCCAGAGAGAGAGGGAGTCACAGACCGAAACAGGCTCCAGGCTCTGAGCTGGCCGTCAGCACAGAGCCCGACGCGGGGCTCGAACCCACGAACCGTGAGATCATGACCCAAGCGAAAGTCAGACGCTTAACCAACTAAGCCACACAGGCACCCCTAGTCAGACATGTTTTCAAGTTACACAGACATAGTAGCTGGAGAGCCAGCAAAGAAAGGGGGAGCTGAGGATGTCTGCTCCTCGGCCCACGAGAATGAGAGAGACGAGAGATCTGTCAGTCCTTCACAGGACTCACTAACAGAAGCAATGGTAGGATGGGAGTCAAATTAATATAACAGTGAGCCCAAATTTGCACTGTTTTTAACATCTGAATTTTAGGGGGCACCTGGATGGCTCAGTTGGTTAAAGCGTCTGACTTCTGCTCAGGTTATGATCACGGTTCATGGGTTCGAGCCCCACGTTGGGCTCTGTGCTGACAGCTCAGAGCCTGGAGCCTGCTTCAGATTCTGTGTCTCCCTCTTTCTCTGACCCTCCCCTGCTCACACTGTCTCTCTCTCTCAGCAATAAATAAAACATTAAAAAATTTTTTCAAAAAAATCTGAAATTTTTTACTGCAATACTGAAGTTAATCAATGTGCTAGGACAGCCCAATTTCTGTCATACACAGTGAGCAGGTAGGAGATTAAATATGGAAGACCCATTGAGCACCCAGAAACAAGAAAAGAGAGGGCTCAGTTTAGGCTGACAGCTTAATAGGGTTGTACATGGAAGCTAAATAGTTCTTTAAAGAGAACGATCAACCTTTTTATGTCACAACCTCACACAGATAGCCATACTTTTGGATGCATCTCATAAAAAACACAAAAAGAGTGTAAACCATATCAACTCCCATTTTAAAAAGTTTTTGTTCATTCTGCTGAAAATAACCCAACATACCTTCCACTCAGTGGAATATCTCATCACAATTGCTCGGCACTGATTGTTATACTCTACAATCCCCATTTTGGCTACATCCTCCGGTCCTCTGATCCCCAGTGTCTTATCAATTTCATATTCCTGAAAATTTGTGACAAGATTATTAATGTCCCTGCCTATGAAAAAGATTCAAGTCAGCAACTCTAGAACATTAAACAGTTTTAAAAAATACTAGGTCTCAAAAATCTACAGAGAAGATGAACCATAAATGGTTCTGTAGAAACAAAGTACGTTATAGGAAAAATTCATCATACTATCACATATCATATAATGAAATCCAATGCTTATTAAAAAATCAGAACATTATAAGGCTGGTGACTCAAACATACCACAGGTAAGCCATGACAATCCCATCCAAACCTTCTGTCAACGTGAAACCCACTCTGGTGAGCATATCTGGTAACTATATCTTTAATTGTCCCTGCAAGTATATGTCCATAGTGAGGCAGTCCAGTTGCAAAAGGAGGTCCATCGTAGAATGTAAATCTAATGGAGATAATAAAAATGTGTTGTTACTTTAAAACAGCAAAAATTTAGGATAGTTTTGTATAATTAGGTCCTATCACAACAGAGTCTTCAGGGAGAAGAAAAGCAGCAAGATAAAAAAATTCACAGACATACATGGTTAGGTATTTACTCAAAGTCCTGCCTTCAAAAAAAAACTAGTTATGGTGGAGCTGAGTGACCTCCATCAGACCATCCACACTTTGTTTTTTAGCCATGACATAAAGCAAGTCACTCACCCTGATCCTGAGTTACCTCATCAGTAAAACAGGGCAACAATTTCTATCACATAGGTTTTGAATACTGGAGACATGATGAAAACAGTAAAGAAAGGACTGGTTTTCAGGTGAATAGAGACTAGAGGCAGGAAGTACTCCAAAAGGAAGCTAAGACTAGTCTAAGTGCTTAAATGAAGGTAGTAATAATGAGAAACATGGAAAGGAAGAGGGTGATACATAACCTCTAGAAGACCTTTTAAAGAAAAGGAATCTAGCGTGATATTTAAAAACTCATCCATTCAACATGTACCTACTGCTGAAAGTACACTACATAGAGAGCAAGACGACTCTGGAACACAAAGGTGAATGGGGGTTTCTGCTTTCATGGAACTTAAGTCTAAAAAATGACTATTCTTAAGGACTCTACCATTACCAAAGGAATTTACATACTTTGGCTTATGTTTTGATTGCTTTAAACATTCCTGAAAACAATTAAATTCAGACCAGAACTGCAAGATTTTTTCTTCTTCAGCAGGAAAATTGATGTTTTCTGGAACTTGCTGAACCATTTTGTTGCTGCAAGAGAAATTAAATTTTTTATTCTCAACAGAGAATTCAGTAATTACAGAACAGCATATAGTAAAATGAATATATATATTACAATTCATCAGACTACATGACACCTAAAAAAAATTACAGCTTTTTAAAATTAAAGTCCAGCCCTTTAAGTATACAATTCAGTGGTCTGTAGCACATTCATTGGTTGTGCAACCATAGCACGTCTAATTCCCAAGCATCTTTATCACTGCGCACCCCTTCCAAAAACCTGTACACGTTAGCAGTCATTCTCCATTCCCTCCTTCTCCAGGCCCCTGGGAACCATTAATCTGCTTCCTGTCCTATGAGTTTTCCTATTCAGGACATTTCACATAAATGGAATCGTGTGTCTGGCTTCTGAGAATTGTTTTCAAAGTTCATCCATGTTGTAACACATCTTCATACTTCAATACTTTTGGCGGTTGAATAAATATTTCATGGTATGGATACGTCACAGTTTATCCATTCATTAGTTCATGGACATTAGGGATGTTTCCAATTTTTGGCTAATATAAACAATCCTGCTATGAATATTCATGTATAAGTTATCATATGGATGTATGTTTTCAGTTCTCTTGGGTAAATATATCCAGGAGTAGAATTGCTGGATCATATGGTAACTGTTTAACTTTTGGGAAACTACCAAAAAATGTTTTCTAAAGTTGTCTCATTTTATATTTTCCCAGGAGTGAATGAGTATACCAGTTTTGCTACATCCTCACTTCTTATTACCCATTTTTGGATTATAGGAAATCCTAACAGGTATGAAGTAGTATCTCATGGTTTTGATCTGCATTTTCCTAATGATTAGTTGAGCACATTTTCATGTGCTAATGGGCAATATTTATCTCTTATTAGGAGAAATGTCCATTCATCCTTTGTCCAATGTTTAAAATGGGTTTTTCATTGTTGAGTTGTTAAGAGTTCTTTGTATATTTTAGATACAAGTTCCTTATTAGTTATAGAATCTGCAAATATTTTCTCCATTCTGTGGGTTATCCTTTTATTTTCTTCATGTAAGCTGCTAAAGCACAAACACTTAAAACTTTTTAAATTTATTTTTGAGACAGAGTAAGACAGAGCATGAGTGGGGAAGAGGCAGAGAGAGAGGGAGACACAGAATCCAAAGCAGGCTCCAGGCTCTAAGCTGTAAGCACAGAGGCCAACGCGGGGCTCGAACTCATGAGCTGTGAGATCATGACCTGAGCCGAATTCAGATGCCCAACCGACTGAGCCACCCAGGAGCCCCACTTTTTAAAATTTCTGGAAAATGTTTTTGATTACTTTAAGAGAGAGAGAGAGAGAGAGAGAGACAGAGAGAAGGGCAGAGAGAAAGGGAGACAGAAAATCCCAAAGAGACTCTGCACAGACATGGCATAGCCCAACATGCATCTATTTGGAGGTCAAGCTCACAAACCATGAGATGTTGATATGAGTGAGATTAAGAGTTAGATGCTTAACTAACTGAGCCACCCAGGTGTCTCCATCTATTTTTTAAAAATATTTATTTGAGAGTGACCCCATGTGGGAGAGGGATAGAGGGAGAGAATTCCCACCAGCACAGAGCCCGACTTGGGGCTCAGGGACTGTCACATCATGACCTGAGTCAAAATCAAAAGTGGGATGCTTAAGTGACTGTGTCACCTAGGTACTCATCATTTACTTCTGAGATGCAAGGCTGTCTTGGACATCCTGTTCTATACAGGAAAAAAAGAAGAAAAGGACGGGTAGACCATTTAATGAATCCAAGCATCCGTTTCTGACTAGGTATGCCACAAAATGGTATTAAAGAGAAGTTGAGGGCACCTGGGTGGCTCAGTCAGTTAAGTGTCTGACTTTGGCTCAGGTCATGATCTCGCGGTTCGTAGGTTTGAGCCCCGTGTCAGGCTCTGTGCTGACAGCTCAGAGCCTGGAGCCTGTTTCAGATTCTGTATCTCCCTCTCTCTCTGACCCTCCTCTGCTCACGCTGTCTCTCTCTCTCTCTCTCAGAAATAAATAAAACATTAAAAAAAATCGCAGTTGAATGGCATTTTTGACCTTTGGATCTTGTTACGATATCCAGCCTTTCGTAGACAGAGTGTTTGTACACGTCTTAATTTATTAGGGGTCCTGCTGGTTCACTGACTACCTTCTTAGAGGCCAACTGAAACCTAAGTGGTTACATTTGAAGATTAACCCATGTTTGGATATCAACACATTTCTGTCACTTCTAATATTCCTCAAGGCTGCTTCTACAATCTCCAGCATCTACAGGAGCTACTGACAATAGACTTGCCATCCCCACCATGGCTGGAGGAGTTGGAACCTGTATTTTAACAAGATACCCAGGGATCAGCCTACACATCAAAGTTTGTGAGTCACTACTCTTGAACTATTTTAACCATTATTCAGGAATATCTATCTGAAGTTTTCCTATTTTATTTTTTTGAGAAAATACTATTTAAGCTTTCTGTGAAAAGGCTCATACATAACTTTTATAAAACTTTCTAGGGAGCTTCGACTCAAGATAATGGCACTAGTTATCCACGAAGAGCCATGTATCAGTGACCGGGCTATGGTGGCTGCTGAGGAGAAACAGCCCCCATGCATAAATCACAGGATTGCTCTAGCCCTTCACATCCACTGGAGAGCTGTACCTGCAAACAGCATCCAGTAACCACAGGGCCTGGGGTGCGGGGAGCAGAAAGAGGAGGGGAGATTAACCACCAGGTCATGCTAAGGGAAGCAACATCCTCTTCCTCTCTCTAGCCATAACCCTCACCCTCCAATCTTCTGCATTCCAGACTCTCTCAGACCTTTTTAGTGGCAACCTCCTGTTCAGAAACGTGTGTATACCTCCTTGATCTTTACTGGCGTTTACTTCAACAGATCTTAGAAATGCACACAAAAATATTTTTGTTTACAATAAATATCCTGCTCTTCCTTGCCATGCCTGCTCCGGTCTTTAATTCGACGGTACTCGTAGTTCCGCTATTCCTTCCCACTACCTGAAATTTCTGAGTCCCCCACTTGATAGGACCGGATAATCATCACATCCAATTGGCCACCAAAGTTATGTGGGTCAGACCTCTAAGTCTGTTTCTGTTCTTTCTTCTGCCCTCACATGTCTTCTCAGTATGTTACTAGAGTTAAATTTAATCCCAGAGGTGGGTCTATCTCCAGCCCTTTCTCGGTTTGGTGGTATCGTATTATCGTATACCCCACAGATATACTTACACAAATGTATAAGATATTAACTGAAGCAATGTTCCTATAAATACCTGAGTAAGTAAATACCCATGAATAAGTGACTAAAATAAATTGTGGTACATAATACCACATAGACATTAAAAATAATCATAATATATTAGTGCACCTCGGTGTCTCAGTCACTGACTGAGCATTTGACTTTGGCTCAAGTCACAAAATCACAGTTTTTGAGTTCAAGTACCACATCAGGCTCGCTGCCTCAGATCTTTGACTCCCCCTCTGTCTGCTCCTCCCCCGTTCTCTCTCTCTCTCTCAAAAACAAACATTTGAAAAAATAATCATAATATATCAAATACTGCCAAATGTTGAGAAAGAAAAAAGTCACCATTCTAGTAATTTATACCATGTGCATTAGCGTTTTCAAGAAACTTAAAAATATACATATGTAAATGAAATCTATGTTTAAGTAATTTTGTATTTGAATTTAGAAGGCTACCCACCCAACTAAGCTATGGCTACCATCAGGGAGAAGGATTAGGAGGGGGAAGGCATGAAAGAGCACATTTTTATTTATTACTTATATACCACTTTTTTATGTTTTTTTAAATGTTTTATTTATTTCTAAGAGAGAGAAAGAGAGAGACAGACAGCGCCAGCAGGGGAGGGTCAGAGAGAGAGGGAGTCACAGACTCTGAAACAGGCTCCAGGCTCTGAGCTGGCAGTCAGCACAGAGCCCGACGCGGGGCTCAAACCCACGAACCGCGGGATCATGACCTAAGTGAAAGTCGGACACTTAACCGACTAAGCCACCCAGGTGCCCCTATATACCACTTTTCTAAGTACTAACTTCATTACAAAAACGTTTAAAATAAAGAGAAAAATACTGTACCTAACACACCACCTTTCTAAGGAAGAAGCTCTGAAAATACCATTTTTGTATTTAAAAAAATCCAATGACTCCTCTCACACACTATTCTGTTACAGACTTTTCAAGAGGGCAGTCAAGGCCACTTTCCCCCAAATTGCTACTTTTCCTCCTGACCTTCACTCATAAAACGCAGGCAGCAGCTCCATCACCCTCTTGCAGGCGGCTGAGAAACCATACTGCGTTCCTGCAGCTCTCTCCGCAGACTCCAGCACTACTTATTAAGTAACTACTTTCCTCTGAGGCTTTTATCAAGTCCCCTTTTCAGAATTAATATCCTCCCTTTCTCCCGGACCTGTTCCTCTCCCACACGAGCTCCCGTGCAGCTGGACATGTGCTGCCTGCAGAAACATCTCACTGTCCTCCCTCCAGTTAGCTAGCACATGGTAAGTGCTCAAACCCGACCGTCTGAAAGAATCCGCGATCCGGGTCCTCAGTCTCCACCCACGACCCTACTCCCACCTGCCTTTTCAATATGCCCTCCTGCACACGACAACGGAAAGGCTTTGGAACCTGATAGTTGTGGCTGCCACCGCTGGACCTGTTGAGCTATAGGAAAAGTTACTCGACCTTTAAATCTCCAATGTGTCCTCTGTAAAATAAAGGTAACACACTCACAATGCTAATTAATACTAACTGAAATATTGGCTCTCACATGTCAGCTTTGTAAACTATTATTACTTCTTTGCCCGAAAATTCCATCCTATCGCCCTTGCCACTCACTGTCACCGTATCTATCACCTTTCCAAACACACTTAAGGGTGTATCTATGGGGCGCCTGGGGGGCTCAGTCAGTTAAATGCCGACTTCAGCTCAGGTCATGATCTCACGGTTCGTGCGTTCGAGCCCCACGTCGGGCTCTGTGCTGACGGCTCAGAGCCCGGAGCCTGTTTCGGATTCTGTATCTCCCTCTCTCTCTCTCTCTGACCCTCCCCTGCTCATGCTCTCTCTCTCTCTCACAAATAAATAAAAAACATTAAAAATTAAAAAAAAAAAGAGAGTATCTATGCTTGGCTCGCTTCTCTTCCCTGGAATTCACTCTTCAATCACTTACATAGAGAATATGTTGTCCACCATTTTCCTGATACTCTAAAAGCTGCAGGGACACCGGCACCACCCCACCTCGGGAAGAACACACGCACTTTCTGATCCAGCCATAACCTCTGGACTCTCTCCCCTCCAGTTCCTATTCACCTTCAAGGCCCCAAGCCCACCGCAGCTCCTAACACTCCCCTTCTCGCAGCTACAGATCCCGCTGGAAAACGGTCTTCCCCTCCCCTGCTCCCAGCGGCACACGGCGTTATCAGACTGTGTCACGCTGTGCTTACTCCGCTTGAGCTCCAGGGCCCTGGCGGCAAACTCTCCTTCCCGCTGGCCTAGGACTAGATGGTTCCTACGAACGCCGCGCTCAAGTCGTCTCGCCCATCCTCTGAATTTCTCTAGCAAACTACCACACCAAATGCTCGCGACCACTCCAGGGGCCCAGCAAGCAGTGCGGGGCACCCGGGGGACCCCGCGGGTAGGCCGGTGGGGAGGGAGTAACCTGAGGCGAGCCCGTGGGCGGAGGGGGGGGGGAGTACCCG
>NW_027531900.1:300040-402371 GCF_008692635.1 Crocuta crocuta
GAATAATCTGGGGCGACCCCGCGGGCAATGACCGGAGGCGGCGAGTATCCTGAGGCGACCCCGCGGGCAGGGCGGTGGTACCTGGGGCGACCCCGCGAGCAGGTCGGGGGTACGTGGAGCGAGACCGCGAGCAGGACAATGGTACCCTGGGCAGCCCCGCAGGTAGGGCAGGGTAAACTCGGACGACCCTGCGGGTAGGGCGTGGGTACCTGAAGGGCCCCGGAGCGGGAGCGCCACCGAAAGTCGCGTCCACGCCGCAGCCGGGCGTCCAGAGGTGACGCAACGCCCTGACAGAGCCGGGCGGAAAGGAAAAGGCCGGTCTGCATCGACCAATCAGAGTGCGCTGGCCAACACCCACCAACAAGTCGGGTCTCGATTGGCCGCACGGGCCCAACCACGCCCACTCGGGCGTGCGCGGCGTGCGCGCTAGGAAGGCGGCAACGCGACCCAGCAGGGCGGCTCCCTCGCGGCCCTCCGGCGATCTTAGTGGCTGCGCGGGGATGGTGGGGCCCGGGGGCAGCGCGGGGAGACTGATGTGCCTGCTGACCGCGCGTCTTACACAGGTGTGCCCGCTTGTCAGGGTTCACCTGGCTGTGCGCGGGACACCTGTGCATTTCCCCAACTCGCAATTCGGGAGTGGCGACGGCGGCCTAGGGGATTCCGCCTTGGGGCCTTGTCGCCGGGGAGCCTCCGCGGGAGCCACTGTCGTGGAGGGTGACTGCCGCAGGAGTCCGTGTCGTAGACACCTGCGCCGGGTCACGCCGGGACTGGCGAGATTGCATTCCCAGGCCACACGACAGGCCCGCTAACACGTACCCTGGATGCGGGGCCCCGGGGTGTGCATTGGCACTGGGCGCTCCGGTGACGCCTCTGGCACCCGGATTCCTGCCTGCCCAGGTCGTATCTGGGAGCGGCTGGGGTGTCGGTGGTCAGGGGGACCTCAAGAAGCCCGCCCTTGCGTGCACCTCTTCCGGAGTTCTCCTGGTTCCACTGTAGAAGTCCTGCTAAAGTGGCGCAGTGAAAACAGGTCACAAAATAGGGGAGGAAATGCCTGGTAACCTGCTTTAAAGTTAGTACTGTTTTAACGTTTCCTGTAATGAAAGCAAAGCTTACTTGCTTCCTCATCTGCTCACTTACAATGTATTATCACTGCTGGGGGTTTGCCTGGCACGTTCTGGATCCGCTGGTTAAAAACGAAAGGGAATCTGGAGCCATGCAAAGGGCAGCAGACAAGCAGGTTTTGGCACCAGAAGCTGTGAAGGGAATCTTAGAAATTCAGACAAATTCTGTATGTAACTGCTTATTGTATCCATTAGAGGAACAGAAAGAAAAAAAAAACTGGCTGAGAATGTATAGAAAGCATGCTAAGTTTAAGAACATTTTGACTAGTTTGTGTAAGCATATATCCAGTAGTCTACAGACCATCTAGAATGCCCCACCAGTGTTATGGATTAGAGTAAGGGGGTTTCATTTCCTTGCTGAAATGGGTAACTCCAGTCAGTAACTCTGTTGGACACACTAGTGGTGTTTCCTCAGCTTATAACTACAAGTACTTGGAACCTGTGTTTTGCATTTGCCAAGTTGCCACCTTGTCTGTCCAGACAAGAGCAGGAAAGAAGGCTCCCAGATATGTGTCCAGGAAAAAAGGGGGTGATAGGTTTGATTATTTAAATCTTGGATTGAGAAAACATCTTCTGGTACTGTCAGAAGGTGTAAGACTGAAAGTCTTTGTCTTCCTAGTTCAACTAGAAAGAAGTTGAACAAGAAAGAGATTCTAGAAAAAAGGTTATACTACTTGGATCAGTCGAATCCTCACTTGTTAAGAGTAGAAGACGATGCGTAGTTTCTAACACTGAAAACCAAGAGATCACAGCATTAGCATGTGAGAGATACAGAGGTAAGTATCAGAGGACGCGTAAAATTGTTGAAGGTGTTTGTATCTTGGCAGCGGGAATTAGGTGTAGGTAAGGCTACTTGATGTCTCTTCTTTGTCTGCTTTGAAGGTGGAGGGTGTGACAGATTTAAATATGGCCAAATTCTTTGGCACTTCTACTGAGGAGTGATGGTCTGCATCCCCTCTTTGGTTCTGGTCTGGGCTCTGTGTCTGTTATGACCTGTAGACTGTAGTGGAAATGACTGAACCACTTTCTGGGTTCTGGTGCAAGAGACTGGCAGCATCTGCTTCTGAAATGTTGATGCCATGCTGTGAGGAAGCCCAGGGACAGGCCCTGAGTGAGTGGGGCCATCTTGGAAGTGGATCCTCTGGGCCTAGCTGAGCCATCCGAGTGATACTACATGGAATAGAGATGAGCAGTCCCTATGGAGTCCGGACCAAATTGCTAATTTGTGAGCAAAATAAATGATTTTATTCGGATGGATGGCTTGTTATGTAGCAGTGAGAAGGTATAAATGTAATCTGCATCAAGAGAAGGTGACATTTGGATTATTTATCCTGCTGGCTGGTAGTTTTTCTATTCTCCATCAAGTCTCAAGTGTCGGAAACACAGGAATCCCAATGACTCTTCAGCTGCTTATGGCTTTGGACTCTTTATTCAAAAATATAAGTACCAATATATAGCACCGTGTGCTAGTCACTGTTCTAGGCAGGGGGGATATAATGGTCAGTAAACCAGATGACAGCCCAGCCCTCTACAGAGTTTATATTTGGTCAAGATGTAAATTAATAAATACTTAATTTCAGATACACATGGTGTCTCAAGGATAATCCCTGGGGATGGTTTTTATAACACAGTTTTGAACAGAGCCCAGTTTGATAGGAGGCTTATCTGTCTTGAATCCTAACCAGGTTGATTTAATGAAATATTAAATCTGCTTCCCTATCTGGACTTAAGAGTCCTGATGGCTAACTTGGATTTTTCATAAGACTCTGGTCAAACTAGAGTTTTGGGACTGATGGGCTTGCCTCTATTAATTCCCAAGGCCAAGGACAGCAAGACTCCATTTGGCACCCTTTCCTGGTCCTCAGAGAACTCTCCTATGATGTTCATCTAAAATGTCTTCTATATTAGCTAGTTCATCAGGACACAAGTACAGAACTCAGAGTGATTAGTATTCATCTTCTTTAAAAGAAAAAAAAAAGACAAAATGGAGGTAAAGAATATTCTATATAATCAGAAATAAATATTTCATGTAGCCTGTAATTCACACAAAGCCTAATGTGGAAAATACAAGTGCTCTTATCTGTACATTTAAAAAGAATTTATGTAAACCCTGAATTAGGAGATACTCATTAGTTACTGAAGATGTCACAGAGAATATTTATAAAAAGTATTTTGAGGGGTTATCTTATGCTTTGTTAAAAAAAGGTTCAGATTTAATTTTTTCAAGAATTACTTAGAGATACAAGCAAATCCACAGAAAAAGATAGCAAACACAGTGATATCGACCAGGCAGACTTTGAATATCCCTTCACTCTGAATTCTTCTTCCTCACGTAAAATTATTTTCTGCATCACCCAATTTCCACAGGTAAGCCTTGTTCACATTCGGTATCAAAACCAATGCTGACATTTATTATTTTGGTTTCACTCTCCTTTTGGCATCTTTGTGTTTCTTCCGACAGTCCTAGAAAAACGTAAATCAAGCCTTTGTTAAAATAAATTAAATCATTTTCAAGGTGTTGAGTAACTATAAAGTAAAGTTTAGGTTATTCAATGTTAGTATTATGGAAAGCATTATGGGAGCACTCACTTGGAATGAACAAGGAATATTCAGACTTGTTAAATGTCTGCAATGGAAACCATATTTGAGTCTTCCCCAAACTCAGGATGTATTGTTGCTTAACAAACATGGTGGGAACTCGGCCCACACAGGCAGCTGCTCCTCACCTGCACCAGATGTGGTGTGACCTAAACAGAGTCCCTTCCTGCACGGTGACTCTGAGAGGTTAAATCATGGCCTCAGGTGTCGCCATTTCTGTCTTACATGTCTCTCCTTACTCCTGGTTTTTTATACCAGGCAAATACTAACACACACATAACACTGCATCCATCTGAGGAGACAATATGGAGGTATCATTACTCACCATTCGCAAGTTGTTTGTTCTGGCCTCCCAAGAATTCCTGCTAATATTGCTTCCCACTCCGCTCCAGAATAAATCAGAACCTCATAGGGGAAAATCAAAGATAAGGTAGAAGATTAATGCCTTTAAAATGGATGATACACTAGTGTGGGCATTATCAAGGTCTTCAATTCTAGTTAACACTGCGTTTTTCCCCAATTTATGCCTATTTCATTTTATTTGTTTAAAACAAATGTTTATTTATTTTGAAAGAGACAATCTCAAACAGGCTCCACACTGTCAGTGCAGAGGCTGATGCTGGGCTTCATTCCATGACCGTGAAATCACTGCCTAAGCTGAGACCAAGAGTCTGATGCTTAAGCAACTGAGTCACCTATGCACCCCTACAATTTATGCTATTTTAAAAAATATTTTGTTTTTACAAAATGAAAATATAGAACTGCTAGGATTTTACTCTTTATGTATCACTTACTATTATGTATCTTGGTTTCTGTTTGTGCTAGGCTTTAAGAAATGAGTTCACCATAATGGACTACTACTTGGCAATGAGAAAGAATGAAATCATGCCATTTGCAGCAATGTAGATGGAACTTGAAAGGTATTATGCTGAGTGAAATAAGTCAGAGAAGGACAGATATCTCATGTTTTCACTCATGTGGATCTTGAGAAACTTAACAAAAGACCATTGGGGAAGGGAAGGGGAAAAAATAGTTACAAACAGAGAGGGAGGGAGGAAAACCACAAGAGACTCTTAAATACAGAGAACTAACTAGGGTAGGGGAGAGGGAAAATGGGTAATGGGCACTGAGGAGGGCACTTGTTGGGATGAACACTGGGTGTTGTATGTAAGCCAATTTGACAAAAAATTGCATTAAATAAACCTAGATGATTAAAAAAATGAGTTCACCAGGAACCTCAGTTTTCACATGAACGTTCAGGGTATGAAAAACAGGAGTTTTGCCTGTCTAGCATCTAAGCAAGTCCCCATAACAAAGAAGCCCTTGTTGATGATGATGAATGAGGAAGAGAGGTGGGGAGTGGGAACACTCATCTTTCAGAGCTTAATGAGTCTACTTGTATCAGTCCAAAACCAGATAGCTAAACCACATGATATCATAATTTTTGCCAAATACTTCTATCTAGGATGCATATTTCTGTATTGGAGTGCGCAGTGGTGAGAGCTGTACCACTTCCTGTTCTATACCATTTAGTCCAGAAATGGACTCACCATGAAGTCTTTCATCATTCTTTGAAAAAAAGAAAAATCTTGTAGTCTCTTTCTCAGGTACCGATACTTCTCTGAAACAAAAGAGGAGGAGAGAGAGAGACAGACAGACAGACATTGGTTAATTTCAACATCTCAGATGAAATATTCACCTGAAAATAGAAATGAACTAGTCTTTAAATATACCTGCTTTATCGCTTCTCGGCCTTTTGGCTAAGATCAAGTGTAGTAAATATACCTGCTTTATGTTTTGCTCATTTTTCCCTGGCTTAAAGTGACTCCACCCTCTATTCAGCATCCTCTCTTCTACCTTAAGCTTTGATAAAAAAGACTTGTTTATGTCCCACAGTGGTGGTTGACCATCACACCTCAGTGTTGGTACGTCATCTGCCAGTGAATGGAACATTCTGGGTCCTCCTTCCAGATCTGGGACTTCACATACCCCACCCAGTGCTATCCAGTTTCAAGGAGGAGGAGATGTGATCCCCTTACAAAAAGGCTAGAGAGGGGCGCCTGGGTGGCTTAGTCGGTTAAGCGTCCGACTTTCGCTTAGGTCATGATCTCGCGGTTCGTGGGTTCGAGCCCCGCGTCGGGCTCTGTGCTGACGGCCAGCTCGAAGCCTGGAGCCTGTTTCAGTCTGTGACTCCCTCTCTCTGACCCTCCCCTGCTCATGCTGTCTCTCTCTCTCCTAGAAATAAATAAAACATTAAAAAAAAAAAATTTTTTTTTAAATAAAAAAAAAACCAAAAAGGCTAGAGAACTCAAAAGGAGCTGAGAAGAAAATTAGGTTGTCTTGTGAAGATGAATTTGGATATTTCTATCAGCATGTCTAACTCAGGTTCTACAAATGATGAAACAGACCTTCACAGAAACCGCTTACCTGGGGCTGGGCTTACTGTCGTCTGTTTCTTCTGTGACATCCTCCTCTTCAGAACTGCTGTCTCGGAAACGAGGAGCTCCCTGCCAGATGACCTTCCCAGTTCTCACCGTCTCAACTCTATAGGTGTCTGTATCGTCACAGCAATGAAAGGGGACAGGACTGTTGCTGAACACACTCTTGTGACCACTTTGACCATACAAACATAGCTCTAAGGGTCCAGTATCTTAATCATTTAAAATCAGCAGTATCATTTTGGATTTTCAATACTAATTGAGACAAAGTGCCATTTTTTTGAGCACTACCAAGGTGACCTGATAAGAAATACAGTAATACTATAAAAAGGTACAAAAACGAAAGGTTTATAAATGTGTGACATAAAAGAACAAAAGCGTGGCACCTGCGCTAGCAAGGGAAGCCCAAAACAGAACATGTTGCAGTGAAACCAGGTTCCCCACTTGTTCATCACTGAGGAAGGGAACACATCTTTCTCTACATTTTCAGTTCCCCGTCTTTCTAGAGCCGCTGAACAAGCTACTGCTAGAAGATGTGGACAGTGTTCCTGATTCCCGGAGCACGGAAGTCACACCTGAGGGATCTCAGCACTCACTTCAAGGCTGCTTTCTCACGCCTGGCTCCCAGAGGAGTTACAGTCAACATCCACATGCCACCAGCTCTGCTCAGCAATTTAGTCAGGACTGACCTTGCTGCTCAGATGGACAACATGCGCAGGAGAATGATGTAAGATGTAAGCAGAGCACATGATGTATTGTGTCTTACTTAGAGCAAATTTTGAAAAACTGGATATCACTGCCCTCTTGTCAGAGGACCAGAGGCCTGACACTAGTGTTGCTGTGCTACACGCACGGACGCTACTTTGAGCCTGGATCTTTAAAGCAGAGCACACTGCAGGCAGGTGTGCGGCATTCTCCTGCGTCGGCACGGCCGGCTTCTCAGTCAGCTTCCAGCATGGCCACACTTCCATCCTGAACACTAAGGGAGAAAAGCCTAACTAACAGCTAGTGTTAACTTCCGGTTCACGCTGGCCTCCAGATGTGAACCTCCTGAAATGGAACGCAAAACTGTTACATGCTGGAGCTTGTGTTTTTCTCCAGGCTCCGGCACATTTCCAAGGATTAAATCGGAAGCAACCAGCATGTCGATGACGTGAAAAGCCAAGGCTGCCTATTTCTACTTTTCCCCACCAGACAGCACCGGCTTTCCACGGGTCTGGGGTTTTCCAACCGCATGTAAGATATGAAGCTACTTAAATAAATGACTCCCTATTCTTACGATTGTTTCCACCCAAAAGGAACGCTGCACAGAACATGCTTCCCCCTTCAAGTGGCAGCCAGACATTCGCTCCCTCAAGTGCAAAACACTTTCCCGCTGCGTGAACACAGCTCCAGGCACGTGGTTTCTGGCCATAGAATACTGACTCCTATTGCTCACTGAGGTGGAAGAGAAGAATTCTCTTTTCAACTAATGTTACATTATCACACTTAATGTAGACTCAATCTATTACGTTCAAGCTGCTTAAAGTGAAAAAGTTAGAACAATTTAGAAAGTACCTTCCTTTACATCTTTAGCGTCTGAATCAAAAAAGGAGAATGTGAACCCGCCAGGCTGCTCAGCCCCACTTGTCAGAGCGGTGGGCTTGTGGACTTCAACCTTCTCGCCATCATGATTCTCACTAAAAGGTGTCTCGTCTGCTGTTTCACTGGTAACTTTTGTAGTTTGAAATATTTCTTTTAAGTCTGCAGCAATGTTATAATACATCTCTTTAGACACCTCGGGCAGCTTCTCGGCCTCCTCCCTTTTCTTCCTCCGTTTTGCTTTACTGCAGGGACACATACAGACATGCCCATCACAAAGAGACCATCAGCTGCCAGAAATTAGAAGAACACCTTGGAAAATTAATCCATTTTTCAACAACCAAGAGGATCCATATATGAAATTCTACTCATAAAAGCAGAATCTTGACCAATAAGCTTTTAATACACAAAACTATGTCAAACAGCTCCAAACATTACACAAGAATCACATCTCCCTCCTATCCTCTGAATTACATTCTATAAATCACACCTAAGATACTACTTTTAAGAAAATCACTTAGCCACAAAAGGCCTGTTTCCTCACCTGCAAAATGAACATGCTAAACCAGGTAACTTTTAAGATCTTTACAAGTCCCAGAGTTCTGTGAATTTGGGGGCACCTGAGTGGCTCAATCGGTGGAGCATTTGACTCGATTTTGGCTCAGGTCATGATCTCACAGTTTGTGGGACCGAGCCCCATGTTGAGCTCCACACTGACAGTGCAGAGCCTGCTTGGGATTCTCTCTCTGCTCCTCCCTTGCTTGTATTGTCTCTCTCTCTCAAAATAAAAATAAACATTTAATAAAATAAAAAAATTCTGTGAATTTTACAACATTGATTTTAGAAATGAATTATAAATGTACTAAGTCTACTGTTTTGATATGAAATGTTGATGTCATAAACCTGCTCTACATTTACTTTTTGATACTGGGATAAAAAGTTCCATGGCTATTTCCAATACTGAGTTTTTAACTATTAGAAGATTAAAAAAAAATCATTCTTCCTATTAGAGTCCATTCCATATGTCATGAGTAGTATTGGGCCAAAATTCTAACTGTATTACCTAAAATAATAAGTGAACAAGATGTCTTAAATGATTACCTTCTTGAGGGAGACTGTCACAGAGAGACACTTTTAATACTTATTTAGAAAACCAACCTGGCCAGGATTTAAGAGGGATATGCCTTCTGTGAAACTGAGCTCTGAGAAGTGGTGTTACTTCAGACATTTCCACATGATTATCATGAACCACCATATGGTGGTTTTAAAAGTGGTCCAAAGATCTTTGATCCATTTTTAAAAAAATGTTATATTTATTTCTGAGAGAGAGAGAGTGAGCGGGAACAGGGTAGGGTCAGAGAGAGACGGAGACACAGAATCCGAAACAGACTCCAGGCTCTGAGCTGGCTATCAGCATAGCCCGACACGGGGCCTGAACCCACAAACTGCAAGATCAGGACCTGAGCCTATGTCAGAGGCTTAAGTGACTGAGCCACCCAGTCGCCCCCATTTTTCTTTTGAGATGTGGAAGTTAATGGGGCATCTGAGTGGCTCAGTCAGTTGAGTGTATGACTTTGGCTCAGGTCATGATCTCATGGTTTGTGGGTTCGAGCCCCACGCCAGGCTCTGTGCTCAGAGCACAGAGCCTGAGGCCAGCTTTGGATTCTGTGCTGTTCTTTCTCTGTCCCTCCCCCACTCAGACTATGTGAGTTAATTACCTGAGGAAGTTAATTTCCCATCCCTTGACAGACTTAATGACCTCTTGAGGTCGCTGTGATGGTGTGTGACTACGGACATGAGGGTCATAGCGTTCTTGCTCTCTCCCTGACATATCACTGGCTGGGGGGACAAGGGGGGAGCCACATGCCATGCCCTGAGGGCACTCAAAGAGCCAAACAAGAGGCAAGGAATAGAGGCCTCCTGCCAATAGATGTATATGAGCCATCTTGCAGGCAGTCTCGAGCCCTTGGAGCCTACAGCCTCCTGAGAACCCCTTAACCCAATAAAGCACTCCCAAATTCCTGACCCACAGAAATTGGGACCTAATAAATTTTTAAGGTCAAGCTACTGAGTCTTCCAAGAAGTTTTTTACACAGCAATTCATGAGTGACACAGATTTTGGTACTGAGGTGTGAGATGCTGCTCTAACACAACTAAGCTGGAGAAGGGGCTGCAGAGCCCAGGTGATGGGCAGGCGTAGGGAGGCAGCAAGGAGGGTGTCAGCAAGAGCCCGAAGAGCCTTGTAGAAACTGCCAGTAGAAACCACACAGCCACTGAGGCGGCTGCAGTAGGGCTGCGGGAAAGTGAGGTAAACACTATTGGAAACTCAGGGAAAAGGGACTCTTGCTACACTATGGCAGAAGTTCAGCAGCACTGTGTCACCTCTGTTAAAAGTAGGCCCTGGGACATGTCTCTGAACAGAAAGCTGGCTATGAAGGTATCTGGGAAGGTCTGAGGGTATTTGCTGCTTTCTTCTTGCTTGCAGTACGACTTGAACAGATAGTTTCACTAAAGGAAGACACTGTTTATAAGGAGCTAGGACCTCATGATCTTGAAGACTCCTAATTTCTAGAACGCAAATGACATGAAATTTAAGAACGAGCTTCTAAGCAAAGAGCAAATCTAAGTCTCAGGAAAACATGGTCTAAAGCAGGTGTTAGCAAACCAGAGCCCATGGACCAAAGCCAGGCTGCTGCCCATTTACGTGTGGAATGCACATTACAAATATCTTTTACAGTCTGAAATGGCTGAAAAAAATAAAGAGAAAATGACTTTGTGACATGGAAGATTATAGGAAATGTGAATGTTGTGTCTTACTGGTAGTTTTAATGGAACCCAGCCTCCCTCACTCATTTAGTATCGCCTGTGGCTGCTTTCCTGGTACAAAGGGAGAGTGGAGTCACTGTAACAGAGACCACGTGGCCTACAAAGCCTAGTATATTTACTATCTGGTCTTTAACAGAGAAATGTGTAGACCTCAGTCTAAACATAAAACAAAATCCTTTGTTAAGACCGTAACCATAGCCCAGACACCTCCATTGTTCAACCAACGAGGCTCCTGAGGAATTTAAAGGTGGTGTCTCAGCAGAAGTCCACAGGAAAATAAGCTGGTCTCCATATGATCTGTGGGTGTGGGTCCGGTCTAATGCAAGTGAATCCCTAAAAGATTCACAGGAGATTCACAAATATTTTAAGAGAAATATGTTAAGAGAAACACTAGCTTGGATTGACAGGTACTGTAATATTCTACAATGAAAAGGCTTTTGGATTCCCACATTTCTAGAAGCAAAAAGGAGGCTGAGAAAATCACTCAGCCACAACCACATGTGATCATTCATGAAAAAAGAAGGATGATCCAAAAGACGGAGTCAAGACCATGGAGAACTGTTACTAGGCCCACAGTTCTAATCTAAGAACTCCCAAAGTACGTCCAGATTTCAGAGCTCCTCTGGACCAGTGCCCCCTGCGCCTCCCGTAACCTCTGTGGACAGCAGAGCTCACGGTGGCCATCCTGTGCCTGTCCTACCACTGTGTTCAGAGACGGGCAGTAACCAGTCACTCTGGCTCACAGTTCTCTCCCGTCTCTAATACAAGAACTGCACTCAGGGTGTCATACTCTAGGGATTACAACATGGAGCCTCATTTGCCCCTAGATGGGATTTGAATAACAGCATCCGAGATTCTGAACAGATGCTGTAGATGTGAGGGTCCTGGGGAAGCCAGGGAGGGTTGAGCATATTTTGCATGTGGCAGGAATGTAAACAATCTGTGGCAGGGGATGGGTTAGATGGTTTTAAACACATCCACAAATTCCTCGTCACTTCTCCCTTTGAGAGGTGGTGTTAACAAGCACCCCCGCCCCCAACCCCCAACCAAACTACGGGTTGGACTTAGAGACTCGTTTCAAGAAAACCGAATAGGGTAGACTGTCAGTGTGTGCCTTAAGACTAGGTCATAAAACACACCAGGGCCTCTCCTCTTTTGGGTCATGAGCTCTGGAGGAAGTCAGCTGCCTTGTTATGAGGACACTTAAGCAGCGTAATGGAGAGGCATAATGGAGAGGCCAACATGGTGAGGGACTGGCCCACAGCCATGAGGGGGAGCCATCCTGGAGGCAGGCCATCCAGCCTCAGTGGAGTCTGTGGAGACTGAAGCCCAGGGCAACATTCTGACCACGACCTCATGAAGGACCCTGGCCAGAACCATCCAAAGAGGCTGCCCCTGAAATCTTCACTCACAGAAACTCTGATGTACTAAGTCTTTGTGGTTTCAAGATGCTAAGTTTTAGATAATTTTTAATTACATCCTACATATAAATAATATATACATTATTATATTAATGTATTAATATACATCCTACATATAAATAAACACAAATCTAATTTACAAAATACACCCCCTGCTCAAATGCCACATTCAATGTGGGGTTGTTTGAAATAACATATAAAAATTCTACGTTGTAGGAAATGTTTACATTACTTCTACTTTGGTCTCATCTGACTGTTTTTATTTTATTTTACTTAAAAAAATTTTTAAATGTTTACTTCTTTTTGGGAGAAGGAGAGAGACACAGCATGGGCAGAGAAGGGGCAGATAGAGAGGGAGACACAGAATCCGAAACAGGCTCCAGGCTCCAAGCTGTCAGCACAGAGCCCAATGTGGGGCTCAAACTCATGAGAAGCACTGAGATCATGACCTAGGCCAAAGTCGGATGCCCAACTGACTGAGTCACCCAGGCACCCCAAATCTGACTCTTTTTAAAAGAAACCTTTAATCTTGGAAAAAAATTTAGATTTACAGAAAGGTTACAAAGATAGGACATCATTTCCAAGTAACCTTCACTTAGCTTCCCCGCATGGTAGCATCTTCTATGATTCTGGTACAATGGTCAAAACTAAAATAGATTAACATAGGGTCATTGCTATTAACTAAACTCAAACCTTATTCTCATTTCCCCAGTTTCTCCACAAATGTCTTTTTTTCTTCCAGGATCTAATTCAGAATACCAAATTGCCTTTAGTGATTTTAACAGCCTGAAAATGAAGGAATTAACCCAGGCAGACTTACTGGTTGCGCCACATATGTGCCATATTTTTCAAACTGACAGGGCATGTACAGGAAACACAAGTCCTACCACACTGAAGTAGTGCACTGGACTGATCACTGCTCTCAAAAAGAGATGTCCAGGCCCTATTTTCTAAAAACCGTGAACATTACCTTGTTTGGAAAAAGGGTCTCGGCAGAATTATTAAGTATGTTGCAAAGAAGAGACTTTCCAGGATTATTCAGGCAGGCCCTAAATGCAATCACAAGTGGGCTGATAACAGACACAGAGATGAAAGAGAAGAGACAGAGACCCCAGTGATGGAGGAACGCAGCCAGGCAAGGGCCACCATGGGCTGCTGGCAGTCACCTGAGGCCAGGAGAGAGGTGGGAACAGACGTCTGCCCCTGAACTTCAGGAGAGAACATAGCTCTTCCAATAACCTTGACTTCAGACTCCCAGTAACTTTTGTGGTTTTAAGGCAGTTAAGTTTGTGGCAATTTGTTACAACAGCCAAAAGAAACTAATACAAGGAGGAGGCACTACACCAGCCACGAGCATATGTCATTTACATGCATGAAACTTCTTTGTTAAAAGGTAAGGGTTTCTCCACCACATCAATAATTCCACTCTAACTTTTCCCTCTCTGGTCTTAAATTAAATACAATAAGGACCAACGGATAGATAATGGCTATTATCTCCTACTACTATCTGAAACGAGATTAATTCCTATGACCCTCCTATGGAGAGAAGTGAGCAAACTTACCTTTCTTTTGGTTTATCAATGGTCTTCCTTTCGTAAGAGGCATGGTCATGCCTCGTTGGATCATAACGTATGACATCCCTATGTAAACAATGGACAGGAATAAATTGGGAGTGAGAAATCAGAACATAATGCAAAAAACTAATAGCAAATCGTAAGTCAACATTGGAGCCATTCCAATTTTTGAGCAAGACAAAACCACACAACCAGAGAAGATACCAGGATCTTGTTAGAGACAGTCATATTTTAAATTACCCAATTTTGAGTTTCCCTGAATCTTTTTTTTTTAACATTAGAAACTGTGTTATACTTATTAAAATAAATATGGATAAAACTAGATTTTCACAAAATACTTTAGGGGTGAAAGGTTGGGGAGGTGAGTAAAAGTATAGAAAGGAAAACTGGGGATGCCCAGCTGGCTCAGTCAATAGAGCGTGTGACTCTTGATCTCAGGGACCGGAGTTCAAGCCCCACTTTGGGTGCAGAGCTTACATTAAAACAAAACAAAAAAAAACAAAACAAATATGGGGCACCTGGATAGCTCAGTCGGCTAGGCATCCAACTTCAGCTCAGCTCATGATCTTGCAGCTAATGAGTTTGAGCCCTGCATCGGGCTCTCTGCTGTCAGCATGGAGCCGGCTTCAGTTCCTGTCTCCCTCCCTCTACGCCCCTCCCCAGCTATGCTTTCTCAGTTTCAAAAATAAATAAAAACATCAAAAAAAAAAAAAAAAAGAAAGGAAAACTTATCATATGGTAGTGACTGCAGAAGCTGATGTACAGGGCTTCCATACACTAGTCTTTCCAAATTATGTGTTTAAAATTTTCTGTAGTATAACTGCTATATTTATACAGTTTTACAGTTAATATTTTACTTATTTATTTTTTAAAGTAGGCTTCATGCCCAGCAAAAAGCCCAATGCAGGGCTTGAACTCACGACCCTGAGATCAAGACCTGAGGTGAGATCAAGAGTTGGACACTTGGGGCACCTGGGTGGCTCACTCAATTGAGTGTCTGACTTCACCTCAGGTCATGATCTCTCGGTATGAATTCGAGCCCCATGTCAGGCTCTGTGCTCTCAGCATGGAACCTGCTTGGGATTCTGTCTCTTAACCTCTCCTGCACTTTCTCAAAAATAAATAAATGTTAAAGAGAAAAAAAAAAGAGTAGGACACTTAGCTGAGCCACGCAGGTGCGCCTATAGTTAATATTTAAGTCACTGTCCAGCTGTTTCACTAATGGCAGCAATGCTGCTGTGATATTTAAGTACGTAAATAGAGGAAAAATCTAAGATTAGTTTCCGGGAGTGTACCTGGATCAAGGAGAAGTATATTTTTAAGGGACCGATACATATTGCCAACCACACTCCCCAGAATGTTTATAATGGCCTAGTTTTATAGAGTTCAATAACGTATTTATGTTAAAGGAAAATAGGATGGAAGGGGATGGAACATAAACCATACTTAAATTTCTTAGCAGCTACTGATCCTTTGTGTGTGGAATCGCTGAGGCTGGTGTGCAAAACACTCTGCACAACGTTCAGGGCTTTGAGCTTCTCGGCAGCAAGCTCCTCTTCCTCAGCAGTTCTGCTGTCGTTTTCCTCTAAGAGGGAAAAGGGCAATTAACAGCCTCTTGGCAAACATAACTTGAGCAGTCTCAACCATCAGATATTTACAAGTACCTAAACATGGGCAAAGCACATTCAGACAGGAGAAAGAAGGGCCAACCCCCATCTTCTTAACCTCCCTGTTCCCATGCTCCTCAATGCCACAGGGAATCCAGATGTCTTACGACCAACAAATGAAAAGTCCCATTCCTGTTTTTAACTATGAAAGCAAAATCTGCATTTAATGGCCTTCAAAGTCGAAGCAAGTTAAAGGTTTTAAGGTAAAAACTGACAAATGTAACAGAGCAAGATACGAATTACAAAACCAAAGTAACTAGACTGATTTTTTTTAACATTCTTAAAATGTAATTTAAATTACACATAAATCTAAAAATGGAAGGCAGTGAAGTATGACAATCCTACTATTAACCTGTTATGAGACAGTTGCTCAGCCTTTCATTCAGAATAAATACTGTAGAAAGAAAGCCATAGGTCCTACACACAGGGCATTATGGACCCAAATGCTGTAATCTTCAACTACAAAAAACACAAATATCAGACAACAAAGTTAGACAGCTCATCCGATTTCAGATAGAAATACAAAGAAGTCTAAGCCTGAAAAACTCTTGAAATTACTGCAGACCATAAGCAGCAAAGTAACAGATACTAGAATAAAAGGCTAATTTGAGTTAAGTTCTCTACAGAAATATGCCAAGTGTCTAGGGGTTCAAAGATGATAGATACTATGCTCAAGAATTGCTTTATAAGCCAGGTAGAGCCTAAGACAGGAAAGACAAAGTGGATCCCCCAAGGGATCCTTTCCTGCAGGGACAGGAAACCAAATGAACACACACACTGAAAGAGCAAAGAAGTTATGCAGCAGTAGACTGAATAACATGAACGTGCTAATACTCAACAACGCTCACTCTGAAAATGGCAATTTCAATTTTAACCTGTGCCACTTGCCTGCAGGACATTCTTTGTGATTCACAAAAAATTAAGCCTCAATAGCTGGTGAGAAATGAAACAAAAGACAGAGGTCCTGTGTCTTACTGCCCTAAGAATGGAAGTGCCATAAACAGAAACCGGAGAGCCCAGCGCCGTTGAGAGAGTCACTCAGGTGGGACTGGCTGACTGTTAACGTGGGCCTAGGGACATGGGTGACAATATGTCCATCAGGCACTGAGAAAAGAACAGTCGGGAGCAACGATGACCCACGTTTAGGAAATGCCCACGTATAAGAGAAGGCTAAAGCCACAGGGACCTATAGAACCTTGGGAACAGGAACCGAGAAATGGGAGAAAGCAAGGGAGTTTTGGTGCAAAGGGAGCAGAGAGAAGAGGACATCGCAAGGCGGCCGGTCGGCAGGGACAGATGCCACGGGCAGGCTGGCCATGCCGAAGCTGAGGAATCCCCACTGCACTGTGAGTGGGGTGCTCACCACTGGGAGGGTCCACAAGCCAGAAGAGGGAGAGGTTCAGAAAGCAACCTCCACAGCGGCACTGAACGCAGGCTAATCCGTTCTGCCTGCTCCCGCCTTCCTGTGGAAGCGCGCGAGCAGCTCTGATGCGCACGCTGGTGTACAGTCTGTGGAACTTACTCTCAGAAGCGTGGTTTCCAGGAGCATACCCTGCACAGGACAATCACCTCAAAGAAGAGAGGGTCAAAGCAGAGAGTGCATTTTCAATAAAAAGCCAACCACTTCTGATTCAGATGCAACTTATTTTTTTGTTTCAAGTTTAGAATGACGAAGGTGGGTGTGCTGCCAAGAAAGCTGGCAGGCTGGAAGGCACGGCCACTTGGGACCTGAGAGCTGACCCTGTCAGCAGGAGCAAGCCCCTGAGAAGGAGGGACAGCAAGTATGAACGGTAAGGCCCAAGATTAATTCAGGAAGGAGAGAACTGCGCTGTGAAGACAGAGAAGTCCAGACACCTCAGAGAAGTAGGAGCCTCACTTGGAAGTGGCCCTCCTCTGGGCCAGGTGGGAGGTGAGGGCTCTTCTGAAGGATAAGATGGAAACTCAAGCACACAAGGTCTTGCAGAGAAAGTTTGGAGCCGCTGCTGAGAAGGAAATCAAAGCTCGTCACTGCTGCCAACGCACCCACACTGGGACGAATGCAAGTGGACGGCACTCCGTGGGGCACTGCTTCTGAAGCACCTGCACCCAGCATGCACACCGGTCAGAAGACCAACGCTCTTGCTTCTAGAAAGCCACGTGGGACTTAACTGTCCCACTCATCAGGACCTGCTGAACTACTGTCAGGGAGGGCCCCTCCTTCTCCCCTATGCCAGGGACAGGGCAGAGGAAGATGGGGTCATTCCTGTCCTTTCAGGCAGCTTCATATGTACCAACAAGTTCAAGGAGTACTGAGAAAGCAACAGTGGGTCACGGGTCTCACACCCTCAAGTCTTGGGGTGCAGGTTCCCCACATGGCGAACAAAGGGGCCAGACCAGACAATTTCCCAAGGAGCCCCAGCTCTGACACTGAGCGGTTCGGACAGTGTTTACCTTCCTGTTCCTCCTCACTGTCACTTTCCAGAAATCGTGAGTCCATGCGGAATCTGTCATCAGTGCCGAAGTGAGACTGTAAGTCCATGAGCTACATAGACAGACATACAGATAGTTGATAGCCATGTTCCATAACAGCGCTTCCCCTCCCTCCTGTCACCCTGAAATTCACATTAGTGTTTGCATAATCTCACCACCCATGAACCAATCAAAACAAACACCAAACATTGGGAAGTAGGTCCGAGTCGGTCTGCATTTATGCAGATTTAACAACCACGTCAAAAAGAGGGATGTGCTGTAGGTGTGAGTACTTTCAGCCTTCACTAACCTTCCGCCCAGCTCTGCCCTCAAACTGGGGTTTAATTCTGAACCTGTGGCTGTCATCTTCAGAGCCAGATTCTTCATCTTCACTGTCAAAGAGCTTCCCAAATGCTCTACTCACGGACTCCTGGAACAGACATGCAGACAGAGGGTTTATTAGCAACTGAGGCACTCTACAATTCTTTACTTACGTAATCTTCCACCCAGATTTAAGAACAAGCAACCCAGATGGATCTCCCAGGAAAGGGTGGACATTCAGAATGGAGAGTCCTGACTCCGTGAAATCAACTTGGCCTCCTGGGTCACTAACCTTGAGGCTCCCAGTGTGGTCTGGATGGGGCGTGGGGTGTGGTGTCACACAGGACATTCTGCAGGGTTTAACTTGTACTGATGATGTGGATGTGGAAGGTGGATCCACCATGGGGAAAATCTGTAAGGACCCTGGCCTCTGTGTGTATGGTGGCCTGGGGAGCTCTGGGGCTACTGTGGCTTGAGAGGATTTTACGTGGAACCTGGCAGTTGTGGGGAGGTCTTGTTCTGCACCAGGAAGAAATGGATCTGCAAGAGTGTGAATGACCATGTGGACTTCCTGAGCTACTTACTTTCACTGGCTCCTCTACTGGGTGGCTTTGTTCCCCAGGTGTCTCCTTGGTGTCACTGTCAGAATCGAAGATGATGTGTGTTGGCTTGTTCTCTGGGCGACCATCCTAGAGCAGTTGACGAGAGCTTTATACCTGCAGACAGCCCCTCGCTTCCTTCCCCAGACAAGGCCCCTTCTCATCCCGCTTGTTTCCCAACAGGCAAACTTAAGACTTCTTTCTCTGTGTCCAGTTGGTCACCAAGTTCCAAGAGTGGACCTTCTTGGTATCTTTTAAGTCTATTCCCACTGTCATTGCCTTGGTTCTGGCTCATGACCTCCCAGATCCCCCGGTTCCAGATTTGCCCCATGTCACTTGTTTGTCATGGCCTGAACAATCTTCCCAGATAGAGGCTGGCAAATGTTTTCTCTAAAGGACCAGAGAGTAAGTATTTTAGGCCTTGCAGGTCACATATGGTCTTGGTCCTGTATGTATTCTTACTGTTTAAACTCTTTCTAATGGGGCGCCTGGGTGGCTTAGTCAGTTAAGCGTCCGACTTTCGCTTAGATTTCGCTTAGGACTTAGATTAAAACAAATTAAGAATGTCTTTAGTAAACAGAGTTTAATCTCAATTCCTCTGGTCTATGCTAAAAACAAGGTGACCAAAGCTTCTAACACAAGGGACACAATATGGAACAGGTGAGCGCTAGGACAGGGGGCCTGAGGGGCACACGGACTTTCATGGGAAGCAAGGGTGGCCTCAGGGCATCCATACCAGGTGCACACTCACCAAATCTGCCAAGGCGTTATGAACCAGCTGCTTCCGCACTTCTTTTGCTTTTCGCCTTTCCTCCAAGGCTCTCAAGCGCTTCTCGTTATCGTCAGCATGCTTATCATTAGAGCGCAAGCCTGACCGACCATTCACAGGAGGTGGGAAGTCAGTGCTGCTGCCTGGAGCGGCTCTGCTGGAGGAGCCTTCCGGTGCTGTCCCAGGGGCCACGTGGCTGCTCCTTCCAGAGCCCTCTGTGGTCTTTCTGGTCCCGTGGCAACTGTCTTTATCAAAGTCAATCTTGGGGGTCTTTATACTAAGACTTAAAGATTTCTTCTCTTTTAATGGCAACAGACTAGCACTAGGACTTCTACTTCCCCTTTCCAAACTGCTCGGGGACACCATCTTGTGATCCTCACTCTCAAAAGTGGACTGTCTCTTTTCAGGCTGCATTTGGTTTGGGTCACTTGCCTTCTTTGCATGTTGGAGAGGAGTTAGTTCACTTGATGAGCCATTAGCACATGGGGACCCCTTTCCCATGGATAGGCTACTGGGATCAAGTTTCAAGGAACACTCATCTTTATTTGTATCGTCAGAGGCCAGTCTCTCTTTCAGGGTTTTTACTGATTCCTTTTCATAGAGACAGCGCACTCCCTTGAAAGCCTGGAATTTCAGCTTCAGGCTGTTTTTATTTGGTTTCTGTTTTCCATGTGCGTTCTCTTCTCCTTCTAAGAGGGCAGCCACTATCTCCTCAGGATGGATACACTGCCGGTCTCTGTAGAGGCCACCCGGAGTCCCGTCACGCTTGGCGGGGGTTTTCTGGCCACCACTCTCAGGGCCATGTCCGGGAACGTGCAGGTCACTGCCCGCCAGCTGTTTAAGATCAGATAAAGTGAGACTCACACGAAGGCAGTTTTTCATCAGAGCATCATACTCCTCATCTTCCTCAGACCCAGTGGACTCTGATGCAGAGCCCACATCTCTGCTGCTGCTGGAGTGAGATGCAGCCCCAGGACCGACAGCTAGCTCCGTGTTGGTTTTTCTTTTTTGGGCTTCAACACAATGATCGGAAAGCTCCCAGTTTTTTCTATTTTTCAAAGCTTTCTTGTGTACAGACATTTCCATTTGTGAAAATTCTGTACCGCTTTTGACCTTACTGGCCTGTTTCCTTGTTGCGATGATCTCCTCTGTGTCTCCTGAATCATAGTTGCAATCGGTTCCCATGAAATCATCTTCGCTAGCCAGGCAGGAGGCATCACCTATCCCAGGTGAGGAATGCAGTTTGTGAACATCTGGTTTGAAATCACTCCTTACGACTTCAAAGGGCTCATTTGCAGATTCATCTATTGAGGACCACGTAGGTTTCTCCAGGCTTTCCTCTCTTGCTATCAGATGTCTTATTTCTTCTTCAGAATCCGTATCATCGTCAGACATGGGATTTCTGTTCCTGGTAGTTCCCACGCCAGAAGTCTGAACACATACATTTTTAAGTTTCTGGCTATGAGAAGCAGGTACGTGCAGTAACGGAGGAGTAAGAGGATCACAAGGTGTTTCCTGTGCCACCTCTTGCTGTGGGGGCAGTGGACTCCCTGGGACCCTGCTGGGTCTTGCTCTTGCAGCTGGAAATGCAGCGTACGCCTCGTCTTTCTGTGCTTTGATCTTCTTCCTGGGTGGGCTGTGAGCAGCATAGAACTCCCCTCGTCGCTTCTTACTCACGGGATCATCCCCTCCTTCCAGTTCCCAAGTGAGATGCGACACAGGGGTGACAACTGTGACATCGTCCCCGATCTTCTTTAAGTTGTGACAGTATTTTGATGGGTCATACTTCATGATGTTACCAAAAGTCAAGGAATAAAACAGAGGCACTAGGTTTTGGGAAAACTTAAGAATCTGGTGAGTACTGTGTACTCTCAAGCCAATCACTTACTCAGAGCTGAGCCTCCTTTCCCCATCAAACAAAACAATCCCTTCACTTGGTGACCTCAGTGGAACTGACCTTCCTGTGGCATGTTGAGTTAAATCCGAGCACCATCACTGTTAAGTGGCAGAAATGGCAAACCTATTCAGGTTACATTCCAGGTACAGGGGCCACATGCTGTTTTCTGTAAATGTGAGAAATCCGTCCGCTGAGCTGATACCGTACAGCAGAGGAGGGAGGGGCACCCAGCGGGGCACAGCAGGCTGCTGCGCAGCCTTTACTCTCCACTCCTCTCAGCCATTCCTGCCTTCTCAGTACAGGCTCACCCCAGCTCTGATCCTCCCAGCTCAGGAGCATCCATTCACATCCTGCTCACTCTGCAAGGCATCCTGCAGGTCTTTATTATAAAGTTAATAATTCTTTCTCAGGCCTGTTTTGTTGTTAACACGGTCTAGAAAGATTCTAGTTAACGTCAAAGTGCTGTGATGACAGCTATCACAGGCTGATTTCCTAAAACTTGTGAATAGGTTAAGTGGAAGTTGCTTTCAGCATTTAGTAACTACTGAATGGCTGCCAAACACGTGAGGTGTGCTGGGTAGTATCTGCTCTCAGCTCCACACGGTCCTTCAATACTCTCCTCTTTGCTGTCAGCTGCTGCCACTAGTGGGAGGCTGAGAGGAAGTCTGCTTTCCCTGACGTTAGGGCCGGCGGCAGGGAGAGCAGAGGTGGGTGTGGCCAGTCGTCCAGGAGCTGCAGCGGCACAGCAGCTGTGAGCAATGAGGACAAACCTCCGCCTCTCTAGCCCCCCGTGGGGGTGCTCTGCTGCAGTTATTAACCTCTGACAGTCTGACCATCAGCTGCTTGCTTCTCCAGCACTTCTTAAAACCAGTGTATGCATTGCATTTACTCTGAAATACCCACAGGGCTTCTGCTTCCCTGACCGACCGGCACAGTTACCGCTAAGCACACACAGGTGGCATCCTCTGTCCAGAAGTCCATGATGCTAGGAATTCAAGGTCCTGCACAATCTGACTTTGTTTCCTCAAGGGAACAGGCATCTATGTCCACTCATCAGGATCCACACTACTTCTGCACGCACCAGTCTCCACATACTCCTGCCTACTGGTCTTCCTACCACTCTTGTTAATGCAAACCATACCCTACTTCCTCCGAGGCCTTCTTTAACAACAGCCTGAGCCTCCCCACCCCTCCCTTCTTTAACGCCTTTGACAATGGCTGTGAATCCATGTTAGACAAGGAGGATGTAAAAGCTAATCTGTAAAATGTTTCTTTGTTGAGTGTCACTCACTAGTACAAAACCCCTCATTGTGTCAAACCCGTAAGTAGGTAAATCTTACCTAGAAATTGAGAACATAAAAACTGTAAAGTAATTATCTACGATTTACTAACAGAAGCAGTGAAATTCTTATGCGACGAAGTGAACTTTTGCAAGTATCCATCACTGAGGTAAATACTAATTACTGTGAAAGGCTGTTTCCAAAGGATATTTTACGTTTATGTTGACTCTTTAGGTGAAGGACTGGTAAGACTCTTCCAAATTTACTCACAACCCAATTCTAAAAGAAAGAAAAAAAGGAATACATTTACTGTATGTGTCACAAACAGAAAAGATTAACCATATTGCATAAGCACTATAAAAATATCAAACTCAGTGGGCCATGATTACTGTTGGGTTTTGTTTTTGATAATGAAACAGGAGTTCTCAAAAAAAAGTGTTTGGGGGAAGAAAGAAGGGGAAGCAGGGCAGCCATCAGTCCCATATACACCATGGGGGATGCCAACAGATGCCAACAGGCATTAAAAAGGCAAAGTTGGGAACTGCCTCACCAACTGTGTCCCTTGGAAGACCTGCCTCCACTTTTGATTTCTTTCGGTAAAGTGAGGGAGAGCTGTGCTTACCCAAGAGTTGTAAATGCACATTGAAAACCCTTAAGCACTGCCTACATTAAGTGCCTCAAAGCAAGGGAAAAAGCGGCCGTTCTAGACACGACAGCCGCGGTCACACGGTCTCAGGACTCAGTGCCCTGGGGTTGCTGAGTAGACACTCACTTTGTGTCCTGGCACTTCCGTCCCTGGCACAGCTTTCACATGGAAATCCACCACACCCATCTTCTCCAAGAAGTTGGTGTTGCCTATCGTTGACTTTTCTTTCTTGGCTTTTGCTTCTTCTCTCTCTTGGGCCAGTCTGAATGAAAGAAAAGAGAAATAAGAGTTAAAATAACCAACCATGTATTAACAGTGTTTTATTTCACTGCTGTAAAGCTGTCTGACTTTATGCAATCCTTTAGGATCTCTCACTTTTCCCTTTCGGCTTACACTGCTGGCATCCTACCCCCTCAATCACTTCACTCTTTTTCAGGAGGAAGGGGTGTCTTTCAGACCCAGTCTGCCAAGTCTTGATTATTTCCACACTTGGAGAGAGAGGGAGAGAAGTGGGGCTTGAGCTCACCCGATGTGGGACTAGAATTCACGAACCATGAAATTGTGACTTGAGCCAGAGTCAGATGCTTAAGGACTGAGCCACCCAAGTGCCCTATGTCCCCCCTCTTAATGAAGAGAACGCAGAATGCCAACTCAACCTTCCAATTCAAACTCCCCCACCTCACTCAGGCCTGGGCAGCTGCACTGACCAGTCCTCACCAGCCTCTGGCCTCTGGTCAGTCTCCTTTACGTTCCACCTCCCACGACTATCAAATTCATGCTCCTCAGGCATGCCTGTCCAGACAATGCACGCTCAACCCGCCCAGGACCAGGGCTCCAGTTTAGGCATAGAGTAGGCACTCAATCGCCCCTGGATCAAGTCCCGTCACTACCCTGTTCACAAAGGCCCTGAGTTGAAGAACAAAGTCAAATTCTTACCTCTGTCACTAGACCAGTCCTTCAAAATATGCCTTCAGTACACTGCTTGACACTTGTTTTAGACCCTGCCATATCCTGGCCTAGGACAATCTTGTCAACCCTCTTGGTTGCTGCAGCTGTACATCCCTAAAGTGTTTCCTATTTGGAAAGCTGCCAAACTGTAATCTTTTCTCCCTGAGAATAAGACTTTTTAGGAACTTAAAATGCTCTACTAATTATTATACTGTCTTCTTCTTTAATCACTTGCAGAATTAAGCCTATGCCTCTCATACAGGAGCTTCCTATTATCTTTGTGTCTTTGTATGGCACTAACATTAAGACCCAAAATCAATATAAGCACTTAGTAGTGTCTTTAAAAATTTTAAATGTATATAACCCTATGGTACAACAATTCCCCTTCTGCCAGAAACCCAAGGAACCCTCACACTGTGCAGCTGCCATCCTCCAAGGTCATCTATTAGGACAGGTGGAAATAGTCTAAATATCCATCATGAGTGGGGGATAAACAAGTACCTGTGGTAGAGCCATTTTTGGAAACAGTTAAACAATCACTACAAAGAAAGGGGAAGATTATACCACCACAGAAGGTTGTGTATAAAAAGATGAAATAGGTATACATTTTTATAAGTTAAATACACATGTAAATGCATTGCATTATCTTTTTTGGTGGGTCTGGGGTCATGGGGAATCACAGTTCAAAGGGACTTTAGCTCTATTTGTAACACCTGAATTTGCTAAGACTGTAAAAATACAGTATTTGACAGTTTCACTTATTTATACATAAATAAGTGAATGTATAAGACCATTTACGGGGCGCCTGGGTGGCTCAGTCGGTTAAACGGCCAACTTCAGCTCAGGTCATGATCTCACGGTTCGTGGGTTCGAGCCCCATGCTGCCATCCAGCTCAGAGCCTGGAGCCTGCTTCCGATTCTGTGTCTCCCTCTCTCTCTGACCCTCCCCTGCTGAAGCTGCCTTTCTCTCTTTCTCTCAAAAATAAGTAAAATATCAAAAAAAATAAATAAAAACTCAAGAAAAAAATAAGACCATTTACAATAAAACAAAATAGAGTTTAAAACCATGCAGAGCAAATCTTACCTTTGCAAAAAACTTTCTTTTGCTAGTTGAATTTGTAGTGTTCCACCTTTCCATTTTGTTTTATTTAAAATAGACATACCTATAAAGTAAAGCATTATTATCCAAACACATGCCAATGCAAAAATATATTGCAGCCAGTGATTTTTACGATTAGTACTAAAAAAAATTACACTTGATTATCACAGAAAGACAGAGAAGAAATAAAGAAAACAAGACCTGGGGAAAAAAGGTCTAGGTTGTGGTCTCAGCTGAGCCACTCACACAAGGAGTCCTTATGCTCTCTATTGCCCAGTGTTCCTGGAAGACCAGAATGAGGCAAATGTAAAATAATAGCAAAATTTGTCACTCCTTCACAAAGTGATACCAGGATCCTCTGGTGAATGATTGACATTTATTTAACATTTTATTGTTATTTCCCATGCTAAAACTAAAAAACATGAATATAATTTTCTAAGGTGACTCAGAAGACAGTGACATCCTGGGGCACCTGGGTGGCTTAGTTGGTTAACCGTCCGACTTTCGCTTAGGTCATGATCTCGCGGTTCGTGGGTTTGAGCCCCGCGTTGGGCTCTGTGCTGACTGCCAGCTCAGAGCCTGGAGCCTATTTCAGAGTCTGTATCTCCCTCTCTCTCTGACCCTCCCCTGCTCACGCTGTCTCTCTCTCTCTCTCTCCTAGAAATAAATAAGAATATTAAAAAAAAAAAAAACAACAGTGAAATCCTGTACAGCTAACTTTTACTTATCACCTCACTAATTATCATTATTTAACTTGCAAGTCAATTAGCCAAAAGTGACTACACTGTGCTTCAAATGCTGTGCTAGTAGTCGGTTCTTCTCAAAACCTGCTATCAGCTTAATAAGAACCACTAACAGAAATTACCACATGGTAGGTACTATGCTAAGTACAAATGTATCACGTGGTTTAATTTCTGCAGTGATACTATGAGGTCAGCAGTATTTTGTCATACATCCGATAGGTAAGCCAGGGCTCCTCGTCGAAACACCGTGTCATAGGTCACACAAGCAGAGCTGATGTGTTCTTTACCACCACTTCTTTCTCACTGTAGGACAGAATAAATTTTTTTTTTTTTGCAAATAAGAACACAGAAGGCTGTTGGCCCTCTTTCGCTATTAGCATGTTCTCTTTTAAGTGTCTTTTGACTTTTCAGCCTCTAGTAAGGAGCATACTTTACTGCATCAGCGGCAGTACCAATGATCTCCCCTCCCTTCTTCAATGAAGGCTACAGTTTGCCCTCAGCTTTACTAAACTTATTGGTGAGATTTCATCTAAAGCCCTCCACTAATGGTGCTTCATGACAAGAATTAGCTGCTTGAGAAATGAACACACTGAGAAGGGGAGTATGGCATATATCCAGTGGATATGAGTAACAGGCACTTCCTATGAAAGTGTGTCTCCTGTCCAAAATATTTGAGAATTATATTTTTGAGCAAACCCACTAACAATATGCTACCATATGTCTGCTGATGCCAAATGGGATGGACCTAAACCTGCTGAATTGTAGGATACTGGAATTCCCTCTACCATGGGTATTCCTCTGGATGTCTTAAAAAGTAGGTGTTGAATTACACAGTGACATGAACTGGCAAATAGGATACAAAGCATGTAATAATCTTACACTTATTCAGGTCTGCTTCTGCTACTCTGATGTTGATATACGCAAAGACTTTCTGTGGGTTTCCTAAAAAAAGAAAACAAAAAACAAACCTTAAGTTCTTACCCAGAAAACAACATAAGATGAATAATTTTCTAAATTTAAAAATTACTCTTAAAACTTTACTCTTTCATAGATAAATCTTCCTGATTTTTCATTGGATACAAAGATCGCATTTTTCTAAGCATGATTACCAAAATATTCCTAAAGAATTAAGAAAAAAAAAGTTAAGCACTCAGTTAAAGAAATGTTTTGTTGCACATTAGTGATATTCTATTTAATAGGGCATCTTGGATACTAGAATTTTAGCTCTGAAAATTGAAAGTTGCATGCTTCATAAAGCAAATGTTTTGGAATTTAGAATGTTTTTTGATCCCACAAATGTAACTCTGAGCAAGTTCTAAATTTTACATAACACCTTCAAAGCATGGGGCAGCAGGTTGGCATACACAGAACAGTATCTTGTAATGAAACACTTTGAGTGTTCAGGGCTAACATTCACCTCCCGGGTTCCCTTATTTTGTGATTCTTGGTATGAGTTGTATTGCCCTTTAACAACCCATGAAGGGCTATAAATTTACCTTTGTCATCTTTTCGTGTGATGATCTCCACATCAGAAACTTCTCCAAATCTGCTGAACTGATTTTGTAGGTCTGCTTTGGAAATGTTCTGGCCAAGGCCGCCCACAAAAAGGCGCTTCACTTCTCTGTTCGCTTTCATGAAGGCTGGGCATACACTCAGTGTGTTCTAATGAGAAAAAGTATTTTCTATCTGTGCAGGAGAATTCTATCCTTTAGTTCTTCTCAAATCTAAAACAACAACAACAACAAAACAAAACAAACCCAACTCCTTTCCCTGCATCTTCTGCATCAAACTGGACGCCTGAACCTGTTTCACTTCCTTTTGTCTTACTTCCAAATTTTATCACTGGAGACTCTGCTCACACCCTACATCCTCATTTTCCACGAACACATTTTGGAACAGCACCTCACACACATACAGACACAAATACAGGGAAATTCTTTCCATCTAAATGACCATGACATTATACTCTACCTCCTTTCATTTATGCATATTTCAGGTGTTTTACCTTTATTCATTCGCCCATTCACTGTAACAAAAGCTGACAAAAATGGGATGAGGCAGGTTAATACGCTACAAGATATAAAGACAGCTCTCCATCCTCACCCTGGTCATGAGATGTACACAAATGCACAACTACAATGTCACAACACAAGCATCTGCACAAAAATCTGTGCTGTTCGGTCACAATGAGAGCAACCTATATACTATTGCGAATACAGCCTTTTTTTTTTTTTTTAAACACTATGTGCCAGCATTGTACGAAGTGGTTTGCACGCCTCTCCTGTTTCAGAAGAGCAAGACAGGGCAAGTCATTCTCCCACTGGGAGAAATAGCGGCGAAGCCACGGTTATAAACCAGACCTAATTTCAGAACCTGTCATTTTTAACACATACTAGGGACCTTGCTGGTTAGAAGAGACTCGGGAGATCTATTCCAGAATTACTGCGATTTAAGCCCCATCTTGAGGTCGCTCATCCCGTCATCTCAGCTCCGACCCTGTCCTCTGCGACAAATGACCTCCCCCACGCGCGACCCTAAAACCCCGCCCAGAAAGAAACCTAAAGCATGCCTGGTGTTCTGGGCGTCAGCCTACATCCATGTGGTCTCCCCCCCCCCACCCCGTCCCCAGCTTGCCACCCTGGTCTTCTTCCTGTCGGAGACCCAAAGAGGAAAAGGCCGAGGGTGCCCAACGACTCGGTCACTTGTATGCCCCAAGATCCCTCCTCACCACGCAGTTTTCCGTAGGTAGTGGTGCCCAAGCCCCTAACTTCCAGTCACGTGTCCCAACAGACGCGTCCTGTCATCCTTCCTACCCGACGTCAGGTACCGGCTCCTAAGGTTCCGTTACCGCACTTCGTTCCAGAGCGCTCCATATTTCCTTTGCGGTCCTCTGGAGTGCTGCGGTGCCTCGACACTACGCCTTCAATGCCCGCAAAAGACCCCAAACTGAAAATCTCTAATTTGTACTTTAAAGAATCAACGCCCTCGGTCCTTCGACTCCTGGCCTAGGCCGGCGGAAGAGACACGGAAGAAAAATAGAGAGGCTCCTGGTCACGTGGTCCCGGACCCCTCCACGCCCCTCGCGGGGGCGTCTCGGCCGGGTTGTTCCAAGGTCTGCTAGCCTGGGGTGGGCTGCTGCGCCCTGGGGCTTCAGACCAGAGGGCGCCCGCCCTCTCGAAGCCCCGAGACTGCGAAGAGCCAGCTGGGGTTGGGGGGCGACGTGGGGGTAACAAATCCAGGAAACTACGCGCGCGCGCGCGGGTTGCAAGCTGGGGTTCAGCTCCCTGGTCCCCCCCCCGCCGAGCTCCGCGATGGTTTGCGCCAGCGGCGCGCGAGGCTTGAATTCGCGGCCTGGAGCGCGTCCCTCCCGCAGTCTCCCGTCGGCGCCGCGCCATGGACGCTCGGCTGGCGGAGGTTCGNCCGCCGCCGCGCCGCCGACCCCCGGCGTCTCCCGAGCCCCAGGGACGCCGCTGCAGTGGGGCGGGGGGTGCGGCATCTGCGACCGGGCCGCTGTCGGCCTGGGGGCGTCGGCGCGTGGAAGCTGCCTTCCCTGAGGCCCTGTTCGCTGGCGGACGAGACCGGGGTCCCCGTCTGTGCCCCGGGGAGCGGCGCCCTGTGCTTTTCTGGCGCTAGTCGGCTCGGCCTCAAGGGCACGGCCGAGCCGCAGGTGTCCGTTCGCCCTGGTGATGTGGTGGTTCCTCTGAGGAACAGCGGGGCAGAAGAGTAAGTTGGTGGAAAGGAAATGAGCGAACGTGGTCTGCGGGGCAGCGGCCAATTGCCCGCAGGTGGGAAGGCACCTCCCGGAGGGGGGCGGGGGCGGTACCCGGGCTGGACGAACTGCACTCTGGCTTTGGGCGCGATGGGGCGGAGGGGTGTGCGCCTGTGGGAGCCCTGTGTGTGCTTGTGACAACATGGTGTGTGCGCTTGTGACAACCCCGAGTGCGTCTGTGACAACTCGGTGTGTACGCCTGTGACACCTGGTATGCCTGTGACAGCCCCGTGTGCGCCTGTGGGAGGTCCGTGTGCGCTCGTGACAATCCCGAGTGCATCTGTGACAACTCGGTGTGTATGCCTGTGACAAGCCAGTGTGTGCGCCTATGACAACCCCAAGGAAGGTGCTCCTGTCAACCCTGTTTTAAAGTCCAGGAAACATGAGGCTGGGAGGAGGTGAGGTCAGAGCTGGGCTGGACCCCAGATATCTCAGGGTAAAGCTCAGGCGCTTACCCGAGGAAGGAGAAAAAGGATTATGTACCTATGGTCTCAAACTCGACTGCGGCTGGAAAGTTGAAGGCATCGTCATTTTCTCAATGGAGACTGGTTTGCTTAGATGCAGAGAGATTTTCCTGAGCTAACCGGACAGGAACTGGCAGGGAATGGAAAAGAAAAAGAATGCAAAACGAGATGTTCTCTGTCGTGTGGATGGGATCCTGAAAGTGAAGGAAGTGGTACTTGGGAATGGGGAGAGGGAGGCAGGTGACCGGGGAACACACACTTTCCTCCACAAGTGAAGTTGTAAATGTGTGGAAGATCCTTGCTACTCCAGGGGTGCTCCATACATTGGAGGCAGTTACAGTACTTGGGAGTCGCATAGAAATGGATATTTGGGAACACTGGGGCTGTCAGTTGGTTAAGGTAATGGGTTAGAGCTCTATTTGCGATTCTCTTTCTCTGTATGCTTTCTTCTGGCGCTCACTTTATATAAATGTAAAAAAAAAAACACACAAAAAAAAACAAAAACAGGGGCGCCTGGATGGCTCATTTGGTTCATTGTCCATCTTTGGTTCAAGTCATGATCTAGCGGTTTGTGAGTTTGAGCTCTATGTTCAGACTGTGCTGACAGCCAGCTCAGAGCCTGGAGCCTGCTTGGGATTCTGTGTCTCCCTCTCTCTCTGCCCCTCCCCCACTCATGCAGTGTCTGTCTCAAAAAACGAATAAGTGTTAAAAATTTTTTTAAGATAGAGATTTTGGGGGGTGCCTGGGTGGCTTAGTCAGTTAAGTGTCCAACTTTCGCTTAGGGCGTGATCTCGCGGTTCGTGGGTTCGAGCCCCGCGTCGGGCTCTGTGCTGACTGCCAGCTCAGAGCCTGGAGCCTGTTTCAGAGTCTGTGTCTCCCTCTCTCTCTGACCCTCCCCTGCTCACGCTGTCTCTCTCTCTCTCCTAGAAATAAACATTAAAAAGAAATTAAAAAAAAGATTTTTGGGCCTGCCCCCACTTGCAGAGTCAATCTGCATTTTATTTTTTCCCCTTCATAGTTTATTGTCAAGTTGGTTTCCATATAACACCCTGTGCTCATCCCCACAAGTGCCCTCCTCCATGCCCATCTCCCCCGTTCGCCTCGCCCCCACCCCCATCAGCCTTCAGTTCTCGGCATTCAAGAGTCTCTCATGGTTTGCCTCCCTCCCTCTCCGCCACTATTTTCCCTCTTCTCCCCCACGGTCCTCCGTTAAGTTCCTCCTAATCCTCCTATACGTGCAAACATATGATATTTGTCCTTCTCTGCCTNTCTTTCCTGCTTTGTCAAAGAATAGTTGGCCATACATTTGTGAGTCCAATTCTGAGTTTTCTATTCTATTCCAATGGTCTATGTGTCTGTTTTTGTGCCAATACTATACTGTCTTGATGATTACAGCTTTGTGGTAGAGGCTAAAGTCTGGGATGGTGATGCCTCCTGTTTTGGTTTTCTTCTTCAATATTCTGTTGGCTATTCGGGGTCTTTTGTGGTTCCATACGAATTTTAGGATTGTTTGTTCTAACTTTGAGATCAGTGCTGGTACAATTTTGATTGGGATTGCATTGAATGTGTAGATTGCTTTGGGTAGTATTGACATTTTAACAATATTCTTCGAATACATGAGCATGGAATGTTTTTCCATTTCTTTGTCTTCTTCAATTTCCTTCAAAAGTTTTCTGTAGTTTTCATCATGTAGATCTCTTATATCTTTGGTTAGGTTTATTTCTAGGTATTTTATGGTTTTTTGTGCAGTTGTGAATGGAAACAGTTTCTTGATTGTCGTATAGAAATGCGACTGATTTCTGTACATTGATTTTGTACCCTGTGACTTTGCTGAATTCATATATCAGTTGTAGCAGCCTTTTAGTGGAGTCTTTTGGGTTTTCCACAAAGAGTATCATGTCGTCGGTGAAAAGTGAAAGTTTGACTTCTTCTGTGCCAATTTGGATACCCTTTCTGATTGCTGAGGCTAGGCCTTCCAAGGCTGTGTTATACAACACTGGTGAGAGTGGACAGCCCTGTCGTGTTCCTGATCTCAGGAGGAAAGCTCTCAGTTTTTCCCCATTGAGGATGCAGTTAGCTGTCGGCTTTTCAAATATGGCTTTTGTGATGTTTAGGTGTGTTCCTTCTATCTTTCTGTGTTTCTTGAGGGTTTTTATTAAGAAAGGATGCTGTGTTTTTCTGCATCTATTGACAGGATCATATGGTTCTTATCCTTTCTTTTGTTGGTGTGATGTATCACATTGATTTGTGAATCTTGAACCAGCCCTGCAGCCCAGGAATGAATCCCACTTTATCATGGTGAATAATTCTTTTTATATGCAGTTGAATTCAATTTGCTAGTTATCTTGTTGAGAATTTTTGCATCCATGTTCCATCAGGGATAGGCCCGTAGTTCTCCTTTTTTGTGGGGTCTCTGGTTTGGGAATCAAGGTAATGCTGGCTTCATAGAATGAGTCTGGAAGTTTTCCTTCTGTTTCTATTTTTTTGGAACAGCTTGAGAAGGATGGGTATTAACTCTGCTTTCATTGTCTGGTAGAATTACTCTGGGAATCCATCTGGCCCAGAATTCTTATTTGTTGGGAGATTTTTGACAACTGATTCAATTTCTTCTTTAATTATGGGTCTGTTCAAATTTTCTGTTTCTGCCTGTTTGAGTTTTGGTAGTGTTTGGGTGTCTAGGAATCAGTCCATTTTCCAGGTTGTCTGTTTTGTTGGCATATAATTTTTCATAGTATTCTCTGATAATTGCTTGCATTTCTGAGGGATTGGTTGTGACAAACCCATTTTCATTCATGATTTAATCTACTTGGGTTCTCTCTTTTTGAGAAGTCTGGCTAGGAGTTTATCCAATTTTGTTTATTTTTTCAGAAAACCAGCTCTTAGTTTCATTGATCTATTCTACCAATTTTGAGAGTTCTATATTGTTTATTTCTGCTCTCATCTTTATTATTTCTCTTCTTCTGCTTGGCTTGGGGGTTTCTTTATTATTCTGCTTCTAGTTGTTTTAGGTGTGCTATTAAATTTTGTATTTGGGATTTTTCTTGTTTCTTGAGATAGGCCTGGACTGCAATGTATTTTCCTCTTAGGACTGCCTTTGCTGCATCCCAAAGAATTTGGACTATTGTGTTTGCATTTCATTTATTTCCATATATTTTAAAATTTCTTTAATTGCCTGGTTTACCATTTATTCTTTAGTAGGATGAACTTTTAAGATTTACTGTTTTATCAACCTTTAATGTAGAATACAGTATTGTTAATTATAGTCACCATGCTGTATATTAGATCCCTAGGACTTTTAAATTGTATTGCTGGAAGCTTGTACCCTTTGACCACCTTTACCCGTTTTCCGAAACCACCTCACCCTTGACCTAACAACCATCAGTCTCTATGAGTTGCGTTTTTTTTTAGATTCTACATATAAATGAGATCATACCTGTCCATCTTAATAACCTGTCCATCTTGGTCTGACTTATTTCACATAACATAATGCCTCCAGGGTTCATCCATGTTGTCACAGAGAGCAGGATTGTCTTCTTTTATATGGTTAAATGACATTTAGTTGTATATTAGATACATCTTTATTTTCAGGTTGTTTCCTTGTTTTAGCTATTTTAAATAATGTTGTAGTGAACATGAGGATGCATATATCTTCATGTTTTTGTTTCACTTCAATAAATACCCAGAAATGTAATTGCTGACTCATATGGTAATTCTATTTTTTAATTTTTAAGGAGCCTTAATACGGTTTTCTGTACTGGCTGCCCCAATTTACATTACTACCAATGATATATTCTTGCCAACTCATATTGTTTTGTTTATAGTAATGGTCATTCTGACAGGTGTGAGGTGACACCTCATTGTCGTTTTGATTTGCATTTCCCTGATGATTAGTGACGTTGGGTACCTTTTCTGTGTACCTGTTGGCCAGGTATATATCTCTTTGGAAAAATTTCTGTTCAGATTCTCTGCCCTTTTTAAAAAAAAAATTTTTTTTTTTTCAAAAATTTCTGAGAGAGAGCGAGAGAGAGACAGACAGACAGACAGTGTGAGCAGGGTAGGGTCAGAGAGAGAGGGAGACACAGAATCTGAAACAGGCTCCAGGCTCTGAGCTGGCTGTCAGCACAGAGCCCGACGTGGGGCTCAAACTCAGGAACTGTGAGATCATGACCTGAGCCAAAGCCAGACGTTTAACTGATTGAGCCACCCAGGCGCCCCTCTCCGCCCATTTTTTTTTAAATATTTTTATTTATTTCTAGGAGAGAGAGACAGCGTGAGCAGGGGAGGGTCAGAGAGAGAGGGAGATACAGACTCTGAAACAGGCTCCAGGCTCTGAGCTGGCAGTCAGCACAGAGCCCGACGCGGGGCTCGAACCGCGAGATCATGACCTAAGCGAAAGTCGGACGCTTAACCGACTAAGCCACCCAGGCGCCCCTCTCTGCCCATTTTTTAATCAGACTTTTTTTTCTTTTGCCATTGAGTTAATGAGTTCTTTATGTATTCTGAATGTTAACTCCTTGGTGGTACATGATTTGCAAATATTTTTTTACCATTGCACAGTTAGCCTTTTAGTTTTACTGATGATTTGTTTTGCTGTAAAGAAATATTTTAGTTGATGTCCCACTTGGTATTTTTCCTTTTGTTGGATTTACTTTTGGTGTCAAATCCAAAAAGTCAGTACTAAGACCAAGATAGAGAGTTTATCACCTCTACTTTGTTTTAGGAAATTGCCTACATATTACTTTTATTGAGGTCTTTATTCTTGATACAATGTCAAGTTACTGTCTAGTGTACTTTTTTTTTTTAAGTTTATTTATTTGAGAGAGGAAGAGAGTGATCATGAGCCAGGAGGGGTCATTCTCTAGGGAGAGAATCCCAGGCAGGCTCTACACTGTCAGTATACAGCCCAACATGGGGCTCAAACCCGTGAACCATGAGATCATGACTGAGCTGAAATCCAGAGTTAGACACTTAACCGACTGAGTTACCCAGGTGCTCCTGTCTAGCGTACTTTTATCTTTCAGGACTTGTAGGACTTGAACATTTCTTGTAGGGTAGGTCTAATGGTAACAGGCCTTTGCCTTTTATTTCCTTAGAAATGTCTTAATTTCTTCCTCACTTTTGAAGGACAGTTTTGCCAGATACAGGCATACCTTGGAAATATTGTGGGTTCAGTTCCAGACCACTACAATAAAGTAATATCACAATAAAACTAGTCAAGTGAATTTTTTGGTTTTCCAGTATATACAAATGTTAGGTGTATCCTTCACTGTAGTCTGTTAAGTGTGCAATGTCGTTATGTCTGATGAAAAATGTTCATACCTTAATTAAAAAGTACTTCTTTGCTAAAAATGCTCACCATCATCTCACAAATCACCATAACAAATGTAATAATAATGAAAAAGTTTGAGATATTGTGACAGTTTCCAAAATGTGATTCAGAGACACAAAGTGAGCTTATGCTCTTGGAGAAGATGGCACCAATAGACTTGCTCAACACAGGGTTGCCACAAACCTTCAGTAAAACTTTGCAATATTTGGGAAGCCAAGTAAAATAAAACACAGTAAGATGAGGTATACATAGGATTGTTGGTTCAGTTTTCTCTTTTAGCACTTTGACTATATAGGTCCCCTGTCTTCTGTTATCCAAAGTTTCTTTCTTTTTTTTTAATGTTTATATTTTAAAGAGAGAGAGAGACATAGTGTGAGCAAGGCAGAGGAGCAGAGAGGAAGACATGGAATTAGAAGCAGCTCCAGGCTCCGAGCTGTCAGCACAGAGCCTGACACGTGGCTGGAACTCATGTACGGTGAGATCATGACCTGAGCTGAAGTTGAACACTCAACCAACTGAGCCACCTAGGCACCCCCAAAATTTGTGATGAGAAATCTCATGTTTTATTGAGAAACCCTTGCATATGATGGTTTACTTTTCTTTTGATGCTTTAAAGGTTCATCTTTATGCTTGGCTTTTATAAATTTGATTATATCTTGGTGTGAGTCCCTTTGAGTTTGCTGAGTGTCTTGTATTTTCATATTCATGTCTTTCATAAAATTTGTGAAGTTTTTAGTCATTATTTCTTTAGATATTCTGTTTGCCTCTTCTGGGACTGTTAGTGATGCGTATGTTCATCCTTTTGAGGGTGTCCCACAGATCCTTTATGCTTTGTTCCTTTTTTCAGTCTTTTTTCTTTCTGACTCAGCCTCAATGATGTCCGTTGTCTTATCTTCAGGTTCACTGATCGTTCTGCCTGCTTAAATCTGCCTTTGAATTTCTCTAGTGAATTTTTCATTTTAGTTATTGTTGTCTCTTAGCTCCAGAATTCCTTTTTGGTTTCTTTCTTTCTTTCTTTCTTTCTTTCTTTCTTTCTTTCTTTCTTTCTTTCTAAGTTTATTCATTTATTTTTGGGAGAGACAGAGACAGTGTGAGTAGGGGAGGGGCAGAGAGAGAGAGGAGACACAATCCCAAGCAGGCTCTATGCTGCCAGCACAGACCCTGACATAGAGCTTGAACTCACAAAGCTGTGCGATCATGATCTGAGATGAAATGGGAGTTAGATGCTTAAACAACTGAGCCACCTAGATGCCCTTCTTTTTTGTTATTCGGGTTTTTTTTTAGGATTTTAATTTCTCTCTCTTTTTTGAAATGTTTATTTTGAGAGTGAGTGTGCCTGTGTGCAAGTGGGGAAGGGGCGGAGAGGGAGAATCCCAAGCAGGCTCCACACTGTCAGCACAGACCCCAGTGTGGGGCTGGATCTCACTGACTGTGAGGTGATAACTGGAGCCGAGATCAAGAGTTGGATGCTTAATTGACAGAGCCACCCAGGCACCCCTGTTATTTATTTATTTGTTTATTTTTAGTTTTGTTATTTTGTAGGCTGTGTGCTGAAGATAAGCCTGAGGTGCAAACTTCCTATCTTCTTACATCTTTTCTGAGGCTTTCCTTGGGCACATGTAGTCACTTTCCAGTTTTTCCCATATACTCAGTTGATTTTGAGTGTCTTAATCTTTAAGGTGTGGCTCTTAAAATGAGAAAAGCCAAAAATGATGGGAAGAAAAGAATCATGGCTCTTTAAATCTTCTAAAACTCCCGTCAGCCTGATGAGCAGGGCTTGTAACACCGGGAGCTGGTGCAACACTGGCTGTCTGTCTCTTTGCACCTCTCTTGTCAGAAGCAGCAGTCAGCACAGTCCCTCAGCACTTGTGGACAGCGTCCTTTTTGCCTACTCTTACTTTTCTCAAGTGTGTGCAGTCTGCTTTAAGAAGGTGTACACAACCGTCTGCCTGTTGTTGGAGTGGGGAATACATAGCTATTGCTGTGCTGAGAGCTGAAATTGCCCCACACTGACCACAGTTAACTCTAAGCCTTCCCCTGGAAGTTGCAAGCCTTCAGCAGAATTCACAGTTTTAAGACAATTTTATCAGACAGGTTCTGCCAGTGTAGTTATTTTGTAGGTGGGTGCCTCCTACTCTACTGGCTTCCCAGAATCCTAGATCATTGACTATTAAAATCAGGTCTCTTGTAGATTTGTTTTATTTTTTAAAGTTCATTTTGAGAGAGAGCTCGCAGGTGCGTGTGTGTAGGGGAAAGGGGGAGAGAATTCTGAGCTGGCTCTGCGCTGATAGTGCAGAGCCCAACGCAGGGCATGATCCCTCAAACCTTGAGATCATGACCTGAGCGAAGATCAGAGTCTAATGCTTAACCCACTGAGTCACCCCTCTTATAGATTTGTTTTAAAAGAAAGAAGTTTCTTGGGGTGCCTGGGTGGCTCAGTGAGTTAAGCACCCGATTCTTGATTTCAGCTCAGGTCATGATCTCATGATCTGTGAGTTAGAGCCCCATGTCCAGCTTCACGCTGACAGTGCAGAGCCTGCTTGGGATTCTCTATCTCCTGCTCTCTCTGCCCCTCCCCGGCTCTCTCTCTCTCTCTCAAAATAAATAAACTTTAAATAAATAAAGAAGTTTCTTGTGGAACTCTAATTTTGACCAAGAAAAATTATGCTCCTAAGACAAGTGAACAAATAATAAACTACAAAGCCAATAAAAACTGTTATTGCAGATCATTGAAACTCATGTCAGTAATTGAAATGAACTCATGATATTTTGCTCAGAATGAATCACTGCTATGAATGAAGAATACGCAGGTTTTCTCTTTTTGGTGTATGATAAAATATATATAAGATTTATCATTTTAGCCTTTTTAAAGTATGTAGTTCAGTTGCAATAAGTACATTTTACATTGTCATACAGCCATCACTGCTGTCCTTCTCTAGGACTTTTTCCTCACCCCAAAGTGATACTCTGTACCCATTAAACAATAACTTCCCATTTCTCTCCCTTCTAAGCCACAGGTTCTTTTTAAAATTTTGCATGTGTATTTTCAATGTGATGATTTAATTCTTTTATCAGTTTACTCTATTGGAAACACTTTGAAGTTTTCATTCATAGTTTTCTGTGATAGTTGGTATTTGCATAACAAGAATTTATCATTTATGTATGAAGATTGCATCTTGCTTTCATTAGCATTCTCAGTTTAATTTTTTTTAAATCACTTAATGATAGTATAAAAAAGCATGTGGTAGTTTCTCAGGTGATATAGAATGTACTTAAATATTTTAAATTAACATGAAAACAAAATTTTAAAAGCTATTTTCACACTTTCTACAAAAGCATTAGGTCTTCAGTGTAAAGAATACAGAGTTCAGGTTATTTCCTATAGACATGGCATAAGGTCATAAGAGTGCAGGTTAATGTAGTAGAATTAGGAATAGAAAAGGAGGGATAGCTATGTGACGGAGCAGAAAGTATGGCAGTAAATCCAGATGTGAAGGATTAACCGAGCCAAGGATGACTCCAAAGATAAGGAACCTGAGGTATCAGGGGACGGATTTTATCCCTAACAGAATTAGGGAAATATGGTAGACAAGCTAATTTGATACAAAACCATTTACTGGGTTAACAAGCTAAATCTACTGTGCAGGAAGAAGTATATTATTGGAGGTATGGTTTAGGAATTACTGATGTGCAAGAGTTGAGATTGATCACTGAGTTTTCCTCTAGAAGAGAGAACAATATTTAGATCAGCAGAAGCAAGTGTTAGGGCTTATTTTGTAGTTGGAGGCAAGAAGCAGGAACGGTGGCGTGCTGAACACGTAAGATGAGAATCATGATAATCAGGCTCCACCATCTAAGGAAGGGGATCTTACGACGGCAGAAGTCAGCAGTGTGGAACGCAGCAGAACACAAGGGCAGTAGTGGATGACAGCAAGTAAAATAACATTCATTGGGATCAGTAGCTGAAATTTACTCTTTTTCAAAGAAAATAGAGTTTTGTGTTTTCAGTGATTACTGATTACAGTATTGATTAAGGAGATTATGCTATTCCCCGCCCCCCCTTCTTAGATTTCCTGAGACTCTCTTTCTTACTATAAAATACTCTGATACTTTGTTTTAGAAGTTAAAACTAGCCAGCCAACATTACTTTGTTACTTAAAGACATTTACAAAAATAATTTGAGATGGCTTGGGATATCAGATATTTACTTTGGAGTATTTTAAACATTCCATTATAAACAGACATTTTAATATTGCAAAGTACTCTTGTTATAATTTATTTTACAATTATTTGTAACAGGTAGAAATATGGTAGTATAATTTATTTAGCTTTGTTTTAATTTGAGATTAAAGATTACAGTGTTAGTAGCCATATTGGTTTTAAGAAAAATCTTAGGTAGTTTTAGTGGGAAGAAAGTGAGAAAGACAAAATGGAAACGGTTTGAAGAAATAAACACTTGTTAGTAGTTCACTGAAGTAATTGTTACATTTGCTTTTTAGAAAATCGCTTCAAGAAATACATCAATCAGATTTTGGAGCATGGGCCTCTTCAAAAGATCGGAGAGGTCGTCTTGGACATTTAGAATCAGAACTTCTTTTTCTAAGCACACTTACTGGCATCAATATAAGAAATTACTCCATGAAAACAGAGGACCTAACAAACACTGAGAAGACAGACAAGAGTAAGCATTAACTTTAATTTGGAAGTGATGTTGAAGTTTACCTCATTACGCAGGAAATTGCTTGTCATGTCTTTGAATTAAAATCCTACAAGGTAACTATTTGACTATGTGGTGTGGTAAACTTGTTTTGTCAGGTGTCTTTTGAACATCACAGTGTGCATAATACTCTTTTAAAGCTGCCTGAAATAGATATTGAGGAAGACAGGCTTTGTCATTAAGTATTTTAATAGTCAAGTAACAGATAAGTGAAAGATAGCATGATTAATTTGCAAATCTTCAGAGTTGAGAGCTGTCTCATCTAAAGTGCTCTACTCCTTGGCCTGTGGCCAAGATAAATGTTTCAGGATCTGGACCATTTTCCAGAGGAGGGTTTCTGGTCCAAGTGATTGAGTGTTTATTGCCAAGAGTTTGTGATCTACTACTCCCTTATAAAGGGGAAGTTAATTCAGCTGTGCATCGGACGTGGGAACTTTGGGCAAGAGTATCAACCTTTAAGGAAAAGAATCACTTTCTTTAAATGCTTTTTGACTTTTCCACTGAAGTAACCCTCATGACAGGGAAGATAAAGTGAGTTGGACCTCAGAGGTCCTTGGGTAGCACACCTCGGCAGAAGTCTGAAATACATAAGAAATGGGTGATAGAATTTAAGTACTTGAGGTATTTGAAAGGAAAATAGGGAAAACAAAGAGGATGGGAGAGTGAGGTTTGGCCAGATATGTTTTGCTAGTGCAGAAATCTTAGTCTTCCCATTTTGCGTCTTCCTATGTTGACTTCGTTGTGGGGTACTTGGTGCAGCCTATTCAGAATGCTTTTGAATGGGCTTAATACCATGCTTCTCCCATTGCTGGCTTAGGTTTTAATTTTCCTGAATCTGCCAGCTTAGTTCTGTCAGCTTAGTCCTAGATTTGTTTTGTGTGATATCTAGCTCATCCATCTGATTTCCAGATTCCAAAATTAGGTTACTCTCCTTTTTTTTCTTTATTGTTGTGGAGTTGTGAGCTTCTAAAAATACCTTTGTTGGCAAAATTAGATGATGTTAAAGTCAAAATACTGGTTATCTCTTGAGGGACGAGTAGCCTGGGGAAGGACATGGAGAGCTTTATGGCATATTTTAAAATTTCTGTATCTTTATCTCAGTGGTAGTTAGATGGGAAACTCATGTTAAAAAAATATTGAGTTGTATACTTAGCAAAATGCATTTTATACATTTAAGTGTAAAGTTTTGAAAGGTTGATTTCATGTACTCTTTTTAGCTAGAGTCCGATAACGTTGGGAAAAACCCATTAGTTATGATTCAAACTTGTGTAGGGTATACTAGCATGTTCTATTTCTTATTGTAGTCTTTGGTATAATTGAGATATAGAAAGTACAAGTTATATTTAATTCATCTTTGCAAAGGTAAATCAGTTTGGTGCATATTTTTTTACCTATTTGCAGTGTAAATGCTAACATACAGCTTCACATGTATCCCCACATATGTTATAAATGTTCACAAAAATTAAGAGGTGTTTGAAGGAAACTTATTTGCAAATAAAATATTTGTTTTTTTCTGATTTACAGGTATAAAGAAAGTTCTACAGAGACACAGGTTATCAGGAAATTGCCACATGATTACATTTCAACTTGAATTTCAGATTCTGGAAATCCAGGTAAATGAAGGAGTATGTTGTGATAACAAAGATTCTGCTGCTGTGATTAAGCAATTCCCTCACTGCAGCCTTCAGTAATGGCTGAACTTGGGAGGAATTAATGAACTAGGGACCTCTTATAGTACATTTGTGCAAAGTGATACCATGTCAGAAAAATCTTTATAGTATAAACACCCTGGCAACTGCATATGGTTGTTGCTGAGGGTATGTGTGCTTTTATTGGAAGGCAGATAGCAAGATCCTTCTCATTTCTCAGAGGCCAGGACAATAGTGCTGGATGCCCTCATTAGTCTGCTGATATGCGAGCCTTCTATTACTTATTAGTTATCTGCTGGTGCCTAACAAATATCTCCCAAATTTTGTGGCTTGAAACAACAAAAAACTGTTTATCTCACCCATTTTCTGTGGATCAGGGATTTGGGAGTAGCTGAGTTGAGTGTTTATGTTCAGGGCCTCTCATGAGGTTGTGGTCATTTTGGAACCATAGCCGTTTGAAAGCTCAGGGGCTGGAAAATTAGACTCCAAAGTGGTTTGTGGTTACACCAGCAAGTTATATTGGACTGCTAAGACATGACACAAGAGAGGGATACTTTTGGCTAAGACTTTTGCGTAAAATCAGGAAGTAGATAGAAAGACAGTGTGTGGCATATGGCCAGGGTTGGGCAGAACAAGGCTCAGACACCTTCAAAGTATGGGTCCGATAAGAATGGGATCCAGGTGTAATTTTAAGAATTGACCGGGCCTGGGCACAAACTTTGATACCAGAAAAATAGTTCAACTAGTTGGTTTTGTGGACTGGGCCTACGTGGAGTATGTGTAAAGGAGGTGAACAGGGAAGCGGGGACAGGCTGTCTTGGTCTCAACTCATTGGTAACCAAAGCAGGTGCTGCCCAGGTGTCACAACCTAAGTCATATGGACAAGATGGTGCTTATATTCATGGTTAGGTACCAAGATTCCTGATCCTTGTCCTCAGCCACAAAAGCAGTCCCAAGTTTTCTCCTTTCGCATAGAGCAAGGACTGATGTCAGATAATCAGGACTCTGCCTCCTTAAGTGGTGATAGCCACCCCCAGCGAGTTGGAGCGCCCACTCTAGGTGCCTGGTGAGAGGTTTTGCTTCTTGAGAAGTCTTTGCAGTCCGTATCCCTGGTTGCTGCCTCTGGTCCTGCCAGGCAGAGAAGGGGCTGAGGGGTGTCTGGGGCCCTCAAAGGATGACCGAGCTCCCACCTCAGCGTATTCCCTTTTCTTTTATTTTTTATTATTTTTTTAAATTAAAAAAACAACTTTTTTAATGTTTTATTTCTGAGCGAGAGAGAGAGAGAGAGACAGCGTGAGCAGGGAGGGTCAGAGAGAGAGGGAGACACAGACTCTGAAACAGGCTCCAGCTCTGAGCTGTCAGTACAGAGCCCGATGTGGGGCTCGAACCCATGAACCGTGAGATCATGACCTGAGCCGAAGTCAGACGCTTAACTGACTGAGCCAGCCAGGTGCCCCAGCATATTCCCTTTACAAGACTGCTGAGATAACTGAGGACATTCACAGTGTGTCGTTTCCAGGGCTAGTTGAACAGGATATGTCACAGTCAGGGCATGGGTGATGAGTAGCCTTAGGGGAGGTAAACTTTTCCAGGTTGTTACCAGGCCTTGGGACCATACAGGGTCACCAAGGTGATATTACTGTGTTGCATGACCTAAAAACCTCAAAGATTATCTGCCAAAGACTAAAACAGAATGTGGATACAAAAGGATTGGTCTCATTTGGGATGGAAAGTCTGTGCTAAGATCCCATACTTCTCTTGGGGTGTCCAGGAACACCTGGGTTTTGTCCCATTGCAAAAGGTTGCATAGTCATGCCAATTGAATTCTCTCTCTCTCTCTCTCTCTTCTTTTGTTTTTGTTTTTAAGTTTATTTTTGAAAGAATATGAGTGTAAGTTGGGGAGGGGCAGTGAGGGAGGGAGAAAATCCCAAGCAGGTTCCCCACTGTCAGCACAGAGCTCAGTGCAGGGCTCGATCTTATGAACTGTGAGATCGTGACCTGAGCCAAAATCAAGAATTGGATGCTCAGCCAACTGAGCCACCCATGGGCCCCTGAATTTTTTCTTTTTGGGGCTAAGGTGATCCTATTTTCAGAGTAATGATATTCCACATACTTACCTGCATCCTGATCTCCATTAATGGACCAGGCCTACAGTCCATGTCAGGTTGGTGGAGTCAGAGGCCCAAGGTCCATCTCTGTGTCTAAGAAATCTGTAATAGCAGATTTCTATTCAATACATTGCCCTGGAGTGTCCTAGTAGCTTTTGGGTCCTTCAGGTTATTTCTCTTATTGTTTATCTTTTACACAGTCATTCCAAAGATTATATGGAGAATAGCTAGACTTTGTCCAAATTAGGCTCATTCTGGGAGCTTGTCCATAAGTCCAACTGAAAAAAGAAAGTTCTCCTTTGAAGTTGAGGTGAACCAGCTGCTGAGTAGAGCTGTACATTTCTGAATGGCTTGCCCCCAAAGATTGATTGGAGTGTTCATTAGTGGGGCTATGGCCTAAGAGATAAAATAGGCTGCAGTTTTTTTAAACTTCTTTTTGTTTTAGTTGTGTATTTTGGTCATCTTAAGACTCTGAAGGAAAACACCAATGGTAGTTTGATCCCATTATGAGTCAGATCAAGGATGACATCAAAGTTTGGGGGTATTTTTAATGACATGTTGTGCTTCTGAAGAATGGCTGCTACCTGACCAGAGGCATTCGCAGCATGAGCTGGAACTGGGTAACTCCTATAGTCGTTTGGCTTGCTGGTCCTGGGTGGCTGTTTGAGGCAGTGCAGACAAGACTGGAGCCACGTGGGGCCCTTCTGCAGTCACCATGTTCCCACCTTTTACTGGGCCATGGTGGCACCAGCCCATACATAATGTCATTAGTAACAGTACTTTGAGCTTAATATTATGATCCCATAGTACCAAAGCATGATTGAAAATTTTATGAGCATTTACTAATGGCTTAAATGTATACTATTAGCTCATTTGCTGAATAAATTGGAATTAGTTGAGCTGCATATGACAGAAAACTTAATAAAGGTGGATCAAAGTACTAGAAGTCTCTCTGTTGCTTAAACAAAATTGTAAGGTAAGCTTTCAGGAGCCAGGATGGTGACAATATGAGTATCAGGCTCTGCCATTAGCCTTGTGGCTTAGAAATCATGGTATGATGATGGTTTGAGCATGTAAGGTGTTGGGAAGGGGGATGGGCAAACAAGGGCTTACCTTTTCTGTTGAAAGATACTTTCTAGAAGTTGTAACATTCATCATTTTGACCTACACTATATTGGCCAGTAACTTAGTGCAAGAGAGGCTAGAAATTCAGTCTTTGTTATGCATGGCCATGAGACCAGTGAAAAATTGGTGCAAGAAAGAAGTACAAGTTTTGGGAACTACCAGTAGTTTCTGTTCCATATGCCTTAGGAGATGCAGGGACGAAAAATCTAAGAAGAGGACAGTTGATATTCTTTGAAAGACAAAGATACATAGTAACTGCTGAATCTCTAAAGAGATACAAGTTGTCATTGTTTACATTTCAAAATAGTAGGAATTTTTTTAGGTTTATTTGAGAGAGAGCGTGCTGGTGCATGCAAGTGGGGGAGGGGAAGAGAGAGAGGGTGAGAGAGAGAATCCCAAGTAGGCTCCTCAGTGTCAGTGCAGAGCCCAGAGTGGGGCTTGCGCTCATGACATTTGAGATTATGACATGAGCTGAAGTTGGATGCTTAACTGACTAAGCCACCCAGATGCCCCAAAATAGTAAGAATTTTTGAACTGCTCAATTTTACTTAATTTGCTGCAGACTTTGGCTGGTTATGTTAACAACATTTGGTTTCTCTCTGCACCTTTCCAATTTTATGATTTTTCTTGAAAAGCAGATTACTAAGTAAGATGTTTCAAACAGTCACAGACAACTCTCGAAAAAGGAAGATTTTAGGAATGAGTCATATGTGGGAGAAGTAGGGAACAACCAACTATATTTCTTTGTTGCTTAGAATTCTAATGTAATGGGGGCGCCTGGGTGGCTTAGTCAGTTAAGCGTCCGACTTTCGCTTAGGTCATGATCTCGTGGTTCGTGGGTTCGAGCCCCGCATCGGGCTCTGTGCTGACTGCCAGCTCAGAGCCTGGAGCCTGTTTCAGTCTGTGACTCCCTCTCTCTCTGACCCTCCCCTGCTCGTGCTGTCTCTCTGTCTCCTAGAAATAAATAAAACATTAAAAAAATATATAGATAATTCCTTTAAAAAAAAAAAAGAATTCTAATGTAATGACCTGATGAGAATTTTAAAAAACTTTTTATTACTTAATGGTAAATACCTACATATTCTAGGCCTCTTTGTGTAAATATGACTTTAGAATATTAGACCTGCTTAGTCTTAGGAGATACGCATGTTCAGATTTTTTATAGTTGAGACTTATAGGAAAAAAAAAGAATGAAGACACTGCAACTTTCTGATTCTTAAACATTTTTTTAAACAAAATTTCCACTAGAGGGAGATATTTAACCATCAGAAAATTGAAAAGTAACCTAAATAATAAAACTATTATACTTAATATTGTTATAATAAAATCATAGTAATACAAGGTGAGAACCGTAAGTGACTTATAAGGTCTCTATATGACTATTAAGCTCAGTGCTCTTATTTTATAGGGAAATGCATCAAGGGAGTTTGAATGATTACCCATGTTGGCACAGTTGTTATTGTCAGAGGTGATTGGAATATACAGTGCTGTTCTCTAGAGTTCCTCTCTGGTGTCATAAGAACATCAGAATTAACATGTGTCCATATTCATCTTCCATAATAAGTCAGATGGGTGTCAGTTTGTAGGGAGAAGGACTAAGTATGTTTTTGTAACTACTTACCCTAAAACCCAATGAAATGAATAAAATGATTCCAAAGTAGGGAAATTTTGAGTTAATATCTGGTCTTGGAACACCCTCAACTACTGGGAGCTATTAAAAATAAAATAGGCTACTTGAATAATCACAAATGTTTGAGAAACAATTAAGAGCCATTGTGGTGTTGAGTGATAAACTTCATCTCCTGAATAAGATCAACCATACAAGACTGGGAGAAACAGGTGTTTCTTGTAATGTGTAAAAGCCAATGTAGAAAGTCAAGGAAAATGAAGAATCAGAGGAAATATGTTCCAAACTAAAGAAGATAAGACTTTGCAGCAGAAATGAAGAATACAGTAACTGCACTGAAAAATACAACAGCAGACTCAATAGATGAAAGGATCAGTGAACTTAAATACAGGGCAGAGGAACTGACCCAGCCAGAGAAGCAAAAAGAAAAAAGAATAAAAAAGGAAAGATAACTTAAGGGACTTACAGGGCAACATCAAGTGAACTGACATTGACGTTATAGGAATCTCAGAGGAAGAAAGAGAAAAGGCCAGAAAATTTCTGTGAAGAAAAAGTGGGTGGGAAGCTTCTTAATCTTAGGAAAGAAACAGACATCCAGATACAGGAATCCCAGAGAGTTTCAAAGAAGATGAGCCCAGAAGAGACCAAGACACATAAATAAAATATCAAAAGTTAAAAACAAGGAGAGAATCTTAAAAGCAACAAGAGAAAAGGAATTTGTTAAGTATAAGGAACACCTCATTAGACTTTTAGCAGATTTTGCAGCAGAAATGTTTCAGGCCAGAAGGAAGTAGCACAATATATTCAGAGTGCTGAAAGAAAAAAAATTTCCAAACAAGAATACTCTTATCTGACAAAATTATCAAAAATTTAAGGAGAGAGAAAAGTTTTCCAGACAAACAAAACCTGGAGTTGATAATCACTAAACTGACCTTAATAAGAAATGTTAAAGAGACTTGTTTAAGCTGAAAAGAAAGGGTCCTTATTAGTACATGGACACATGAAAGTATAAATCTCACTGGTAAAGGTAAATATACAGTAAAGTTAATAGGTTAATACCTTATAAAGCTAGTGTGAAGGTTAAAAAATGATAGTAAAAATAACGTAATCAGTTAAGGGATACTTGTGACAAAAAGATGTAAAATTACATGGAAGGAGAGTAAAAATGTAGAGCTTTATTTGTTCAAATGTAAGTTGCTATTACCTTAAAGTAGACTATTACAAATACAAGTTATATGTAAGTGTCAGGGTAACCACAAACCAAAAACTTATAGTAGATACACAAAAGATAAGGGGAAAGGGATCTAAGTGTACCTACCACTAAAGAAAGTCAAGAAGCCAAGGAAGAGAGTAAAAGCAGAACAACTGAGGAAATACAAACAACCAGAAAATAACAAAATGACAATAAGTACATACCTATTAATAATTACTTTGATTGTAAAGTGACTAAATTCTCTAAACGAAACTATAGAGTGGCTGAATGGATAAAAAACAAGACCCATCTATATATTGCCTACAAGAGACTCACTTCAGATATAAGGACAAACACATACTGAAAGTGAAGGGATGGATAGAAAAAGATATTCCATGTAAATGGAAACCAGAAGAAAGCTGGGGTAGCTATACTTCTATTAGACAAAATAGACTTAAAAGGTTTTTTTTAATGTTTATTTTTGAGAGAGAGAGAGAAAGAGCATGAGTGGTGGAGGGGCAGAGAGAAAGGAGACACAGAATCTAAGCAGTCTTTAGGCTCTGAGCTGTCAGCATAGAACTTGAGAGGCAGGGCTCGTACTCCCAGACCATGAGAACATGACCTGAGCTGAAGTGCTTAACTGACTGAGCTACCCAGGCGCCCCTAGACAAAATAGACTTAAACAAAGACTATCATTAGAGATAAAGCAGGACATTATATAACAACAAAGGGGCTGACACAACATGAGAATATAACATTTGTAAATATCTGTGTACCCCAAAATAGGAGCACCTAAGTATATAAAAAATACTAAAACACCTAATGGAAGAAATGGACAGCAGTACAGTAATGGTAGTGGACTTTAATATCCCACTTACATCAATGGATAGATCATCCAGACAATAAGAAAACATGGGCTTTTAAGTGACAGGTTAGATCAGATGCACTTAACACATACATACGGAGCATTCCATTAACAAATAAGAGAATACATTTTTCTCAAGTGCACATGTACCATTCTCCAGGATAGATTATATGTTTGACCATAAAACACATTGTGACAGTTTAAGAAGATTAATATCAAGCAACTTTTCTGACCACAGTTGTAAGAAGAAAACTGGAAGGTGCACAAAGATGTGGAGATTAAACAACATGCTACTAAAAAATTGACAAGTTAATGAAGAAATCAAATGAGAAATAATAAAAAACCTTGTGACAAAGGAAAATAAAAATATAACATACCGAAGTTCTGGAATGCAGCAGAGCAATTCTAAAAGGGAAGTTCATAGCTATAAATTTATACCTCAAGAAACAAGAAAAAATTTTAAAAACCTATTTTAACACCTCACTGAACTAGAAAAGAAAAACAGACAAATAAATAGAGCCCATAGTTGGAAGGAACTTACAAAGCTCAGAGCAGAAATAAGTGAAACAGAGTCTAAAAAGGCAACAGAAAAGACTAGTGAAACCAAGAGTTGTTTTCTTTGAAAGATAAACAATAATATTTTGAGAGAGAACTCAAAATCAGAAGTGAAAGAAGAGACATTACGGTTGATATCACAAAAATAGAAAGGATAATAAGAATACAATTATATGCCAACATATTGGACAATCTAGAAAAAATAAATCAATTTCTAGAGACTTGAGCCTTCTGAGACTGAATCAAGAAGAAATAATCTGAAAAGACTTGTTACTAGTAAGATTAAATGAGTAATTGAAAACCTTCTAGCAAACAAAAATCTAGGACTAGAAAGCTTTACTGGAGAATTCTATCTAACATTCAAAGAAGAATTAATACCAATCCTTCTCTAATACTTACAAAAATATAGAAGAAAGAAGATCCATAAACTCACTTTAAGAGGCCTGTGTTACCCTAAACCGGACAAGGACATCACAAGAAAAGAAAATTATATGCCAATATTGCCAATGAACATAGATGCAAAAACCCTCAACAAAATATTAACAAACTAAATACAGCAATACAGTAAGAAAATTATACACCTTGATCAAGTGGAATTAATTCCAGGGGTGCAAGGGTGGTTTAACATTTGCAACAATCCATGCAATATATCACATTAACAAAACGAAGGATAAAAAAATCATATGATCATCTCAATAGATATAGGAAAAGTAGTTGAGAAAATTCAACATCCTTTTTTATATTAACACCCAAGAAATAGGTATAAGAGGGAGCATACTTCAATATAATAAAGGTATTTATGACAAACCCACATTATACTCAATGGTGAAGAGATGAAAGAATTTCTTCTAAGATAAGGAACAGGGCTTACCCTTGCCACTTTGATTCAACATAGTATTGGAAGTCCTAGCCAGAGGAATTAGGGAAGAAAAAGAAATAAAAGGCATTCACATTGGAAAGGAAGAAGTAAAACTATCACTATTTGCAGATGACATGGTATTTTATATAGAAAACCCTAAAGTGGGGCGCTTGGATGCCTCAATCAGAGGAAAACGCAACTCTTGATCTCATGGTCATGAGTTCAGGTCCCACACTGCATATAGAGATTATTTAAAGAAAGAAAAGAAGAGGAGAAAAGAAAAGAGAAGATAACTTAAAAAGAAATCTTGAGGACTCTCCGGGCGCACTGCAGACCTCTGGGTATCGCAGGGGACCTCGGGCTGGGGACTCGCAGAGGTGCGTGCGCGGCAGCGAGGTGCAGCTGGGCACCCAGGACAGAAATTGGAGGACTGGCCAAGCACCGGACAGCTCGAGAAGTGCCGACTGAGTGTGTCTGCCCCCAGCAAAAGCATCGGCGCCTGACGAACTGGAAGTCAGAATGAAAGACACGGCTGGCTCATCACCTCTCCACTGCTGGTAGGGCCACCTCAGTAAACAAGCAAAGTACACGAGGTGGAGAGTCCCAAATACTGCTACGGGAGGGAAACAAAATAGCCAAACTCTCAGCAAGAGAACCCAAAAGACACCATTCAAAGAACACTTTCTGAACAGACAGCCCTAAACAAAGAGCCCTCTTTAATACAGCAGAACTCGCAGGGACCGAGTGTACAACAAGCTTTTAAAATTAACAAGAGATAGAAAGCTAACCAAAATGATGAAATGGAAGAACCCTCCTCCAAAGAAATTTCAGGAAGAATTGACAGCTAAAGAACCGTTCAAAACGGATATAAGCAACATAACTGAACAAGAATTTAGAACAATAGACATAAAATTAATCGCTCGGCTTGAAAAAAGCATGGAAGACATCAGAGAAACTATTGCTACAAAGACTATGGAGCTTAAAAATAATTGTGATGAATTAAAAAACGCTATAAATGAGATATATAATAAAATGGAGGAGTCTAATGCACGGATTGAAGAGGCAGAAAGGAGAATAAGTGAATTAGAAGACACAATTATAGAAAAAGGAAGCTGAGAAAAAGAGAGATAAACTGATACAGGAACACAAAAGGAGAGTTAGAGAGTGCAGCAATACAATCAAATGGAACAATATCCGTATCATAGGAATCCGAGAAGAGGAAGAGAGAGGGAAATGTGCTGAAGGAGTCCTGGAACAAATTAGATCAGAGAACTTCCCCAAGCTGGGGAGGGAAGTAGATGTTGAAATCCAAAAGGCACAGAGAACTCCCCTCAGATGTAATTTGAATTGATCTTCTGCATGACATATCATAGTGAAACTGGCAAAATACAAGGACAAAGAGAGAATTTTGAAAGCAGCTAGGGAGAAAAGGGCCCTCACATACAAAGGGAAACCTATCAGAGTGGTGACAGACTTATCTACTGAAACTTGGCAGGCCAGAAAGGAATGTCAGGAGATCTTCAATGTGATGAACAGAAAAAATATGCAGCCAAGAATCCTCTATCCAGCAAGCCTGTCATTCAGAATAGAAGGAGAGATAAGAGTCTTTCCAAATAAAGAAAAATTGAAAGAATTTGTCACCACTGAACCAGCCCTACAAGAAATCCTGAGGGGGACTCTCTGAGGGAAGTGTTGCAAGGAACGCAAGATGCTAGAGACACCACCACAAGCATGAATCCCACAAACAACACAATGAGTCTAAACCCACATATTTCAATAATAACACTGAATGTAAATGGACTAAATGCCCCCAATCAAAAGACATAAGGTAGCAGAATGGATAAAAAAACAAAATCCATCTATTTGCTGTCTACAAGAAACTCATTTTAGACTGGAGGACACCTTCAGATTGAAAGTAAGGGTATGAAAGTAATGGTATGGAGAAATATCTATCATGCTACTAGAAGTCAAAAGAAAGCTGGGGTAGCTATACTTACATCACACAAACTGGACTTTAAAGTAAAGACAATAACAAGGGATAAAGAAGGGCTTTATATAATAATTAAAGGGTCTATCCATCAGGAAGAGCTGACAATTATCAATGTCTACACACCAAATATGGGAGTACCTAAATACATAAAACAATCACAAACAGAAACAGTCTTATCGATAAGAACGTGCTAATAGCAGGGGACTTTAATACTTCACTTACAGCAATGGATAGATCAACTAGACAGAAAATCACTAAAGACACAATGGACTTAAATGACACATTGGACCAGATGGATTTGACAGATAGATTTAGAACTCTACATCCTGAGGCCATGGAATTCACTTTCTTCTCAAGTGCGCATGGCACATTCTCCAAGATAGATCACATACTGGGACATAAAGCAGCCCTCAATAAATATAAAAGAATTGAGATCATACCATGCACACTTTCAGATCACAATGCTATGAAACTCGAAAGCAATCACAGGAAGAAGTCTGGAAAACCCCCCAAAACATGGAGGCTAAAGAACACCCTACTAAAGAATGAATGGGCCAATCAGATCAGACAATTAGAGAAGAAATTAAAAAATCTATGGAAACAAATGAAAATGAGAATACAACAATCCAAACCCTATGGGATGTGGCGAAATCAGTCCTAAGAGGAAATTACATTGCACTCCAATTTCAAGAATTAGAAAAAGTGCAAGTGCAAAATCTAACAGCTCACCTAAAGCAACTAGAGGGACAGCAACAAGAGCACCCCAAACCCAGTAGAAGAAGAGAAATTATAAAAACTAGGGCAGAAATAAACAGTAGAGAAACCAAAGAAACAGTTGAACAGATCAATGAAACCAAGAGTTGGTTTTTTGAAAAAATAAACAAAATTGACAAACCTCTAACCAGGCTTCTGAAAAAGAAAAGAGAGAGCACTCAGACAAAATCATGAATGAAAATGGACTGATTACTACCAACCCCTCTGAAATATGAGCGATTATCAGGAATACTATGAAAAACTATATGCCAAGAAACTGGACAACTTAGAAGAATGGACAACTTCCTAAACACACACTCACTACCAAAATTCACACCAGAAGAGATAGACAACCTGAACAGACCCGTAACACGTGAGGAAATTGAATCAGTTATCAAAAATCTCCCAACAAATAAGAGCCCTGGGCCAGATGGCTTCCCTGAGGAATTCTACCGGACATTTAAAACAGCATTAATACCCATTCTTCTCAAACTATTCCAAAAAATAGAAATCGAAGGAAAACTTCTGGATTCATTTTATGAAGCCAGCATCACTTTGATTCCCAAGCCAGACAGAGACCCAGCAAAAAAGGAGAACTACAGGCCAATAGCCTTGATGAATATGGATGCAAAAATCCTCAACAAAATACTTGCAAATCAAATCCAACAGCACATAAAAAGTATTATCCACCAAGATCAAGTGGGATTCATCCTGGATTACAGGGCTGGTTCAATATTCGCAAATCAATCAGTGTGATACATCACATCAACAAAAGAAAAGATAAAAACCATATGATCCTGTCGATAGATGCAGAAAAAGCATTTGACAAAATACAGCATCCCTTTTTAATAAAGACCCTAGAGAAAGTCGGGATACAAGGAACTTACGGAAACATCATAAAAGCCATCTATGAGAAGCCCTCAGCTAACATCATCCTCAACGGGGAAAAACAGAGAGCTTTCCCCCTGAGATCAGGAACACGACAGGGATGTCCATTCTAACCACTGTTTAACATATTGCTGAAAGTCCTAGAATCAGCCATCAAACAACAAAAGGAAATAAAACGCATCAGAATTGGCAAAGAAGTCAAACTTTCACTTTTCGCAGATGACATGATACTCTACATAGAAAACCCGACAGACTCCACCAGAAGCCTACTAGAACTGATCCAAGAAATCAGCCAAGTCGCAGGGTACAAAATCAACGTACAGAAATCCTTTGCATTTTTATACACCAACATGGGGAATGGATCATTTCAAAAAATGGTGTTAAAAATCTGGATAGCTCTAGACACATGAAACGATGCTCAGCATCCCTCCTCATCAGGGAAATACAAATCAAAACCACACTGAGATACCACCTCACGCTGATCAGAGTGGCTAAAATGAGCAGATCAGAGGACTCCAGATGCTGGCAGTGATGTCGAGAAACGGGCACCCTCCTACACTTTTGGTGGGAATGTACACTGGTGCAGCCCCTCTGGAAAACTGTATGGGGGTTCCTCAAAAAATTAACAATAGAACTCCCCTATGACCCAGCAACAGCACTGCTAGGAATTTACCCAAGGGATACAGGAGTGCTGATGCATAGGGGCATATGGACCCCAATGTTCATAGCAGCACTCTGAACAATAGCCAAAACGTGGAAAGAGCCTAATAAGTGTCCATCAGCCGACGAATGGATCAAGAAGATGTGGTTTATCTATACGATGGAATACTACATGGCAATGAGAAAGAATGAAATCTGGCCATGTGTAGCAACCTGGATGGACCTTGAGGGTGTTATGCTTTAGCGAAATAAGTCAGGCTGAGAAGGACAGCTACCATATGTTTGCACATATAGGAGGATTGGGAGGAACTTATCGGAGGCCTGTGGGGAGAAGAAGGGGAAAAATAGTGGGGGAGAGGGAGGGAGGCAAATCAAGAGAGAATCTTGAATGCCGAGAACAAACTAAGGGCAGATGGGGGTTGGGGGGAGGGGAATGGGGGTGATGGGCATGGAGGAGGACACTTGTTGGGATTAGCACTGCGTGTTATATGGAAACCAACTTGACAGTTAACTATTAAAAAAAGATTTAAAAAAAGAAATGTCACATAACTATCAGGTCCCACATAATGGCAGAATGGGTGAACCTACTAAGAAAATGGACATAGGTCTGTTCCTATGTGACTCATCCCGGGCTGATATCCACATCTACTTTTAGTGTCACTTAAAAGTTTTCTTTTTAATTTAATGAAATGTTGGCAAAATGAAAAATGGAAAAATGAGTACAGGATATTAAACCCAATTATACCATTTAAAATAATAATAATAATAAAAATAAAAAGAAATCTTGGGGCGCCTGGGTGGCTTAGTCGGTTAAGCGTCCGACTTTCGCTTAGGTCATGATCTCGCGGTTCGTGGGTTCGAGCCCCGCGTCGGGCTCTGTGCTGACTGCCAGCTCAGAGCCTGGAGCCTGTTTCAGATTCTGTGTCTCCCTCTCTCTCTGACCCTCCCCTGTTTACGCTGTCTCTCTCTATACTAGAAATAAAATAAATAAATAAATAAAAAGAAATCTTGAAAACCCTGAAGAATCCACCAAGAAACGTTTGAACGTATAAGTTAATTTAGTAAAGCTTCCAGATATAAAATCAACATACAAAAATCTATTCTTTTTCTGTACGCTAATAATGAACTGTAAGGAAGAGAAATTATGAAAACAACTGCCACAAAAAGATTGAAATACCTACAGGAGATCAAAAACCTGTGTATTGTAAACTAGAAGACATTGATTGACCAGAGAAATTGAAGGCGGAAATACATGGAAAGATATATTGTGCTCATAGATTAGAAGAATTAATATTTTTTCATGTCCACAGTTCTGAAAGGAATCTGTAGATTCAAGTACAATCCCTATCAAAAGTCCTATGGCAAGTTTCACAAAAATAGAAAATACAATTCTAAAATGTATATGGAGCCATAAAAGATCCCTTATAGACAGTGGAATCTTGCAAAAGGAACAAACCTGGAGGCATCATGATTCCTGACTTCAAGTTGCATTACAAAAGCTGTAGTAATTAAAACAGTATGGTATTGGGGCGCCTGAGTGGCTCAGTTGGCTAAGTGTCAGACTTTGGCTGAGGTCATGATCTTGCGGTTCGTGGTTTCAAGCCCCACGTCGGGCTCTGTGTTGACAGGTAGCTCAGATCCTGGAGCCTGTCTTCAGATTCTGTATCTCCCTCTCTATCTGACCCTCCCCTGCTCACGCTGTGTCTTTCTCTCTCAAAAATAAATAAAACATTAAAAAAATAGGAAAAAAATAAAATAGTATGGTATTGGCATAAAAAGATTAATGGAACTGAATTGACAAACTGGAACTAAACCCACACATGTGGTAAGTTAATTTGTGACTGTCAAGACTATACACTGGGGAAAGGACTCTCTGTTCACTAAATGGTGTCCAGAAACCTGAACAGCCACGTGCAAAAGGATGAAGCTGAACCTCTGTCGTATACCATACACAAAAAATTAACCCAAACTTTACTAAACGCTTAAATGTAAGACCAGAAACCATAATTATCCTAGAGGAAAGCATAGGCAGTAAGCTCCTTGACATGTCCTGGTATTGATTTTTTTGCTTGATACCAAAAGCAAAAATAAAGAAGTGCGACTCCATCAAACTAAAAAATTTCCCGACAGTAAAGGAAATCATCAGCAGAATGAAAAGTTAACCCTTGGAATAAGAGAAAGTATCTCCAAATCCTATATCTCATGGGGTTAATATCCAGAATACGTAAAGAACTGCTGTAACTCAATTGCAAAATAAACAATTTGATTTAAAAATGGGCAGAGAGGGGCGCCTGGGTGGTTAAGTCAGTTAAGTTGGTTAAGTGTCCAACTTTGGCTCAGGTCATGATCTCATGGTTCGTGGGCTGGATCCCAGAGTCGGGCTCTGTGCTGATGGGTAGCTCAAAGCCTGGACCCTGTTTTCAGATTCTGTATTTCCCTATCTCTCTGACCCTCCCCTGCTCACACTGTCTCTATCTCTCTCTCAAAAATAAATAAAACATTAAAAAAAATTTTTTTTAATTGGTAGAGAATCTGAATGGACTTTTTTTTCACAAAGACATACGGATGGCCAGATAGGTACATGAAAAATTCAGGGTATAGAAATCAAAACCACAATGAAATAGCAATTTACACCTGTTAGGATAGCTATTATAAATGAGACAAAAAATAACAAGTATTGGCCAGGATGTGGAGGAAGGGGAACTCTTGTGTACTATTGACTGTTGGTGGGAATGTAAATTTGTATAGTCAGTATAGAAAAGAATAATGGAATGCCTTCCAAAATTAAAAAAAACAAAACCAAACCTACTACATCATCCAGGAATGCCACTTCTAGGTATGTATCTGAAGGAAACAAAAACACTGAAACAGATACATGGGGTGCCTGAGTGGCTCAGTCTGTTAAGCGTCTGACTCTTGATTTCGGTTCAGGTCATGATTTCATGATCCTGAGATCAAGCTCTGCATAGGGCTCCGTGCCGAATGTAAAGCCTGCTTGAGATTTTCTCCCTTTTTCTGTGCCCCTCCACCACTGGATCATGCGTGTGCTCTCACTCGCTCTCTCAAAAAAATAAACTAGAAAAACAAAAAACAAAAACAAACAAAACCATTGTGCTAAATAAGTTAGAAAAAAGGCATATACCATATGATCTCACTTATATGTAGAATCCCCGAAAGTCAAAAACATGAAAAAATGACCAGGCTCAAAGATTATAGAAATCCAGTTCATGGTTGCCAGAGACAAGGTGCTGGGGATGTGTGTACAAAACTGGTGAAGGGAGTCAAAAGGTACAAAATTTTAGTTTTAAATTAGTTAGGGAAATCTAATGTATAGCATGGTGACTATAGTTAATATTTAATTGCTCATTTCAAAGGAGCTAAGTGGTTAAATCTTAAAAGTTTTTATTAAAAAAAATTTGTGTGGTGACTAGCTGGTTCAGGTGGTGGAGCTTGTGACTCTTTTTTTTTTTTTTTTTTTTTTTNAGTTTGAGAGCCAGAGCATGAGTATGGGAGAGGCAGGGAGGAAGAGAGAGGGAGAGAGAGAGGGAGGGAGGGAGAGACAGACCCAAACAGGCTCTTTGCTGTCAGCGCAGATACCATCATAGGGTTCAGTCCCACGAACCATTAGATCATGACCTGAGCCAACATCAAGAGTTGGACCCTTGGGGCGTCTGGGTGGCTAAGTCGGTTAAGTGTCCAACTTCAGCTTGGGTTGTTATCTCACAGTTTGTGGGTTCAAGCCCTGCAGCGGCCTCTGTGCTGATAGCTCAGAGCCTGGAGCCTGCTTCAGATTCACAGTCTCCTTCTCTCTCTGCCCCTCCACTGTTCACATTCTGTGTTTCTCTCTCAAAAGTAAATAAACATTAAAAAAAAAAAAAGTTGGACGCTTAACCGACTGAGCCACGCAAGCATACAACTTTTGATCTTGGGGTTGTAAGTTTAAGCTCCATGTTGGGTACAGAGATCACTTAAAAATAAAATCTTTAAAGAAAACATCATGAGTATTATGAGTATATACATTATGTATTATACATTATGAGTATGTATCACTACTAATTGTAGTGAGCGTTTTGCAGTATATACAAATATTAAGTCATTATGTTATACAACTAAAAATATATTCTATGTCAGTTATACTTCAATAAAAACACAAAGAATATAATCCCATATCATAGGCTCCAAAGAAAATGTATCTAATATGAGGACATTCAAACCGACATGAAAGAAAACATCAAAATCTGATGTAGTGTGTTTTATTAGGAGTATATAAATTTTGCAGTTAATGGGACCTTTTCCTGAATGTGTTTACCCACAATTCTTAAATTGTACCGAAGACTGAGAACTACAGAGTCAAATTGGATGAACCTTGGTAGAAAGTAATGTGTTGCAGAGACCCAGGCAGGGACTTTGAGGTAAGGTTGGTGTGTAAGATCCTTTCCTTCATCTAACTACTAGGAGGATTGCCCTAGTTAGCGCTCCAACAGGCAGGAGAGAGATGGGGAAACAGGGTGTTGAAGTCAGCTTTCCAGTGACTGAACAGAATCCACAATATGCCAAAAATATATAAATAAATAAGGACGGACTCGTAAATCACAGGCTTTATGGTGAGGTAAGGTTTATTTGCCTTTCCTAATGGGTGAATGGCCAAAATCCAACACACACCCACACATACTCAGACAAAAGACAAGATGTACCTCTGAGGTTTTTAAAAATTTTTTAGAACAGGTCAAATGAGTTGTAATTCACATATCAAATAATTCATCCATTTAAAATATACAGTAAATTTTAGTATATTCAGAGTTGTACAACCATCACCACATCAATTTTAGAACATTTTTATCACCTCAAAAGGAAACCCCTTACTTTTTATCCCTCAGTCCCTTTTCTCCTGCCCAGACCAACACAACAGCTAATCTGTTTTCTGTCTTTATGGGTTTATGTATTTTGGACAGTTCGTTTAAGTGGAATCATGTAGTATGTGATCTTTTTGACTGGGCTCTTTTCATTCAAGATAGTATTTTCAAGGTTTTGTTCATAGAGTAGGTATCATTACTTCATTCATTTCCTTTTTTTGACTGAATTTATTCCACTGTGTGAACATATCAAATTTTGTTACTCATTTATTAGTTGATGGGCATTTGGGCTGTTTTCACCTTTTTGTTACTGTTAATGTTGCTGTAAACATTTGTGTGTAAGCTTATAAATAGGCATATGTTTTTATTTTTCTTAGGTGTATATCTAACAATAGAATTGTTGTGTCAAATGGAATGACCAGATGATGACTAATGATGTTAGCCATTATTTCATGTACTATGTGCCCATTTGTATGTCTTTGAAGAAATGTCTATTGAGATCCTTTGCCCAGTTTTTACTTGCGTTATCTTTTTAGTTTTGAGTTGTAAGAGTGCCTTTGGAATTTATGTTTTGGATGAGAGATGGTGGTAAATGCAAACAGACAAGCAGACTACTTAAACTGTAGCTGCTCCTAACAATTTCCACTGGATCCTCAGGCAGCAAAAAAACTAAACAAAGATTATAAGCCCTCAGTATCTATTTCTCCAGCAGCTCAAAATACGGACACATCAGATAGTGCCTAGACAAATGGAGAAGTGTCAGGAAGTATCCACTCCCTGTTTTCCTCGGAAATATTAAAAATTGCTAGATCTAGTCCTCTGAACACACAGTAGTTCCAGAATAGAGCACAGATCTGGTGCCAAGTTTTTTTCATCTTCATTTAGGACTTAGACAAACATATGGTCATGAGATGAATTAACAGGAAAATGGAGATCACTTTGAAATAATTAATCCAGGAAATAAATACAAGAACATACTATATAAAACCTGTTCTATCAAATGAAGCATTTAAAGAAAATTGAGTAAGAGAAAAAGATGAGAGAAAGAAGAATAAAATGATTATAGTGCTGAGAATTATAACTGAAGTAACCAGGAGTTGAATATGGAAGACAATCTTGAGAAAAATCACCTGTAAGAGCAAGTGAAAAGAACAATCTGGAAGACCTTGAATGGTCCATATATGACTTTTGCAAAAGCAAGAATAGAAACAAGTGAAAGAGAAATGATAGGCAAGTATATAATAGGGCAAAGTTTACTAGAGTCAAGGAGAAAACCTGAATTTACAGATCAAAATACATTTTTGTAATAGGTAGCCATAAGTCTTTGTCTTCACTTCTTACTGTTTGAGGATAGATTCTTGAAGTCAAACTGCTGGTACAGAGAATATGTATATTTTAAAAAAAGGTTTTTTTCAAACATTCATTTTTGAGAGACAGAGTGTGAATGGGCTAGGGAAAGAGAGAGAGGGAGACACAGAATCTGAAGCAGGCTCCGGGCCCTGAGCTGTCCACCCAGAGCCTGACATGGGGCTCAGATTCACAAACCATGAGATTATGAACCTGAGCCAAAGTTGGACACCCAACCAACTGAGCCACTCAGGTACCCTGAGAATGTGCATATTTTAAAGAATGCATTGTCAAAATGACTTAATAGGTAAAAGTGTTATCTCATTAGTTTAATTTAGGTTTGTCTTTTTACTAGTAAAAAATTTTCATCGGGTATTCTTTCTCTTTTATTTATAAAGTCATTTCTTAATATAAATATATTGAGTTTCTGGAGCGCCTGGGTGACTCACTTGGTTGAGCGTCAGAGTTCGGCTCTTGAGTTCAGCTCAGGTCATGATATCACAGTCATGTGTTCAAGTCCCACGTGGAGCCCATGTTGGATATTCTCTCTTCCTCTCACTGCCCCTACCCCAGTCATGTGTGCTCTCTCTCTCACTATCTCTCAGAAATAAAGTTTAAAAAAATACTGAGTTTTTTTCTGTCATTATATTTGCCTTTTTTTTATCCTGTTGTTTTCTTAGAAAGTTGTTCTTCACTCAGTAATCAGTTAAATGTCTATATTTCCTGCTAATATTTTATGGTCTTAGTGTTCATTGAAATAATTCATTTGGAGTTCATTTTGGTTTTTGGTATGGAGTAAAGATCTGATTTTATTCCTTTAACTAATAACCAATATTTTCAGTGGCTTTTCTTAATTTTTCCTATTGCTTGGTGGTATTTCATTTTGCATATTTTAAAATTATTTTTGTGCCTTTATTTTATTTACATGTTTACTGTGATCTGATATATAAACTTTATTTTTAAATTTTAGAATAAGGAGAGATTATCTTCAGTTATTACTGACCTCAACATAATAATGGAGCCCACCGAATATTCAGAATTAAGTGAATTTGTGTCTAGGTAAGATACTGCAAATTTTTACTTTTTTAAGGGTTGTTTTCACTCTACATTTTTAGGTTTACCCCCTTTTTTTTTTGGTAAGTAAATATCAAAATATCTCTGAAAGCGTAACATTATTATAGCTTATATTCATATTCATATATATGGCTTATATATTAAATCTGAATTCTCATATTATTTTTTTATTCAACAAAAATTTATTATACATTACCTATGTGCTAGGCTTTAAAATGTGAGGAAGGACAGATACAATCTTTGATAACTCATGGAGGTTATAGCCTATTGGTAAAGTCATAAGTTAATTATGGAAATAAATCTAAAAATGTGGCTGCACTCAGTGCTACAGAGGAGAGTTAGGTAATGCCTGTTGAAGCATACAGCAGCAATGTGACTTCCAGGAAGAACATGGAATCATTTCCTGAAAACTGAGCTGACATCTGAATAATGTGTAGGTGTAACCTAACAAAGAGGTCCTAGACAGAGTAGTTGTGCATGGGCAGTTTGCAAAGACGGAGCATGCTGTCTGTGAGCAACTGACAGGAGCAGGGGGTGAGCTGGAGAGTGTGTTCTGAGATGAGGCCGCCAAGTATGTGAGGTCCACACCACATGGAGTTTGGTATGAGGAGCTTGATCATTGTCCTGAGACCAGCATAAAGCTACTAAGGCAGAGCTGGAAGAGTGTGTGACATCCTAGAAAGAACTATTATGGATGCCCCAGGGAGAAGGGATTGAGGGGGACAGTAGTAAGTACAGCATGGTCAGTGATTAGCCTATGAGAATATCAAGCAGGCAAATTTGTAGGTTGGACTATCATAATGGTGGCTGAGATACAGTGCTGGATGGGTTTGGATTTGGGGGATATTTAGGAAGCAGAATTAATTATTGGCTGAATGGGAGAGATCAGGAGCCCTTGACAGGAGACCGCTCCTTGATGATGGTGATTGCATTTGTTGAGATTGGGAAAGTTGAAAGAGAATCATGGCAGGTAAGATTGTGACTTCAGTTGGACATGTTGAGTGCCCGTGAAACACAGAAGTAAAAATAGGAAGTAGGCAGCTCAGAAGAGGTGTAGGCAGGAGACAGAGCCCCGGAGTTTTCTGCCAGTGGGTAGAAGTTAAAGCCTTGGACTTCAGGAGATTGACTATGGAGAAAATCGGAATGGAAGAGGGACTAGCGGTGGGCCTTCTGGTGGAGAGACGGTCTTGCCAGAGGGATTGGACAGGGAACCCCACCAGTTGGGGTGGCCGCTCTTCTCGCACATCATTGAAGATACTCTTTAGTCTCCTCTGGATCACATAGGTCCTGAGAAGAAGTCTGCTGTAAGGGTTAATTTTGGGGCAGGAGCTGCCTTCAAACCTCTCTCTTAATTTTCTTTTTCCCCAGTTTGACAGTGTTATTTCTAGGGTGTGTTAGTGTGAAAATTCCATCCACAACTTTTCAAATCTTCAGTCCTGTTTTCTGTTCTCCTGCAGTGCTAATTGCACATATATTAGTCCTTTTGGCATATCATCTCAGGGATTGGATGCTTTATTCTATGTCTTTTACTCTTTGTTTTTTCTTTAAATTTCAGTTTGGATACTTTCTGTTACCCTATCTTCAAGTTCACAGATTCTTTCCTCAGGTGAAGTCCCTCCTACCAGTGAGCCCTTTGAAGGAATTCTTCACTTGTAATGTCATGTTTTTTACCTCTAGCATTTTCATTTGATCCTTAATTTCTCTCTACCAAAAGTTCCCATTTGTTAATGCATTTGTACAGCTTTTTCCACTACATCTTTTAATTTATTAATATGGCTATTTTTCTCTTTGGTGTTTTATTTTGGAAGTTTTCTTTTTTTTTTTTATTTATTTATTTATTTATTTTTTTAAATTTTTTTNCCGAGCTGGCAGTCAGCACAGAGCCCGACGCGGGGCTCGAACCCACGAACCGCGAGATCATGACCCAAGCGAAAGTCGGACGCTTAACCGACTAAGCCACCCAGGCACTCCATTTTGGAAGTTTTCATATATATATATAGACATATATATATACAGATATATATATAGAAATAATAGAATAATTAACCTGCAGCTACACATTAGGCATGAACAATTATCAATATTTTGCTAATCTTATTTCATCTGTTATTTCATATCTAAAAAAATGTTTTTTTAACATTTATCCATTTCTGAGGGGGATGGGCTGAGAGAGTGGGAGACACAGAATCCAAAACAGGCTCCAGGCTCCGAGCTGTCAGCACAGAGCCTGACGCGGGGCTCAAACTCATGGACTACAAGATCATGACCTGAGCTGAAGTCAGACACTCAACTGGCTGAGCTACCCAGGTGCCCCATTACACATATTTTTAAAGCTTTAATTTTGAAATAATTGTAATTCACAGGAAGTTGTAAAAAAAACCAAACAGTATCCAAGGAAATTCTACATACCCTTCATCCAGCCTCTGACAATGATAGTGTGACAGAGTATACTCTCACATCCAGCAAATTGACATTAGTAAAACTCACAGAACTTTTTTAGATTTTTTTGAATGATTATTTAGTTTTGAGAGAGAAAGAGCAAGCATGGGGAAGGAACAGAGAGAGGGAGACACAGAATCTGAAACAGGCTCTGGGCTCTGAGCGGTCAACACAGAGCCCGACGTGGGGCTCTAACCCACGGGCTATAAGATCAAGACCTAAGCTGAAGTTGGCCGCTCAAGTGACTGAGCCAGCTAGGTGCCCCATCAGATTTTATCAGTTTTACAATAACTTTGTGTTTGTGTATGTTCCATGCAATTTTATCATCTCTGTAGCTTTATGAAACTACCACTACATTTAAGATTCAAGACTTTTTCATATATCTTTATACTAGCTTTTATCCCCCTCATTTTTCTTATTGTGATAAAATACATATACCATAAAACTTACCTTCTTAATTATTTTAAGGGTTCAGTTTAGTAGTATTAAATACATTCATGATGTATTTAATTTAAGTACACCACCATCTTATTTTTAAAATGTTTTTAATATGTATTTTTTGAGAGAAAGAGGGAGAGAGAGACAGAGTGTGAGTTGGGGAGGGACAGAGAGAGTGGGAGACACAAAGCAGGCTCCAGGCTGCAAGCTGTCAGCACAAAGCCCGCTCAGAGCCCAACTTGGGGCTCGAACTCACAACCTGTGAGATCATGACCCGAGCCTGAAGTCGGACGCTTAACCAACTAACTGAGCCATCTAGGTGCCCCATCTATCTTTTTTTTAATGTTTATTTTAAGAGAGAGAGAGAGAGAAAACAACAGAGGGGGAGTGGCAGATAAAGAGGGAGAGAGAGAATCCTAAGCAGTCTCCACACTGTCAGCACAGAGCCGGACTTGGAGTTCAAACCCATGAACCGGGAGATTGTAACCTGAGCGGAAATCAAGAGTCAGAAGCTGAACCTACTGAGCCCCCGGGCACCCCATCACCATCTGTCGTCATGACACTTTACATGTTTTAAATCTGAAACTCTGTGTATTAAACAGTAACTTCCCATCTTTCCTTCCATTTTTATTTCTGTCTCTGTGATTTTTAATCATGGTTATTTTAATGTCTCTGTCTCATAGTGTCAACATCTGTATCATCTTGGAGCCTGATTCTGGGGTCTTTTTTCCTGAATTTTTGTATGTCATTTTTTTTTTTCTTTTTTTAGTGATTCGTTATGGAAACACAGTAGAGACTGAAGCAAATAGCATTTATGCTCAGAAGTGGGCACATGTCTTTTATCGTGCTGCTAGTGGGGTCAACTCAGAGCCATCAGCAGTTGAGCTGGTTTGGGATTTTTACTGTTTTCATCATCTTCAGCAGCTTCAAATCACCACATTACCACAGGTGTCAGATTCTTCCATCTGTGAATTCAAATTCAAGGTCCGTTTTTCTTAATGCTTAGAATGGGGTGTTGGGAGCTGGAGGGTTCTTCTTTTTTTCTTTTTTTTTTTTCAATGTTTTATTTATTTCTAGGAGAGAGACAGCATGAGCAGGGGAGGGTCAGAGAGAGAGGGAGTCACAGACTCTGAAACAGGCTCCAGGCTCTGAGCTGGCAGTCAGCACAGAGCCCGACGCGGGGCTCGAACCCACGAACCGTGAGATCATGACCTAAGCGAAAGTTGGACGCTTAACCGACTAAGCCACCCAGGCGCCCCTGGAGGGTTCTTTGTGTTCCAGATCCACTCGGCTTTCTGCCTTTCTGAGGGGAACCTTTCTCCATGTGCTTGATGGTCCCCCAGCAGTAGTTGTTGATGCTTATTACTCAGTGCCAGGCTAATGGGGGGAACAAAGGGAGTTCTGCTTTCACGGCCCACCCTCACAGTTGGGCGGCCCTCTGTACCTGCGCCTCAGGGGCTGCGCTCCCCGGTGTCCCTGCGTCTCCTTCCCAGTTGAGCCAAAGCCAGCCCGGGTCTGGGACGGGACTTCCATGTTCCTCCTGCAGGGTCAGTGTAGGATCCTGGGCCCGGTGGGTTTCCTGCCCGACCCATGGAATGGGTTTTTTGCCACTGCCTCTCTTCCTGAAGCAATGGATCTTTGTCTTGGTAACAATAGTGTTTTCTGTCCTTCTTCCAAAGTCATATGGATTTGAATGCTCCTTCCTTGGAAGCAAGACATTTTTTTTTTCCATTGCTTTATTGCCTTTTTTTCAGCATTTCAGGGTGTTTGGTTCCCATCAAAGAAGAGTTCTGGCTTCATTTTGTGCCCCAGCAGTGCCTGTCAGAAACAGGAAGCTCTGGCATGACCCTGGTTTTCCTGGTGGTGTCTCTGTGTCTGGGGCTACAACCTGTTCCAAAATGACACTGTATCCCATATTTGTTTTTAAGAGTTTGTCAAAATTTGGGGCACCTGGTTGACTCAGTTGGTTGAGCATCCAGCTGTTGATTTCAGCCCAGGTCATGTTCTCGCAGTTCATGATTTCAAGCCCCACATTGAGCTCTGTGCTGATGGTGTAGAGCCTGCTTTGGATTCTCTCTCTCTGCCCTTCCTCTGCATGCACATGCATTCTCTCTCTTTCCCTCTCTTTTTCTATATATAAAAATGTTTTTTTAAAAAACCAAAAAACTTAGCAACAAAAAAAAAGAATTTGTCAAAATTTTACTGATTTCTTGTTACCCACTTTAATGGGGGCTGCTTTCCTCCCCTAAATTGACCCAAGAGTGAACAGTTTGTGTCATATCTTTTCATTGAGGAAGAAAAACTTAGTGGTTGCCTTGTGGCTTTGGGTCTCTAATGAACTCAAGAAATGTCATGATTTTATAGATTATCCAGATTTGCTTGATGTTATGTGCGAATGGTCTTCCCTGCAGCTTTTTACATCCTGAGTAGAATCAGAGCTCTTTCCATTATTTTCTCTGACTCTCATTCCAGAATTTGGGACATGCTCTCTGTTCATCTTCTGCATCTATCTTATCCTTTCTTTATTCTTTCTATTTCTATGTATCTTTGTGCTTGTTCCTGATTATTCCCTAGATCTTGAATATTTCAGTTCAGTAACTATTTCTTCATTTTCTAATTAATCTGCTTTTAAACCCCCCTCCACTGAATTTTCAATTTCATGGACAGTACTTACCATTTGTAAAAGTTCTATGTGTATTTTGAAATTTTCCTATCTTTTTAAAAATAAAGACTTTAGGGACATTTGGGTGCTCAGTTGGTTAAATGTCCAGCTCTTGATTTCGGCTCAGGTCATGATCTCACAGTTCTTGAGTTCAAGCCCTGCATCCAACTCTGTGTTGACAGTGTGGAGTCTGCTTAGGATTCTCTCCCTCTGCCTCTCATGCTCTGCCAGCATGAGCACACATGTTTTCTTCATATATATATATACATATACTTATATATATGTATGTATCTACTTATATGTATGTACTTATATACATGTATGTGTATACATGTGTATATGTATATATATATGTATATAAAAGTATATATATATTTAAAGTTTGTTTATTTTGAGAGAGAGAAAGTGTGAGTGGGGCAGGGGTAGAGGGAGAGGGAGAGAGAGAATGAGAATCCCAAGCAGGCTCTGCATGGTCAGTGCAAAGCCCAATGTGGGGCTCAAACTCATGAACGGCGAGATCATGACCTGAACTGAAGTCAGATTCTTAACAGACTGAGCCACCCAGCCGCCCCTTTGTTTTAGTTTATATGAATCAGCCTAGGGGTGCCTGAGTGGCTTAGTTAGTTGAGCATTTGATTCTTGGCTTTGGACTCAGGTTATGCTCTCAGTGGCTTGGGATCAATCCCCATGTAGGGCCCTATGTGCTCAGTGCAGAACCTGCTTGGGCTTTTCTTTCTCTCTCTCTCTCTCTCTCTCTCTCTCTCTCAAAATAAGTAAACAAACATTAAAAACAAAAAAACAACAACAAAAAAAGGAAATAGCCAAGATGCTTTTCCAGAGGTTTGTGCCATTTTGCATTCGTACCGGCAGTGTATGAGAGTTCTGGTTGCTCTGTGTGCTCTCCAGCATGTGCTATTTTAGTATATTTGATTTTAGCCATTCTAGTGAGAGTGTAGTGTATCTCATTTATATTGTGAGCATCTTTACATGTGCTTAATTGCTGTCTGTTCATCCTCTTTGGTGAAGTTTATGTTCATGTCTTCCACTCATGGAGTCATTGGGTTGTTTCTTTACTGTTTTGAGAGTTCTTTATGTATTCTCCGTACAAGCCCTTTGTCATATATACAATTTTCAAATATTTTCTCCCATTCTGTAATTTATCTTTCTTGTTTGAAGATTTATTTATAAGTACTCTCTACAACCAACGCTCGAACTCACAATCCCCAAGATCAAGAGTCACATGCTCTTCTGAGCCAGCCAGATGCTTCTTGTCTTTTCATTTTCTTAACAATATCTTTCAAAGAGCAAAAATTTTTTAAGAAGACAAGTAATCTTTTTTCTTTTATATGTTTTTGATGTGATGTCTGTGATTTTTGCTTAACCTCAAGTCATGAAGATTTTCTTCAAAATTAAAAAAATTATACTTTTACCTTTTACGTTTAGATCTATGAATCATTTACACTTAATGTAATCATTGATTTTTTTTTTTTTTTTTTTTTTAACTGAGGTTTATCCAGCTAGTTGTTTTTCTCTGTTTGGTTGTTTTGTTCTTCTTTTCGTGCATTTTCTGGATGATTTGAATATTTTTAATTTTTTTTTATTAAGTAAACTCTACCCCTAATGTGGGGCTCAAACTCATGACCCCAAGATCAAGGGTCACATGATCTATTGACTGAACCAGTCAGGCACCCCTATTTAAATATATTAAAAAATGTTTTATTGTAATTTGATTTTTTGCTATCTTTCTTACATATTACATAAATAACATAAATATATATATTTCTCCTTTGCCTCTTGGCCTCCAGGTACATGAGTGTAAAAGTTTTTTGCATTGTCTCACATGTCCCTGAGACTCTGTTAACATTTTTCAGTTTTTCCTTCTGTGTTAATCAGATTGGATGGTTTCTGTGAGCTTACTACCAAGATGATATTGAACAGCTCCTTCAGCACTGAAATCCCGCGTGTTCTTCCTTTATAGTCACACCCTTCCCCCACCCTTCACCCCCTGGCAAAACCTGCTCTGATCATCACTAGGGTTTTGCCTCTTACAAAATGTGACATAAATGAAATTCCATAGAGACTGGCCTCTTCGCTAAAGTAATCTCTGAACTGAGATTCATCCATTTTTTCATTTAAAACAATTTTTTAATTTTTTTTTTTTTAATTTTTGAGAGAGAGAGAGAGGACAGAGACAGAGAGTGAGTGGGAGGGGGCAGAGAGTGAGACACAGAATCCAAAGCAGGCTCCAGGCCCTGAGCTGTCAGCACAGAGCCTGATGCAGGACTCAAACTCATGAACGCTGAGATGATGACCTGAGCTAAAGTCAGACGCTCAACCGACTGAGCCACCCAGGCGTCCCTGTTATTTCATTTCTTGAGTAGTATTCCATGTACAGGCACTAGCGTGTTTACCCTTTCACCCATTGGAGAACATTTGGGTGATTTCCAGGTTTTGGTGATTATGAGTAGAGCTGCTGTAAACATTGATTAGAGGTTTTTGTGTGATGTAAGTTTTTTCTCCAGGATAGATAACCAGAAAGGAGTTGCTGGGTCATGTGATTACAGTATGTTTAAATTTTAAACTGGCACAATCTTTTCCAGGGTGACCATACCATGTTGCATTCCCACCTGCAATATGTGAGAGTAACTGATAATATTTTAGTGAACAATTAACGTCTGATATCCATCTGATTTTAGACCTAATAAAACTTTAGAATTTTTATCCTAGATTTCTCTTTATGTTTTGCTTTGTCCTTAAGAAAAAGACATTTGGAGTTATTTTATTTTTCTGACTATTCTAGTTCAGATTGAAATGTGTCATGCCAACATTTTGTAAAAGAAATCCATAACATCTGTTTAACATTTAGTGAAGTTTGGACCATGCCTGGGAAAAATAGATAAATTACAGTCACTCTTACAACTGTAAGAGCCAACGGGGCACAGTGTCATTCTTTGTGTAATGGAAGAGTGTATGTTGTAATGAAATGTCCTTCGTGGAGACGCGAATCAGGGTGAAGTATTGTGATTTAGTCTATTTTCTCATAAAGTTCTGTGTTAAATTAGTGTTGTGGGTCAAGCTCTCTTTCCCCCCCATCTCTGAGTGTGTCTAGTGTCTGTAGTGTGTGTGTGTTTGAACCTGGCCTGTTGCATTTTTAAGATTTTTTTGTTTCTTAGCTCCCTTCCTTGTCACATGATTAAGAGCTTAGTTTTTCTCCCTTGTTTGATGGAGATTAAAATATGTCACTTTGGCCTGTAAACTCTAATGAAGGAACTGCTGCTCTTTATTTAGGCCTGTATTCTTCAGAGAGTAATTTGTTCTCTCAGATGTTAATAAGGTATTAGTAACAGATACCAGAGTAAGATTTAACACTTAATCTCCAGTGTTCCCTGTAGAATAGATGCTTATGTAACTGTGTTAATGCATCTGTTCTTTTATTTTCTTCATTTTCTATGTCTGTTTTTCTGTTCCTCGGTTCCCATTTTCTGATTTCTTTTTGGATTAAATATTTTTTACTGTTCCATTTTAATTTTATCTGTTGACTCTGGGTATATCTGGGTTTTGGGATTTTTTTGTTACTTAATTACTGGCTGCTCTAGGGATTGCAGCATTCATTATCTAACTTTCAGCGCTCACGTTAGATTTAGTACTTTACCACTGCAAGTATAATATGGAAGCCTTATAACCAGATACATTTCTTTCCTCCATGCTCCGCATTGTGGTTTTCACAGAAATTATGTTCATATATATGTATGTACTGATGACGCCATCAGCTAGTGTTAAGATTTTTTCCCTTTGATCACCATACGTAATTTAAAGAACTTAAGAGAAGACAAATACTTTTGTTGTATTTACCCAGATTTCCACCATTTCTGCTGCTTCTCCTGGTGGAAACTTTTTAGAACACATTACATGTATTATGGCTTAGTTCTCTTAAATACTTGGTGTACGTTTTTGAGAATAGTGATAGTTCCTTATACATTCATAGCACAGTAATTGACTTCATAAGCTGACTTTGGTGTAATACTTTTATCTAATTTGCCACCCGTATTTCCATTTGTTATTTGATCGTTATAATGATGGCATCTAATGACATATAATGATGTCCTTCTGTGCATTTGCTTTTCCCATGTGTTACCTGATCCAGTCTAGTGTCAAGTATTACATGTAATTTTCATGACTTTATGGATTCCCTTTAATTTGAAACAATTCCAGAGCCTTTCTTTGCGTTTTATTACTTTGCCAACTTGACAGAATACAGGTTTCTATCTTTCCTACTCCCCAGTAGAACATTCCTTATTTTGTCTTTGAACTTTATTCACAATCAGTTGCTGTTCTGAAGCAAAATACCATACAAGTGATATATTGTCCTTCTCAGTTCTCTGCCCATGGAGGTGGCAGTAATTTTGATTCAGTCATGCTGTCACCTTACTCTCCACTGTATGGTCCGTGGTTTGGTTTTTGTTTTTTCTGGTTGTTGTTTGTTTGTTTTGCCCTCTCTTGAAATAATAGGCAGTCTGCAAGAGGACACTATGACCATACAGATACTAGTCTGTGAGGGGACACTATGACCACGCAGATACTCCTCATCATTAAGTTTTCTGTTAGATTTAGCATCCCTTGGTGATTCTTGTATGATCACTCTGTGTTGTGATGGTTGCAGAATGATGATGTTTCAACTCTGGCTCTTCGACTTACCTCAATAGAAATTAGGCCTTATGCTTCAAAAATAGATCTCCTGGGGGCACCTGGGGGCCTCAGTTGGCTCAGCATCTGACTCTTGATTTCAGTTCAGGTCATGAACTCATGATTCATGAGACTGAGCCCCATATTGGACTCTGCTGACAGCGTGAAGCCTGGGATTCTCTCTCTTCCTTTCTCTTTGTCTCTACCCTACTCATGTTCTCTCTGTCTCTCTCAAAATAAATAAATGAACCTAAAAGAAAAAAAAAAAGATAGATTTCCTTTCTCCCCCATACATGTGTGTTTATGTGTACATATCTATTTATTACAGTATGGTTTCATTCTTAGCTATTTTTAATATTTATAATTCCTTACTCTATTTTGGTGTGCAAATTGCCTTACACTTGACCAGTGGTAACTTCTTCAAGCTGGTTCCTGAATCCATGTGATATTCCCTCATTATATTTTTGAGCACTTCCTTCTGTTCTGGCATTAAAAGATTTTCCAGGCTCAAATTTTACCTCTTCTGCCCCAGTATGTAAATTTAAAAATAAGTAAATAAATGTGTGTGTATCAAATGCATATTATGTACTTTGTGATGGATTAGTCTCTAAGAATACAATGATGAACAAGATCATAGTTTCTGATTTCATGAAGCTGACAACTTGGTGAAGGAGCAAAGTCCATACTGGCTGGTACGTGTTGGTGTAAGTGCCGTGGGACCGATAGTGCACACCTGCTACGTGGCAAGACTGCTCTGTGTGCTGAGTATGTAGCAGTGTGCAGACAGAACCCGTCTGCCCACCGACAGTAAATAAAACTAACATGAAAAGTAGATAATACACCAGAGAGAGAGTTGTGGTCCAGGGAAAAATACACTAGGATGGGAGATGGTGAAGGTGCAGGGTGAGGGAGCAGTACCTAAAGTAAATAGCATGTTCAGGAGGGTCTTGGTGACAGGGTGACACGCAAGTAGGTTGGGGGCCTTGCCAAATGGCATCCAGTTGTTATCAATTGCAGGTGCTCTACAAATGTACCACATTTTGTCTTGTGTTATAGTCACTCAGATGCAGGGTAAATTATAAACATAACGGCAGTATATGTTCATATAACATATTTCATTGGCTTTTTCCTTGAACTAATGACTAAAGCCATTGAATCAGGAAAGATACTTCATCGCTGTAGAACTTTTTATGTATCTTCAAAATGAAGAAATTGGACAAAATTATTTGCAAGCCTTTGCCCCATTCCCAAAGTTTATATGTTTATGTATCAAAGAATAAACATATTTCTAAGAAATAGTGGAACTTATGGAGTACAGTGAGAGAGCTATGAGAAAAACATACGTGACTTAGGTCTCCTTTACAACTTGGAGTGATTGTCACTGTTTGGGAAATGCCTCTCAGCAAAACCAGATATACGAAACACTGTTCCCAGGGGCCACCCACTCTCCGTGGAATTACTTCATCTTACAGATTGCTTATTGTCTGGTATTACTTGTGGCACAGATTCCTAAACTCCTTCGGTAAGTGTTCGTGCCCAGCACTGTTTACAATGTACTCCTGATCTAGTTACAAGAATTCTCCAAGAATGGATTCTGTGTGTCAGAGGCTAGCTTGCCTTTTTTTTTTTTTTTTTTTTAAGGGCACTCCTTTTGGGGAAAATAAAAGCACAGAAAATCATAAAAAAGCCATAACTGGAAGGGATTTGGACAGGCACCCTGAGTGAACATACACACATGCTCTTTTTTCACATCTCTGAGAGCATTTCCCAAGAATCCCTATTCAGTTAATCCCTGAAGCCCTCATAGAGTTATCATGACAAGTTCTAATAAACTCACTAAGACTAGATTCAGAGTGGCTTCAGAGTGCGGTTTGCCCAATGATCATGAGCTGTCCTATACTGGCCACCTTCATAGAAATAGCACTATAATATAACTACAGCTGCCATGAAGACTAAATTGGTGAGGTCTCTCTGAGAAGCAGTGCCAGTGAGTTATCACTTTGTACAGGACCATCTATGTGAATGACTAAGAATGGAGCAGATGAACCTCACCGCTGCTGCTTGTATATTTTAGGGTAGTTCTTTTGCTGTGTACAGGAACCAGCAGCTTATATTTGATATATACATCTGTGCTTATATGGACTGCATGGCTAATTTTTAAAAGTTAAGAATAAATGCATTGGAACCTATTTTAATAGGTTTTATTATTATTTGAGTATTGTAAGGCCAACAGATTGGGAGATGGTCGCCAATGAAATGATAGTTTGTTAGAGTTCCCAACAAGAGGGGCACACCATGTCACTGGGGGCCACGGGGAAAAGCACTGGAGGGGCGGAGGGAGAGTGCGATTGTGTGGTTTTTGAAGGAAAGAATGGGTGAGGCAGGGTGAGTAGGCTTAGGCTTGACTAGTTTGAATAACTTCAGGATGCTCTGGAGCATAGAGGTTGTCCCTGGTTGTGTGATACCTGGGTAATTAGGGCAGGTGGATAGCAGCCAGAGTTCTGAGAGCTTGATAAAGGATGTGGGTGGGATGTGGGCCTTGGACTGGTTGGATCACGTTTGAAAAGCCTGCTCACAAGCAAGTTGTTTACTGTCTTTAGGAATTTGCTAACTTGAGAGGGACAGTTCCTCCAGTGTCACCAAGGCCCCAGATGTTAAAGTGTCAGAATACAGAAACCAGATGGTCAGTTCAGAGAGCCCTCTTTGAGTCCTTTTAAAATCCAATATGTAGATGTCAGTGAAACTAGCAAAGTAAGTACCTTTGACAATTTTATCCTCCATTAAAGAGAAAGAAAACTGACCAAAAGTGTGGGAATCATATTTTTGAGAACTTTAGAAATGAGCTAAAGAAGTCTTGAAGCAGTCTAGGGAGCATTTATTTAGGAAAAACAGCAGAATCTTGATAAGTAGCTTCTTAAATGCTCTGTTTCCAGTTCTCCCTTAGGAGCTCTGTGGTCACCTTGATGACTACAAGCCTATAATCACGGTGACAGCCAGCAAGCCCGGCAGCCACTGGATGGGACAGAATAGTTGAGAGTCCTTCAAAGATGCATTCTCTGTGAATTGTTCTCATTTGACCTATTAGTTTCCTCAAAGAACTCACTTGCAAGGCTGTATTTATTGGACCTGATGTAGAGCTTACCAAGTGTGAAAGCCTTTTCTCTGGGTGTATCTGTTGAAGATATTTTGAAACAGTTTCTAAACATTGTGACTGCCTGAGATGGTGCCTCACACTTGGGGGAACTAATAAGTTAACTAAATACCTTAGAAGGGAAAGCTAGAGAATAGGATCACTATAAGGACTTAGAAAAGCTCTGATATATTCCTGAGACTCTAGAAGGTCCATGTGTTGGGTTGTGTGCATGCTGAAGGTGATACTTATACTCAGGAAAGACCTGAGACGCACTGACTGCTGTTCTCACTGGATGCCCTGACTATTTTTCTCGTTGCCGGCTGATTGTATCATGAGGTTCTACAAAAGCAGCGGGTGAAGACTGATGAGGGTTATCATTTGCCTTGCCAAGATTGGAGGCGTGCCCCAACACACACGAAGAGCCCCTTGGCAAAGACTGGGAGACACATGGTTCTCCATGTTTAAGTGAATCTCTATCAAATACCACCTAACTGAGCAGATTCGAGGAGCCACACGGCAGAGTATAGACTACAGATTTTTTCAGAAAAGTCAGTAAGTAAACAAAAAGAACAAAAAGCACAACAAGCCTTGGACAGGGATGGAATCTGATTTCAAGAATTATCACACTATATTGTTTAAAATATTCAGTTTTCAGGGTGTCTGGGTGATTCAGTTGACTTAAGGTCCGACTTCAGCTCAGGTCATCATCTCACGGTTTGTGGGTTTAAGTCCCTGTTCAGGTTCTGTGCTGACAGCTCAGAGCCTGGAGCTGCTTGGGATTCTCTGTCTCTCCCTGCCGTGCCCCGTCCCTCCCCTGCTCATGCTCTGTCTCTCAAAAATAAATAAAATGTTAAAAAAATTAAAAAATAAAAGATTCCGTTTTCAACAAAAATTACAAGACATGCAAAACAAAAAACAAAACAAGAAAGTATGGCTCATACACAGAGGAAAAGAGCAACTGATCAATAAAAACCACCCCTGAGGAAGCCCAGACATTGGACCTACTAGACAAAGGCTATAAATCAGCTATTTTAAATATGTTCAAAGAGCTGGAGGGAACTATGCCAGTGAGTTCTCTGGTAGCAAATTAATTTTCTTTATGTGAGAGTCTTTACTTTCATTCTGGAAGGAGATTTTCTGTGGATATAAAAGTTTAGTTGGGTTAGTCCTTTCCTTTTAGCTTGTGAAAAATGTAGCACCACTTGCTTTTGGCCTCTGTGGTTCTTGGTGAGAAATACACAGTCTTTATTTTTAAGTCTTTGTTTTGTTTTTAATTTTCAGAAATTTGGTTGTCATTCGTTTGGGCTTAAACATCTGTATGAATATGTAGGCATAGGGTTTTTTTTGTTACATTTGGGAATTACTCATTCCTCATTTCTTTTTTAATGTTTATTTTTTGAGAGAGAGTGAGCCAGCACAAGCGGGGAGGGGCAGGGAGTGAGGGAGACACAGAATCTAAGCAGACTCCCTGCTGTCCCCACAGAGCCTGACTCAAGCCTACAAACCATGAGATCGTGACCTGAGCATAAGTCAGATGCTCAACCTACTGAGCCACCCAGGCACCCCTCATTCCTCATTTCTTTAAATATTTTTTCAGCCCCAGGCCCTTTCCCCTGCTCTTTCTGAGACTACTGACATGAAGGTTAAGCCTTTTGTTATTATTTCATAGCTCCCTGAAGAAATCTCCCTTTCCCTCCCTCAAGTCTGTTTTCTCTGTTGGTGTAGGATAATTTCTGTTGATTTATCTTTAAGTTCACACATTCTTTCCCCTGCCGTCTATATTCCACTTGTAACTCATTTGGCAAGATTTATATTTAAGTGATTGCATTTTTCAGTCTAAATTATTCATTTGATTCTTTTTAATGTTTGAGAGAGAAAGTGCAAGCAGGGAAAAGGTAGAGAGAGAGAGAGAGAAGGAGGGAGGGAGGAGGGGAGAGAGAATCCCAAGCAGGCTCCATGCTGAGCATGGAGGCTTTTGGGCCTCAGTCTCACAATTGTGAGATCATGACCTCAGATGAAATTAAGAGTTGGGTGCTTAACCGATGGAGCCACCCAGGCACCTCCATTTAATTTTTTTTTTTTTTTAAATCTGTTATGTCTTTGTTGATACTTTCTATTTTTGCATTTCTTTCAGCAGTGTTCATGATAGCTTGTTGCAGCATTTTTATGATTGTTATGTTGGATTTTAAGAGCTGTTTATATATTCTAGGAGCCACTTATTGGGTACATGTTTTTAAAATTCCATCATGGAGTTTGTCTTTTTACTACTTTGATAGTGTCTTTTAATGCACAAAAGTTTTGTTTTTATAAAGTCTACATTATTTTTTTGTTTTGATGTTCACAATTTTACTGTCATATTTAAGAAACAATATCTAACCAAATTCAAGGTTATATATTTGCTTCTGTGCATTCTTTTGAGAGCTTTATGGTTTAGTTCTGTATTTAGTCCTTTGATTCATTTTGAGTTAATTTTTGCATATGGTGTAGAAGTAATGGTAGGGGCGCCTGGGTGGCTTAGTCGGTTAAGCGTCCGACTTTCGCTTGGGTCATGATCTCGCGGTTCGTGGGTTCGAGCCCCGCGTCGGGCTCTGTGCTGACTGCCAGCTCAGAGCCTGGAGCCTGTTTCAGTCTGTGACTCCCTCTCTCTCTGACCCTCCCCTGCTCACGCTGTCTCTCTCTCTGTCTCCTAGAAATAAATAAACATTAAAAAAAAAAAAAGAAGAAGTAATGGTGCCGCTTCATTCTTTTGCACTTGGATGTCCGCTTGTCCCTGCCCCTGTTGGAAGGGACTGTTGTTTCCCCATCGAATGGTCTTACCATCTTGTCACATGAATTGAACAGAGACCTATGGTTTTATTTCTGGACTTAATTTTAGTTCAGTTATCCCTGTGTTTGTACCTTGGCTCCTTCCGTACTGTCTGGGTTACTGTTGATTTGTAGTATATTTTGAAATAGGAAAATATGAGTCCTCCAGTTTTTTTCTCCTTTGTCAAGATTGTTTTGGGTTTTTAGTGTCCCTTTCAGTTCAGTTCCATGTGAATTTAGTATTTGCCTTTACATTTGTGCAGAAATGTCACTGGGATTCTGATAGGGATTGCATTGTATCTGTAGACAACTTTGTAGTATATTTCCATCTTAATAGCGTTAAGTCTCCTGACCATGAACACAAATGTTTTCCCGTTAATTTAGGCTTACTTTAATATTTTTCAGTAATGTTTTGTAGTTTTCCAGTGTACACGTTTGGACTTCTTTGAATAGATTTGTTCCTACATGTTTTATTCTTTTGGATGATATTATAAATGGAGTTGTTTTATTTTCACATTGTTCATCACTAGTGTATAGAAATGTAAGGGATTGCATTTAGCTGTATTTATAAGGGACATCAGTTCATAGTTTTCTTCTTTTGTGATGTCTTTATATGGCTTTTGTATCAGGATAATGGTGGCCTGATTGAATGAGTTAGGAGGTGTTCGTTTTCTTTACCCTTCTTTCCGAGTTTGAGAATGACTGATGTTAATTCTTCCATAAGAATTTGAGAGAATTCACCAGTGAAGCCATCTGGTCCTGGACATTTCTTTGTTGGGAAATTTCAGTTATTGATTCAGTCTCTTACTTGTTACAAGCTTATTCAGATTTTCTATTTCTTCTTGAGTCAGTTTTGGTAGTTTGTGTGTTGTTAAAAATTTGTACATTTCATCCAGATTATTTCGTTTGTTGCCATACATTGTTTTTAGCATTTTCCTATACTCTTTTTTTTATTTCTGTAAGGTCAGTAACAATATCCCCACTTACATTTGATTTTGGTAATTTGAATTGTCTTTTTTCTTAGTCCACTTAACTAAAAAGGGTGTCAGTTTTGTTATTTTTTTCAAAGAACCAAATTTTCATTTTTTTCCTATTTTCTATCGCATTATATCTATTTTAATCTTGATTCTTTCTTTCTGCCAGCTTTATGTTCACATTGCTCTTCTTTTTTTCTTTTCCCTAAAATATAAAGTTATTGATAAGATTTTTTTTCTTTTTTTAATGTTGGTGTTGATGGTTATAAATTTTTCTCTTTGCACTGCTTTTGCTCTTGTATAAGTTTTGGTATATTTCATTTTCATTTTCATTTTTGTCAAAAAAATTCCTAATTTCCTCTGTTATTCTTAGACACATTGGTTATGAGTCCATTGTCTAATTTCCATATATTTCTGAATTTTTTATTTTTCCTTATCAGTTCCTGCTTTTATGCCATTGGTAAAGATATTTTGTATAGTTTTGTCTTCTAAAAATGTATCTAAACTTGTTTTGTGACCAAACATGCAGTCTGTCCTGGAGAATGTTTCATGTGCACTTGAGAACAGTAAGTTTTGTGCTGTTCTTAGGTGGTGTGGTTTTTATGTATCTGTTGGGTCTAATGGTTTAAACTGTTGTTCAGATCCTCTGTTTTCTTATTGATCTTCTGACTAGATGTATCTGTTATTAAAAGTGGAGCATTGAAATGCCCAGCTGTTACTGAACTATTTATTTCTCCTTTTAATTTTGTCAAATTAGGCTTCATGTATTTTGGGATCCTTTGTTAGATGCGCATATGTGTTTATAAGATAATACTGTATCTTCTTGGTGAGTTGACACCTGTATCTGTATATTATGTAATTTGTTGCTTCTTATAACAGTTTCTGACTTAAATTCTGTTTTGTCTGATGATAATATAGCCACCCCAGGTCTCTTTTGGTTATTATTTGCATGGAGTATCTTTTTCAAGCCTTTTATTTTTTGACCTCTTTGTGAGTGTCTCTGAAGTGAGTTTCTTACAGATAGCATAAAGATAGATCAAATTTTTAAAAATTCATTCTGCCAGTTGGACTTTTAGTTGGAGAGTTTAATGCATTTACATTGAAAAGTAATTGCCGACAAGGAAGTATTTGCTTCTGTCATTTTGCTATTTGTTGTCTGTATACCACATTGTTTTTACTGCTCCATTACTAACATTTATGTTGAATTAATTTTTCATAGTGTCCCATTTTGATTATCTTCCTCATCTGTGTAATTTTTAGTTATTATCTTAGTGATTATCTTGAGGATTACAATGAACATCTTTGACTTATAACAACCCTATAACATACACTTATTTTCAAAGGTGTGCAAAAACTGTGTGCCTTTCTTTCTTTGCCTCCTCTTTTATATTGTTATTATCACAGGTTACATTTTTATACGTAGTATACTCATTAACATAGATTTCACATTTTGCTCTTTGTTTTTAAATCATACAGGAAAAAGAAGAGGGGTTATAAATTTTAAAAAAATGTAATAAAACTGTCTTTGTTATTTACCTGTGTAACCAGTGTTCTTTTGTTTCTTCATTAAGACTTTGAGTTACTGTCCAGTACTCTTTTTTTTTTTAATTTTTTTTTTATGTTTTTTATTTATTTCTAGGAGAGAGAGAGAGAGACAGCGCGAGCAGGGGAGGGTCAGAGAGAGAGGGAGTCACAGACTGAAACAGGCTCCAGGCTCTGAGCTGGCAGTCAGCACAGAGCCCGACGCGGGGCTCGAACCCACGAACCGCGGAATCATGACCCAAGCGAAAGTCGGACGCTCAACCGACTAAGCCACCCAGGCGCCCCCGTCCAGTAGTCTTTCATTTCAGCCTGATGGATTCCCTTAGCATGTCTCGTAGGTCAGGTGTATTAGCCATGAACTCCCTCAGCTTTTTAATATCAGAGAATGTCTTGATTTCTCTTTCATTCTTGAAAGATAGTTTTGCCAGATATAGATTTTCTGGTTGACTTTCTTTTAAGCATATAAAATGTCATTCCAGTGCCTTTTGGCCTCCCTGGTTGTTGATGGTAAGTCTGTGGTTGGTTTTTCTTGTGCTTTCTTATATGATGAGTGGCTTCTTTCTTGTCATTCTGAGGATTCTGCCTTTGGTATTTGGCAGATTGAGTATAATGTGCTTTTGTGTGGATCTCTTTGAGTTTATCCTTTGTAGAGTCTGCGAGCTGCTCAGATGCATCAAAGGTTTCATTGAATTTGGAGAGAATTTCTTGGGGTTTCTTTCTCAGCTCTCCTGTGACTCCAACTATGTGTATGTTGATATACTTGATGGAATCCCACAGTTTTTTAGGCTCCCTATATTTTTCTTTATTCTTTTTCTTCCCGTTTTTTTTTTTTTTTTTTAGAATGGAAAGTTTCTCTCTGCCTGTGTTCATTTTTGCAGATTATTCTGCCTGCTCAAATCTGTCAAACCCCTTTAGTGAATTTAATTTTAAAAAATTTTTGTTTCTAAAATTTCTGTTTGCTTTTTATAATTTCTCCTTACTAATATATTCCTTGTCATACATATGGTTCTCTTGGTTCCCTTGAGTTCTTTGAACATACTTGAGACAAGTTGATCTGTTGTGCCCAAATCATGAGTCCCAGAGACCTCTCAGGAGCCAGCACCGATGCAAATACAAAAGGGCCTTTATTACAAGCTCAAGCAGGGGCTCACCCGCCTACCGGTGTTGTGGCAGCAAGGTGAAGCCCCGAACAATAGTGAACAGAGTTTTTAAGGAGTAAGGAATGGAGGTGTTACAGTGCACATGTTGTACGTATAGCACCATCACATAAGCACCAATTACAATTGTACAGAAGCACCCATGGTAACAGCTTTGACCATTCAGTATCTGTGAGGTGTTCATTACTTTTGGTGGGACCCAATCATGACTTTTGAGAATCCTTTGAAAATGACCAATTGTGAAGTAAGTTCAAAGGGCCCACGTGGGGTTCAGGCAAGTGGTGAGAAATTAGCTAGTTTGTACAGAATAACTGTCTACAGTTCCCAGCCTTGACTCAGACCACAGGAATGTTTTTTGGTTAGCTGACCTGAGGGCGGTCCGAGGATGGCTTTAGCCTTGAACAGTCTGAGGCTTTTCCTGGAACTGGGACTGGGGCTACGTGCAGCCCGAGGGTGCTCTTAATGGAGGCCTTAATGTTTGGCTCTTCAGATCTATGGTCCTCGTGTAGTAGTTCCATCGTGTTTCCTTTAGGACAGTTTCTGAGAACTTTTTCCTTGTAGCTGGGGCATTTTACATATTTTCTTTGCATGGTTAATTTTTTTTGAGTTTATTTTGAGGGAGAGACAGAGACAGAGAGTGTACATGTGCAAGTGGGGAAGGGACAGAGAGAGAGAGAGAGAGAGAGAGAGAGAGAGAGAGAGAATACCAAGCAGGCTCCACACTGTCAGTGCAGAGCCTGATGCAGGGCTTGAACTCACAAACCGTAAAATCATGACCCAAGCCAAAGTCAGATGCTTAACGGACTAAGTGATCCAGGCACACTTGTTGCTTAATTTTTGGTAGTTGTTTTTGAATATGGACATTTTGGAATTATGCACAAAAAGGAAACACAAGCAATGAAAGCAAAAATATTTTATCTCCTTTCTCTTCATTTTGGCTCTGTGTTGGGACATTCCTTCTGCACTTAGCAAGGTCTTTCAACATCTGCCTTTGCCTTTATTCCCTGCTTACTTTTAGGCTAACGATGAGCCAGAGTTGAAAGGACATGGTCGTCTGATGTCTTTTCTGAGTGAACTCCCTGACCCGTACATGGTTTTCCGGTTTCTTCTTACACAGATTCTTTTCACACTTGTTTTCCCTCCGTGCGTTTTCCTCCCGTGGCTTTCAGCATGTCCGTTGTTCCCTGGCTATTTTGTACTTGATGTCACCAGCTTATTCGTTTGACTCTCAGTATCTTTGAGAAATGCCCTGTGCATTGTCGTGGGTTCAGGGAAAGTTCTGAGGTAGTGGAAAATAATTGGGCCCTTTTCATTAGTCCTCAGGGACCCCACAGACAGATCAAAGCAAACAGCTCACATGGGAACGCAAGAGAAACACGGTTCTTTGGGAATACGATCTGTCTGTTGTGGTCAGCTGAGGTTCCACCAAGAAAGCAGGATGTCATTTTCAAGACCCACCGAACTCAGGTGGGGACATGGCTGCATCAGCTGAAACACTGCAGCGTTATCCTCTGCTCAGTGGCCCTCCTCCTGGTTATGTGTTTGCTGGGATGCTGGAAACAGTTTCCTGTCTTGCCACTTTCCAGTGAGTGTGACCCTGACAGTGCGTGGTGGTTTTGGTGTTTCTGAGGAAGGACATCCCCAGAGTCCCCACTTTGTCATGTTTGCAGTTGTCCTTGTCAGGAGGCTTTGCAAAGGCACATCCTGGCTCACTTTTATGGGCTGTAGTTTAAATCCCATATTCCAGTTTGCTCCTCTCGTGTACTGCCCGGAGACCACCCTGAATTCTGGGCATCTACTCTAATTCAGTTCTTGATATCTTTGCTTTATTGTTCTGGTCAGATTTGTGTGAAGGCCACTTGGAATGATCTTAGGACTTCATATACGGAGGTGAAGGATCCCTTTCTCTAGGTTTTTTCTCCTGGATTGTCCCCATTCTGGGATTGGGAGCCCTTAGTGTAGGGTGGCGAATGTTGACAAAGCATCTTCCTGTGTTTGCGGGAGCGCTCCTGGCAGGGAGTGGGGGGGCCCCTCCCCTTGGCTCAGTGTTGCTTGGGGTCAGGTGGGGCTGGTTGACGGAGCCTCCTCCCGCAGCAGCAGCAGCAGCAGCAGCAGCAGCAGCAGCAGCAGCAGCAGCAGCAGCAGCAGCAGCAGCCCATCAGGAGGCGAGAGCTCTGCTTCTCTGCTGGCTTTGGTATTGTCAGCAGTGCCAGTTGCCTGATTGGGAGGAAGAGAGCACAGCTCCTCTTGGACATTGGGGTTCTGTTTTGCATGGCCTCTCTCTCTAACCATTTCAAAAATTGTATTACCTAATTTTTGAAAACTTTTGCTGCTGTATAATAAATCACAAAGGAAATTATGAACATTATGTTCAGTGGACTAAGTTGCATGATTTCAAACATTAGATTTTTTAGAATTGAGATTTAGTTGACATGTAACACTGTATTCATTTTAGGTGTACAGCATATAATTCAGTATGCATGTAAATCATGAAATGATTATCACAAGTGTGGTTAACATCCATCACCATGTGTATTTACAGTTTTTTTCTGATGAGAACTTTTAACATTTACCCTCGTAGCAACTTTCAAATTTATAATAGAGTAATATTAACTCTAGTCGTACTGTGCGTTAAATCCCCATGACTCATTTATTTTATAACTGAAAGTTTGTACCTTGACCACCTGCAGTCATTTTGCCCACTCCCCACCCCTCCCTCTGGCAGTCACCAATCTACCCTCTGTATCTGTGAGTATTGTTTTTGTTTTTTCCTTTGGGGGATCCCACACAGAAGTGAGGTCTTACAGTGTTTTACCTTTTCTGTGTGATTTATTTCACTTAGCATAATGACCTTAAGGTCCCATCATGTTCTTGCAGATGACAGGATGGCCTTCTTATTTATGGCTGAATAATATTCCATTGTGTTGATGTACCAGAATGAATTTATCTCTCCATTCATTGATGGGCAGTTATGTTGTTTCCATATCTTGGCTGTTGTATGTAATGCTGCAGTGAACATGGAGGTGCAGATATCTTTTTGAGTTAGTGTTTTCATTTCTTTTGGGTTAGATATGCAGAAATGGAATTGCTGGATCACGTGGTAGTTCTATTTTGAATTTTTTTTAGGAACCTCCATATTGTTTTCCTTAGTGATGGCACCAATTTCTGTTCCTACCAACAGTGCACAAGGATTCCTTTTCTCCACATCTGCCAGCCCTAGTGGTTTCTTGTCTTTCTGCTACTACCATCCTAACAGGTGCAAGGTGATCTCTCATTTGTGGTTTTGATTTACGTTTCTGCACATATGATGTTGAGCCTCTTTTCCTGTGCCTTCTGCCCATTAGTTTATCTTCTCTGGGAAAATGTCTGTTCAGATCCTCTGCCCATCTGTCAATCTGATCGTGTTCTTTTGCTATTGAGTTTTATGAATTCTTTATATATTTTGGTTACCTACCCTTATCAGATACATGGTTGGCAAATATGTTTTTCCCCATTTATAGGTTGCCTTTTCATTTTTGGATGGTTTCCTTTGCTGTGCAGAATCATTTTAAGTTTGATGTGATCCCTTGTTCATTTTTGGTTTTGTTGCCTTAGCTTTTGGTGCTAAATCCAAAAATTCATCATCAAGAGCAGTGTACTCCTCGTTCTCATTTTATACAACTCTTGCTTTCCTTGGAACTTTTTTTTATCTTTTTCTTTTTTCCTCCAACCTTTGGTAGCTCTGAGTTGGAGTCTGCTGTAACATCCAGGTTGGGATATCCAGGAGTTAAAAATAAACCCCAAGCAACTCCTTACCTCACTCCTTACTCCTCCCTTAATTCCTGAAGGTTCTTACCATTCTGCCTTCTTTTGTCCACATTTCACAGTCTTTTACTATCTGCTTTGTGTGTTGTGTCCATAGTTCTGAATAGTAATTGGAGTGTTCAGGTGGATTGTGCTTACTCCATCATGATTAGAATGAGTACTTAAAATCATTTATGGAATGAATGGTTAAATGAATACATTCCTCTTGTCTACAAGGTGCTCATTTTTGGGTGTCAGTATAACAATAGGTGTAGTATTAAGAACATTATGGTAAATTCCATGGGAGCTCACAGGCATAGAAATGAAATTATTTCTAGCTATTTTGGATTATGACATGTAATGTGGTGGTGAGGTCATTGTTCCCACAATAATCTGTGACACCAAGTGGAATGTTCTGTAATTCAGTTCAGTCCTAACACGACTCAGATTTAGTTCAGACCTGCAAGTTAAAGGCAAAGTCCTGAACACAACTGCCCTACTTCAGTGCCATCCCTAAGTATCAAAAGTCATCTGTACTTGCAACCTACTGAGTAACTAAGTTTGGGGGTTCCCACAACCCACTCAGATTTGATAACTTGCTAGAAAGACTGAGAAAACTCACTGAAAGTGTTACACTAAACATTGTCGTTTTATTATAAAAAGCTATTCACAGAAGAAGGCAAATGGAAGCAATGTGTAAGTCAGGGTTCTGGAGTTGGGTGAATGGGGTGGAGGAGGAGCAAATCTGAGCACATCAGCCTCCTGCAAGTCAATGTGTTCACCAACCAGGAGGCTCCCCAGGACTCTGTTGTCCAGAGTTTTGTTTGGGGTCTCATTACAGAGGCATAGTTGGTGGGATGATTGGCCATGTGATTAAAATCCTCCAGCTCCCATTTTCTCCCTGAAGGTCTGGTTGGGTCAGAGTTCAACCCTTTCGACATGTGTGTAGTCTTTCTGGTGATCACTCCCATCCTGAGGCTATCTAGGGGCCACCCCTTGTCACTTCATTTGCATAAGAAAGGCACTCCTTGTCACTCAGGAATTCCAAGGTTTTTTGAAGCTCTGTGCCAGAAACTGGAGGCAAAGACCAGATATAGTCTTTCTTATGTACTATGGTTATCAAATACGAAATCAAGGAGAATGTGGAATTTGAGTAATATCTTGAAAGATGAGTAGGACTAAGTTGGGGAAAAGGCATTTTAGGCTGAGAAATTAGCAGTCACTTCAACAAATGATGTTGGAAAAACTAGATAGCGACATACAGAAGAATGGAATTAGGCCACTTGCTTACACCATACACAAAAATAAATTTAAAATGGATGAAAGACCTAAATGTGAGACAGGAAGCCACCCAAATCCTGGAGGAGAAGACTGGCAGCAACCTCTTTGAAGTCGGCTGGGGCAAGTTCTTACTAGACACATCCCAAAAGGCAAGGGAAACAAAGCAAACATGAGCTACTGGGACCTCATCAACATAAAAAGGTTCTGCACAGCAAAGGAAGCAATTAGCAAAACAATGGGAGAAGGTATTTGCAAATGACATTTCTGATAAAGGGTTAGTATCCTAAAATATATAAATAACTTAAAAAACTCAACACCCAAAATCCAAATAATCCAGTTAAGAAATGGGCGGAAGATATAAATAAATAGACACTTCTCCAAAGAAGACCTCTAGATAACAGACACATGAAAAAATGCCCAACATCACTCATCATCAGGGAACACAAGTCAAAACTACAGTGAGATAGCACCTCACACTTGTCAGAATGGCTAAAATTAACACAGGAAACAACAGGTGTTGCAAGGTTGTGAAGGAAGGGGACGGCTCTTGGCATTGGTGGGAATGCAAACTGGGCCCGGCTGCTCTGGAGAACAGTAATGAGGGTCCTCAAAAAGTAAATATAGAACAACCCTGTGATATAGCAATTGCACTGCTAGGTATTTATCCAAAGGAAACAAAAATACAGATTTAAAGAGGTACATGCACCCCAGTGTTTATAGCAGCGTTATCAACAATAGCCAAATGTCCATCAACTGACTAATGGATAAAAATGTGGTGTATATACATGATGGAATACTACTCAGCCATCAAAAAAAAAAAAAAAAACGAAAATCTTGCATTTGCAGTGACATGGATGGAGCTAGAATGTATTCTGCTAAGTGCAATAAGTCAGAGAAAGACCAGTATCATATAATTTCACTCATATGTGGAATTTAAGAAACAAAACACATGAGCATATGGGAAGGAGAAGGAGTAGAGGAAAGAAGGAAACCTCAGACTACAAAAGACTCTTAAGGATAGAGAACAAACTGAAGGTTGATAGAGGGGAGTTGGGCTAGATGGAGGATAGGTACTAAGGAGGGCACTTGTGATGAATATTAGGTGTTGTATGTAAGTGATGAATTACTGAAATTTCCTGAAACCGATACTTCACAGTATGTTAACTAACTAAAATTTGATTTAAGAAAAAGAAGAAATTAGCATTAGCAATCACACAGGGGCACATACTGTTCAAAATGTAGAAATGTATCAAGTTCTTTTTTTTTAGCTTTAGTGTAGTATATATAAAAAACAATAATAAGTGGCGCCTGAGTTGCTCAGTTGGTTAAACACCTGACTTCAGCTCAGGTCATTATCTCATGGTTCATGAGTTCGAGCCCCTGTGTTGGGCTCTGTGCTGACGGCTCAGAGCCTGGAGCTGGCTTCGGATTCTATGACTCCTTTTCTCTCTGCCCTTCCCTCTGTCCTTTCCTCCCTCCCTTTCTTTCTCTTAAAAATAAATAAACATTTTAAAAATTATTTTGAAAAAAAGCTTAAAAATGCCAGAATGGGGCTCCCATTTATATTTACTAATCATAAGATCTTTTATTCCTACAGAGCAGAAGATAGAAGAGATCTGCTGATGTTTTTCCGAAGCCTACACTTTTTTGTGGAGTGGTGTGAATATCGTAAGCGCACGTTTGAACACTTCAAGGTAGGATCTAAAGTTTTTATATTTAAATGTATGTGAAAAGTGAAGCTGGTTTAAATTTAAACATAACCTAAAAGTGAAGCTGGTATTAATTTGGAGATTTAACATAGCATTCTTTCCTTAAAGTTTTCAAAGAATAGAAAATATTTTCATTGAGTTCTGGAATTCGCAGTTATTTGGAATAAATGGAGAGGATTGCTTCTGTACAAACCAGTGAGTCATTTGTATTATGGGGTATCTTAAAAGAAGTATAGTTATATGCTTACTTTATACACATTTTGAAAAATTAATCTTTCAAGGGTACTTGAAACAAGGTACAAATGCTAAAATGAATATAATTGTAGTGGGCTTATCAGCTAGCACAGTCCTTACTTTATGAGTCATACTGTGTATTTTGAGCTTCTTAATTATTTTGTATTTCAAGTTTAAGTATTTAAGCCTCATTTCAGTAAAGTAATGCCTCTTAAGTCTGATATGGATACATTCAAGGACGTCTTTTTATTCCGTTTTCTGTCATAACCAGAAGCCAAATGTTTGGCTGCATTATAAAGACTCAGGTTCTACTTAGTCGGATAGCAGCAGTATTGTCCGCTGTGGTCCACACAAATCTCGTTCTGAAAGAGTCACTGTAATAATATCGCAAAAGCCTAACCAGTGCTGTGACTATTGTTTTTCTGACTGGTACTAACTCTTGTTTATTTGGATTCCTTTTTACTATTACCATTATCACTGTTATCACTGCTACTGTTATTACTTGCATTCTGTTGGGTTGAGTTAATAAAATTTGTCGGGCATAGACTTTTCCTTAGAGTGAAAGACGGCTTTACATGACTGTGGTCCCTTGAGTTCTCTTACTGTTGTTTACTCACGGGTGCTCTTGGACCCAAACAGTTAAATAGCTTTGCTTCACATTTGGTAAATACAGTAATGACTGAGAGTATGTTGGCAGTTGTGGTGACAAGTCACCTAAGATGAGTTGTGGGAAATGTAAGCGTTAGTCCCATTTCCAAAGCTGATCTGACTCTAGGTGCTTTCAAGGAGGTGAAGAATATAATTGGTGTGTTTATCCTGTAGAGGACAGAGTGCTTCTGAGAGTGGTCTTCCTTGGTGATAGGGTTACTGGGATGGAAAGACACAGTCACGTTGTTGTGCAGCCACCACCAATGCTTATCTCTAGAACATTTTTTATCATCTCAAACTGAAACTCTGTTCCCATTAAACACTAACTTGTCATTGCTTCCTACCCCAGCGCCTAAGAATCCCCATTCTATTTTCTATTGCTGTGAATTTCTAGGTACTTCATTTCAGCAGAATCATAAAATTTATACTTTTTTGTTTGGTGCATTTCACGTAGTATAATATTCTTAAGGTTCATCCATTTTGTATCATCACATTGAAGAATCTCCTTACTTTTTAAGGCTGAATAATAGGGGCGCCTGGGTGGCTCAGTCGGTTAAGCGTCCGACATCGGTTCAGGTCATGATCTCGCAGTTTGTGGGTTCGAGCCCTGTGTCGGGCTTTGTGCTGACAGGTCGGAGCCTGGAGCCTGTTTCAGATTCTGTGTGTGTCTCTCTCTCTGACCCTTCCCTACTCACGCTGTCTGTCTGTTTGTCTCTCTCTCTCTCGGAAATAAAACATTAAAAAAAAAGGCTAAATAATATTCTTTTATCCGGATATCCATATTTTGTTTATCCATTCATCTTGATGGATACTTGGCTTGTTTCCTTCTTTTGACTATTGTGAATAATGTTTCTATGAACATAGGTGTACAAATACCTGTTCAGGTCCCTACTTTCAGTTCTATTACAAATATACCTGTAAATGGAATTGCTGGATCATATGGAAATCCTGTTTAATTTTGTGAAGCACTGCATGTCTCTTCCATAGCGCTGCACCATTTTATATTCCCAACGGCAGTGTACAAAGCTTCCAGTTTCTCCACAAACTTGCCAATATGTTTTGGGTTTTTCCTTTGTTTTGGTGTTTGGGGGATCACAGCCAACCTAATGGGTGTGAAGTAGAATTTTTATTGTGGTTTTGATTTGTATTTATCTAATGATTAGTGATGTTGAGCATTGTTTCATGTGCATACTGGCCATTTGTATATCTTCTTTAGAGAAATGTCTATTCACATCCTTTGCCCATTTTTAAATTTTTTTTTTCCTTGTTGAGTTGCAGGAGGGTTTTTTTCAAATCTTATTTATTTTGAGAGAGAGAGAAAGAGAGAGCAGGAGCAGGGAAAGGGCAGAGAGAAAAGAAAGAGAATTCCAGGCAGGCCCCACACAAACACCACAGAGCCCAGTGCAGGGCTGAGACCCACGAACTGTGAGATCATGAACTGTGCTGAAACCAGTAGTTGGATGCTCAACCGACTGAGCCACCCAGGTGCCCCTGTAGTTTTTTTTGTTTTTGTTTTTGATTTTAATATACTCTAGATATCAATCCTTTATCAAGTGTGTAGTTGGCAGATATTTTCTTCCGTTCTTTGGATTGTCTTTTCATTTGCTTAATAATGTCCTTTGATGCACAAAAGATTTTAACTTTGACACTCAGTTTATTTTTTATGTTGCCTCTGCTTTTGATGTTATATCCAAGAAAGCATTGCCAAATTCAGTGTCATAAAGATTTTCTTCTTTTTTTCCCCTGAGAATTTTACAGTTTAGCTCTTAAGTTGGGATATTTGATCCAATTTGAGTTAACTTTTGTATACATTGTAAGTTAAGGGTCTAACTGCATCCTTTTGCTTGTGGATATCTGATTTTTCCCAGCACCGTTTATTGAAGAAGCTGCTCTTTTCTTATTGGCACCTTTATTGAAAATCATTTGACTGTATTTTCTGAGTTCTCTGTTCTCTTGCATTGTTCTATATGTTTCTGTCCATGCCAGTCCTATACTTTGAATTACTATAGGTTTGTAATTAACTTTTAAAATGAGGAAGTGTGAGTTTTCCAGTTATAGTCTTCTTTTCTAATTTCTTTTGCTTATTTGAAGTTCCTTGAGATTCCATATGGATTTTAGAATGGCTTTTTCTGCGTCTTCAAAAAATGGAATTGGGACTTCAGTAGGGACTGTATTGAGTCTAGATGCCTTTGAGTGGTGCTGGCATAGTAACTGTTCAGTTTTCTAGTCGCTGGACACAGGATGTCTCTCCACTGATGCATGTCTTCTTTAGTTCTTACAGGAGTGTTTGTAAGGGTGAAATATTTTTAATTTTTTGAAAGTTTATTTATTTTTATTGAGAAAGAGAGAGAGCAAGCAGGGGAGGAGCAGGGAGAGAATCCCAAGTAGACTTCATGCTTTCAGCACAGGGCCTGATGTGGGGCTCAGTCTCATGAACTGTGAGATCATGACCTGAGCCAGAATCAAGAGTTGGATGCTAACCAACTGAGCCAGCAAGGTGCCACTGAAATTGTCTTTTAAAGATAATTCTGGGGGCTCCTGGGTGGCTCAGTCGATTGAGCATCCAACTTTGGCTCAGGTCATGATCTCGTGGTCTATGAGTTCGAGCCCCGCATCGGGTTCTGTGCTGACAGCTCAGAGCCTGGAGCTGCTTCAGATTCTGTGTCTCCCTCTTCTCTGACCCTCCCCTGCTCATACTCTGTCTCTCTCTCAAAAATAAACATCAACAAAAAGAATTTAAAGATAATTCTGTAATTTAGACCTTTTACTGGTGCTCTTTCCTAATTATTATTTTATGGAAACCACAGGTTTGTGAATCTCTAAACTTCGAGTTACAATGTTTTTTCCTCTATAAGTTTAGTTAGGTAAAGAGTATAGGGCTGCATCTGGAAACATGATACCTGGTATCATCCCCAACACTCATCTCTCCTTTATCAAGTTTATTTTTCCAGATAAAGTTATAATTTATTTCTACTGATTTATTCAAGATTGTGATAGTTTAAAGATTCGATTTTTCCAAATGAAAGAGAGCCCTCTGTTTAAATGAATTTTATTTTGTACTTTTCATTGTATATTCAATTCAGATGTGCTCAATATTAGGGTAAGCATTTTGAAGGTATAATGGGAATACTAGATGTATTCCGTGAGCTTTCAGTCACAGAGAAATGAGGCATGCATGCAAAATAATGAGAAAGCAGTATATATTTATGATTACCAAAATAAAACAAGCAAGTGAGTAAGTGGTAAAGGACTAATTGTTGTGGTCTTAAGAGATCACTGATGTTTTAATGAAAAAAGCTTAACTTGGGGTCAGTCTTGACAACTTGGTTTCAATCTTGACAAATGGGGGAGATATTGAAAAATGAGCTCATTCTATGTAGGGAGAAGCAGAAGCAAATACTTAAAATATTTAAAATATTTAAAAATATGAATAACTATTTGTTCTGGGAATGGTGTACAGAGACCAACTTGATTCTGATGTATTATTTATGTTGGAAATAGTAGTAGAAATTTTCATACGCACATTTCAGACTCATGTGTCTAAAGCAATGATCATTTTGGATATAACCCCAATGTGATAGGGAGACTAAGACTTCTGAGTGGGTTTTGGGCAAGAGGAAAGTTATTTTAGGATCTTAAATCTGGCAACATTGTTTCCTCGTAAGTTATCACTATTAGATCGAAGATGGACTCATGCTGTTCAATCATCGGGTAGTCAAAGGTTTGTGGGAAATGTCACCCAGAAGCTTCCCTGTGAATGGGCAGGCAGTCAGCATGAGTGTGACGCGTGGGGGAAGGTAGGTTCAGTAATACCACTGTATTCACTATTTTCTTGTCTTAGATTTGGACATATTTCTTGATGAGATTATCATTCCTATGGTGGTAAGAGAAAATATTTTGCCATATCTATCATATTCGAAAGCCTTTACAGTGAAGAACTTTATAGGTATTTTCTGAGAGATGGGATGGATGTTCAGGTTTTTTATGAGCATATTGATTTTGGTCTGCTTGACTTCTTAAAATGTTTTATGGTAGGTAGACTTAGAATTTTTATATTTAGAGAAAGGAAAAGTTTGTACTATTTTACTAAAGCTTTTAACTGTATGACCACAAAGCAAAATAACTTTGAACATTACTCTATTAGGTCTTTATCAGAGAGTGAAATTAGGCTTTATTTGAAAAGTTTTGCCTAGATATGAGACTGTACACTATTTCTCAGGCTAAGTAAACATATAATAACTGTCTTAATGGAAAGAAAACAAGTTCCTAGTTCATAATGAAAAAATGTGTGAATTGTAAAAGAAAAATGGGAGATCACTAGCAGCTTTTCAAAGTTTCTGAAACATCTTCCTTAAGTGCTTTAGGGATCCAGTAAAGGCTGGGAAAGACCAGCAGTTGAAAGTTTCTTGGCCTCCCCCTTCACATCATTAGTAATGGAAATAGTGCTTGTAAATTGGGGCATTTATATAAAAACATACCTTTTAAATGTCACCATTGTATAAACTACTATGATTTCGTAATGCTGCTTAAATATTTTCACATGACTTTGTTTTGAACTTCAGGATTCAGTTTTACATTTTGCTACTTATGTGTAAGATTTGTGAACATCTTTGTTTAAAACATAAAATTCCTTCATCATGAGACACAAAGTTAATGTTAAATATTTATGCTCCTTTAGGCATTGTTGAGACAGATTATATGCATGTGTGTACTTTAGCTTATATGCTGCATTGATAGTGGTTAAAAGTATGACCCTACAGGCAATCTTTTCAGGCAGATAAAACTGTTGGGATGCTTTCCCAGGATGATGGGGTTGCCCTCCAGGCGTATCTCTTCAATGCGGTCCCGAATGTAACGAGTGTCATTAGCCTTGCAGAATGTATCATCTGTGATTGAAGTTATGTTGTTAAACTGAAAAATAAAAGGGGAAAATTGTTCAGAAATTTGAAATTTACCTTTTGTATTCTATGTAATGGGATCTCACAAAATATTCTATCTAAAAAGTGGTTTTTGTTTTTGTTTTTTAAAGATTCTAAGTAGTATCATAGATTTTTTAAAATGTTTTATTTATTTCTGAGAGAGGCAGAGAGAGACAGCGTGAGCAGGGAAGGGTCAGAGAGAGAGGGAGTCACAGACTGAAACAAGCTCCAGGCTCTGAGCTAGCTGTCAGCACAGAGCCCGACGCGGGGCTTGAACCCAAGAACCGTGAGATCATGACCTGAGCTGAAGTCAGATGCTTAACCGACTGAGCCACCCAGGCGCCCCTAAAAAGTGGTTTTTAAAATAGTGTACATCCTGTGTATCCTCAGGGTAATAAACCCTCTGTGCAATCTGAGTACCCCCCACCCCCTGCAGTTTTAAGTCTGCAGTGTTGCTTTGGAAGACAGACTGCTTGCTGTTATAGTAACATCCATGTAGAAGAAAGCTCTATGCATAAATAAGATTACACTGGTGGGAAAGACTGTCCTACTTTCGAGTGTCTACTCAGAATGGGCACCATGTCCTTGAATGTCCCTTTACAGAAGAAAGCAGAACAAATGGTAATTGCTGTGATGCCAGAAGACCAATTTTAGTTCATTTCAGTTCCTCTTCACTCTTCTGTCACCTCAACATGAAATCAGCTGGACAGTCTCCAAAAGCAGGTGTCCACTGCTGTTGGAGAAGGAGACAGCTACCAGAGGTCATAGCACCCCACCCACGGGTCCCTCGGATCCATGTGTCACATTAACTAGGAGATGCTGCGTGCTCGCCTGACAACAGAGCCCGCTGTAAGGGCAGACCTCACACCTTGGTTATGGGTCCTCTCAGGGGTTCTGGGCCTCTGGGCAGTGAGGGGTGGGGGTGGGGGTGGCTCTCAGGCCACCAGTTAGTAATACTTGATAGGCATAATTGACATGTGGATAAATGAGCTTCCTAATGAGTCATAACATTGGCTAATAATAATTTACATTCAAGTAATCAGATATTATGAAAGGAGCAAACCTACCTGAAGATGAATCACACGTAGACTTTCTGGTAAATTAAGAGGCACAGATTCCAGGGCGTTGTGGTCCAAGTACAGGAAGGAGAGGTTGTTCAGTCTCTGTAAGGAGAAGGTGCTTCTGCTGGAGCATCACTCAAGTCAGTACATTTTCACAGGATTCAAACTATGATATATACACATGCATATGCGTGTGTGCACATCTGTGCATGTATATACACGTGTGTGTACACATGTGTGCATAGGTTCTGGTAATCAGTACGATTAATTGCTGCTATGGTAGTTGTTTGGTTTTGAGGGGTTTTTGTTTCCCAAGTAGTATATTTTGGCCCTTTATGAAGGGTGATAAGGCCCTGCTACACCCCCTCGTTTCTCTTCATTCCTCAGACCACTGAGTACCCAGCCATTCCCAGCCTCAGTTCTCATGCCAGCTGCTGGGGCCTTTAGACTTGTCCCGTGAACAGCTAGTAAGGTCATTTCCTATGCAGGATTGAGTTTGGATCCCAGTGCTGCCATAACCTCTCTTGAGCCTTCAGAACTTCTCATTTCACCTCCACTGAATTCTAACAAAATGAATACAGGCACACCTTGCACATAATGTGGGTTCGGTTCCAGAGAAACCACCACAATAAAGTGAATATTGCAATGAAGTGAGCCCAGTGTATTTCTTGGTTTCCCAGCGCATATAAAGTTATATATACACTATGATGTAGTAGCGTTATGTCTAAAAATCAATGTGCATACCTTAACTAAAAATAATTTTATTGCTAAAAACGTCTGGCCATCATCTGACCTTTCAGGGAGTTTTAATCCCTAATGACAGATCACTGTAACAAATGTAAGAATAATGAAAAAGTTTAAAATACTGCAAGAATTAGCAAAATGTGACATGGAGACACAGTGAGCAAGTGCTGTTAGGAAAGTAGCACTACTGGACTGGCTCACTGTAGGGTCAGCCCAAACCTTCAGTTTGTAACAAGTGCAGTATCTGTGAAACAGTAAAATGGTGCACAAAAGAATGCTGTGTGTCTGTGCTCCTGACAGACATGGTTGTTAGATGTTTCCCAGGGCAATTTGTTAAATACTTAGCAAGGTAGGACTTTCCCAGACTGCTCTGTATTGAATTACTTTTCATGATCACTAGCCTGTGGCTGTGTATCATTTTATAATAGGGCTTCAAGATGTAAAGCATGTGTAAAGTTCAGAGCACTCACACACTCCTTCTGTGAAGCCTTGATCGGCTCCTATAGGTCTTTAATATGCCAGTTAGTCAAAGGCTTACTAGCTGAAATTACCGTATCTTCAAATTGTAAGGGTTTTTTATTTATTTGTTTCTAAAAATTTTTTTTTATGTTTGTTTTTGAGAGAGAGACAGAGTGTGAGCAGGGGAGGGTCAGAGAGAGAGGGAGACACAGGATCTGAAGCAGGCTCCAGGCTCTGAGCTGTCAGAACAGAGCCCAATGTGGGGCCCAAACCCACAGACTGTGAGATCATGATCTCAGCCAAAGTTCGATGGTAACCAACTGAGCCACCCAGGTACCATGTTGGTTTTTAAAGTGAGTCCGGTTTTGAAAAGTCTCCTAATAATCCCTTAACTTCTGAGGAACTCTGATGTGCCTTTACAGTGTCCCTCACAATTGAAAAAGGATTCCTTAAGTGTAAACAAAAAGAAAAGAAAAATGGAATAGTTTTACATTTTCCAACAGAATGTACATCTGTGGACTAATTGTACCTTTGTGTGATTGTTACAAACTTGATGATAGTATTTCATAGTGCTTCTTTTAGATGTTATCATTAGAAGCCACAAACTTTCCTTATGAATGAGGTCTACTGCCAGTAGCAGCACAATCATCTATTTGTCTGGGGCTCCTTCCGGGACTGGGAATGAGTGTATCACCTGTGCAGGTCTCGGCTGAGGCAGTAATTTTGCCATATACTGAGCATTTGGACACAACCTGCCTACGTAAATCAAAGTAGATCACCTTCCCTTTTTCCTGTAAATATATTTTCTTGAGTTACTAAATGAAGAATATATTTAATTTGTATTATATATAGAAATTTGTACTAGTTGCCATTATGGAATTCAAAAGTAAGGCTACCTACAGAATTTTATGGGCTAATACATTTAAGTGGTAGAAGTAAAATTGAACGTTTACTTTTGAAACTATATTTTCTGGCATTTGTTAAAGCAGTTTTGAAATATAAAACAAAATTTCAGATCTGAGTTTCTCTTTTTTTTATCTAATTACCATTGGTTGTATAAAACTGATACTGTTTGGTCACAGTATGTAATACTTACTTTGAATGTATTTGCTTTGATTCCTCTACTCTTGATTTTGTTGTATTTTGCATTAAATAAAGTAAGCTTGGGAGGAAGAACTGGAAGTTTTAGGAGTTGATTTTCAGCAAGTGTAAGTTCTTCTAACAGAGAAAGTTTTGAAAAAGTACCGTCTTCTATATCTTCAATCAAATTTCCCGTAAAATCAAGTCGTCTTAAGTTAGCTTGAAGGAAAAATATACAAAAAATATGAAGTTAAAGTCTCATTTGTGTGGACTGAAGAAAAAGCATTGGTATAAGAGGTCATTCAAACACCTTTTATTGTTAGTATCTAATAGTGTCTGTATGAGTAGATCAGTAAATTTGGTGAATAAATAGTGAGCATCTCTCTGTGCTTGACATTGATGGTCTTCTCTTGAGCGCTAGAGTCTCAGGGTTGGAAGGGAACTTACAGTTAATGGAATCCTTCCATCTTTCTGTATTTGAATTCTCAGAATGCTGGGGTGGTTTGAAACAAATTTTGGTTGCAAATCATGGGAACTAAGCATTACTTTTTTTTTTTTTTTTTTTTTGAGGGAGCTAGAAAGGGCGCAAGTAATTGAAGGACAGAGAGAGAGAGAATCCCACAAGGGCAGAGAGAGAGGGAGGAAGAGGAGAGCAGGGCTCATCTGACGTCAGGCTCAAGCTCATGAACCATGAGATCATGACCTGAGCTGAGGTCAGATGCTCAGTGACTGAGCCGCGAAGGCACCCTGGAAGCAGTACATTTGATTGAATAGAATCATTGTAGATATTTTTTTGGACTTTTCACCAGCACATTGCATTGTGATTGTGGATATGTTCTTAATCTCTCTGTGCCTTATTGTTTAACGACAAGAAACAGAAGTGTTCCTGAATTTGTTAAAGTGATGCAGACTGAGAGAGAAATTCAGTGTGTGTGTGTGTGTGTGTGTGTGTGTGTGTGTGTGTGTGTGTGTGTGTCTTTTGTATGTGTGGGATGCTGAGGAAACCGTTAACTTCTCATTCAGTATTTGAGGTAGTCACTGCAAACACTGAATTAGTGAATATGGACCATTACTCCCAGGGACTATGAAGGGTTAGGTTTCTTTGAGCCTCTGGTCTCACATTTCCATCAACCAATTAGTACAAAATTCTATGTGTGTTTCTTTTTAAAAGTGTTGTAGTTAGTATATATTGTTGGTACATTAACATTGAACTCAAAGCCTCAGTTCTGTAGCTCAACCTTGAATGAAAATTACCTAACACAGTGGTTTCTCTGTGAGGCATACTGGGAACACTGGACAGCTCTTCAGCACAAATAGCAAAAAGCACACTGAACAGGATATCTCACAGCGTAAGAGCTGAAACAAAGTGGCAGAGGTCACCTTGTTGGACTGTGGCTGGGTAACCCCAGTGTTCTGCCCCTGTGCATGTGTCTGCACATGACTGCGGGAGTGCTTCATGTACTGATTTTGGGGTTACAAATGCATGTGACTGAGTGGGTGAGTGTGAAGGTGTGGAGTCCACAAGTGATGAGGATCAGCTGTATTTGGGTCACTTGGGAGCCACCAGTTACAGCATGGATGCTGTTCCGGTTAATGTCATAAAGGTGTAGTGGGGCCAGTGTGCACATGTGGTGTGATTTTCTTCAGGGACTTGGCACTGCAGAAGTGGAGGGTTGTGCTGTGCTCACAGCAGTGCCTTGGCGGCAGGCTGTTGTGCGGTTTGACGGGATCCCAGAAGCATCCTGGAAAGGAGTAAAATGCATCAGTTCCACGTGAGAACCAACTGAGGAGTTGGGTGGTATTTCATGAGGATGCCTGGGCTTCTCCCAAGACCTCAGTTAAAATCTCTGGAGACTAGGGCCTGGTATCATTGTGTTTTATGATATTTCCCCAGATGGTTTTATATACAGCCAGGTTTAAGAACCATGAGTTAAAGTAAGGAAAAGGAGACGTTCTGCTTTTATTGTGACGGCAGCGTCGTGAACAAAGAAAGCATCAAGGCTGGAGAAACCCCTTGGTTGTACTGGCGCTCCTGAGAGGCCGCGGCTGACGGATCTGAGTCCTGTGTCTGAGAAGGCGTCTTTGCCCATATGTTTGATGGGCCGTCAACATCGACATGAAAGGCACAGTAAAGAAAGGTGATGGGGACATCTGGATGGTGTGGAAAGGAGTTGCTAACAAGCCTGTGGATGTCTGTGAACTGTGGCGGATAGTTAAACACTCCAGCAGTGACTACCCTTGATGTGACAGCCACAGGTGCCAAGAAGCTTGTGTTTCTATGAGGCTAGCACTAACATAGTTACTGTGAGGTATTTTATGTAAAGTTAACTTACGTATATCTGCAAAATCTTTTGCTGTCAGCTTCTTAATCTTGTTGAATCGTGCATACAGATAGGATGATTCCTTTGGCAAGGGTGGTACAGCATCAATGTCAACCTCTTCACAGTACACAGAGCCGCTTAAACACACACACAAAAGGCACGTGGGCATTTCTACATCGGGAAACAAAATCATAAAAATATAAACTGTAATTTAAAAACATTTTGCCTCTAATGGTAAAATTATTGCTATCATGAGTGTTCTCACTAATCTGAAAATATATTTTACAGAATTAAAGGTGATAGTGGAAAGATATCATGGTTGTGTTAACTAGTGACCTGTATTGTACCTGATAACTGAGCAGGATCTTATTTTTGATCCTATAACCCAGTATCTCCTTTATTCTCTATCCATTTTAGCAGTGAACATTTAATTGCTGAATTGATTTTCACTTTAATGTTCATAAAGCAGAACATAAGGTAAATGTAAGTTTGATGTATCACTTGGTTTGGCACAGACGCATTGCAGATTGATGACCATAGCTAAGGAGCTTATAAACCACCGGGAGAGTAAGCAGACTATGCACTTGGACATGAGAGGGTCGCAGAAACAGCAGGGACCCCATTGCATGTCCTCCTTATGCCTCTTTTATCTCCTTCAACCTGGAAACAATGCCTTAGTCTTTGTTGTTCATAACTTTAAAAGTTTTGAATTTTAAAAACATTTTTCAGGGCGTTTATTTTACAGAATGTCAATTAGCGTTTGTTTGAGGTTCCTAATTTTTGGTAGGACTACCATGGAAATGGTGTTGGGTCTGCCGTGCTGGGTATTGGGGAGCATGTGGTATCTGCTTGTCCCATTCCTGATGATGCTGTCTTTGGTCTGCCATTAGGGAATATCTTCTGAAAAAGTACTTGGAGCTGCTAAACGTCTGATCTGTCACCAAACTGCCACCCACTAGTTTTATCATCTGTTGATAGTTCTTTTCTGAATTGTTTGTTACTAGGATAGTTTCAAATTATGATATTCTAAGTCGATCATTCCTTCTCCGTTTGTTAGCTGACATCTGGTGCAGGGTGGAACATTTCCCTTTGCATTTATTTAGTTATATCAGTTCAGTATGAACTTATGAATTCTTTATCCCATGGGTCATAATAAGTTACCATCATACTTATTTTGATAATCAAATTGTCACAGAGTAGCCAGTGTGAACTCTTTTAAGCCTTTTTTTTACAAAAATTTTTAAAATGTTTTATTTATTTCTGAGAGAGAGAGAGAGAGAGGGAGACACAGAATCTGAAACAAGCTCCTGGCTCTGAGCTAGCTGTTAGTGCAGAGCCCGACGCGGGGCTTGAACCCACGAACCGTGAGATCATGACCTGTGCCAAAGCCGGATGCCCAACCCACTGAACCACCCAGGCGTCCCATCTTTTAAGCCTTTTTTTATTCCTTCACAGCTGTTTGCTGTTTAAATGACACTTAATAAATTACACATATTTCACTTTGTAATTTATACGTTTTTGGCATTACGTATATACCCATGAAACCGTTATTGCAGTTGAAGTAATTGATGAAGTCACCACCCCAAAGTGTTGTTATGCTTTTGTAGTCCCTCCCTCCCAGCACCCACTCTGGTCTGCTGCGTTCTGTGCGTTCACAGCAGTTGGCACTTACTTCCAAGAGAAGCACGCAGCATGTCTTCTTCTCACTCCTTCCCCTCTGCATATCAGCAGTTCATTCCTCTTTTATTGCTGCGTAGTATTTCATTGTATTAATATATGCAGTTTATATAGTCCTTCCTTGGGGGCATTTGTATTTAGTTTTTGGCTATTTCATAACCAGTGTTCAAAAGTGAACATTTATCTAGAAGTTTTTATGGTTGTTAATACTTTGGTTTCTCTTGAGTAAATACCTAACAGCAGAATGGGTAGGCCATCTAACAGGTGTGTAGCTTTTGAAAAAAGTCCCATGCCGTTTTCCATAAAGATTGTGCCATTATATAGTCCCTTCAGCAATGCAGGAAGGTTCCAGTTACTCCACATCCTCGTCCACATTCCGTACAATCAGACTTTTCATGTAAGGCATGTTGTAGTATCTTATGTTTTAATTTATATTTTCCTAATGTCTGATGTGCTGAGTATTTTTAAATAAACTTACTTATCATCCACATATTTTTGTGGCAGAATATTCATATCATTTACCTATTTAAAAATATTTTTTCAATGTTCATCTGTTTTTGAGAGTGACAGACCATGAAGGGGGGAGGGGCAGAAAGAGAGGGAGACACAGAATCTGAAACAGGTTCCAAGCTCTGAGCTGTCAGTGCTGAGCTTGACCTGGGGCTTGAACCCAGGAACTGGACTGGGAGACCATGACCTGAGCCAGTCAGTCACTTAACTGACTGAGCCACCCAGGCATCCCTCATTTTCATATTAAGAAATATTTATTATTTTTGAACCAG
>NW_027531900.1:402521-446478 GCF_008692635.1 Crocuta crocuta
GGGGGGGGGGGGGGGGGCAGGAGCAGAGAGAGAGGGAGAATAGAAGATCCAAGGCAGGCTCCAGGCTCTGATCTGACAGAAGAGAGCCAGGTGTGGAGCTCGAACCCAGGAACCTGAGCCAAAGTCGGATACTCAAAAGACTGAGCCACCCAGGCACCCCTCATTTGCCTATTTTTAAATGGTGTTTTTGTATTATTGTTACTGAATTATAAGAGCTTATATTGTAGATATAAGATGTTTTTCAGATTTATGTTTTGCAAATGTTTTCCTTTATGTGACTTGTCTTTTTATTTTCTTAATGTCTTTTGAATATCAAATATTTTTTATTTTAATGAAGAATAGTTGATTCCTTTATGGTTTGTGCTTTTTGTCCTGTATTTAAGAAAACTTTGCCAACCACTGTGTTATTATCCTAAGTTTTCTTTTGAAGGTTGTGTACTCTAAGCTCTTGATATTTAGGTTTGAGGTCCATTTTGAGTTAATTTTTATATATGGTGTCAGGAAAGTTCGTCTTTTTAACTTAGAGCTATCCAGATTTTTTTTTTTATTTTTACAAATAGTTTATTGTCAAGTTGGTTTCCATATGACACCCAGTGCTCATCCCCACAAGTGCCCTCCTCCATGTCCATCTCCCCCTTCCACCGCACATCCATCAGTCCTCAGTTTGTTCTCAGCATTGAAGAGTCTCTCATGGTTTGCCTCCCTCCCTCTCCCCCACCATTTCCCCCCTTCTTCTCCCCCTTGTTCCTCCGTTAAGTTCCTCCTAATCCTCCTATACGTGCAAACATATGATATTTGTCCTTCTCTGCCTGACTTATTTCGCTCAGCATAACACCCTCAAGGTCCATCCATGTTGCTACACATGGCCAGATTTCATTGTTTCTCATTGCCATGTAGTATTCCATGGTATAGATAAACCACATCTTCTTGATCCATTCATCTGTTGATGGACACTTAGGCTCTTTCCATGTTTTAGCTATTGTGGAGAGTGCTGCTATGAACATTGGGGTACATGTGCTCCTATGCCTCAGCATTTCTGTATCCCTTGGGTAAATTCCTAGCAGTGCTATTGCTGGGTCATAGGGGAGTTCTATTGTTAATTTTTTGAGGAACCTCCACACTGTTTTCCAGAGGGGCTGTACCAGTTTACATTCCCACCAACAGTGTAGGAGGGTGCCCATTTCTCCACATCCTCGCCAGCATCTAGAGTCCTCTGATTTGCTCATTTTAGCCACTCTGACTGGTGTGAGGTGGTATCTCAGTGTGGTTTTGATTTGTATTTCCCTGATGAGGAGGGATGCTGAGCATCGTTTCATGTGTCTAGAGCTATCCAGATTTTTAACACAATTTTTTGAAATGATGATCCATTCCCCATTGAATTGCATTGACACCATTATAAAAAAACCAGTTGACCCTATTGCATAAGTATATTCCTGGGCTCTATTCTGTTTTGCTGATCTACTTGTTTTTTGTTTTTGTTTCCATTTGTGTGTGTGTGTGTGTGTGTGTGTGTGTGTGTGTATACATTTTTTTTTTTTTTTTTAAGAGAGAGCACATATGAATGGGTGGGGGGCGGGGGCGGGAAAGAGAGACAGAGAGAATCTTAAGCAGACACGGAGCTCTGTCTCAACAAACTTGAGATCATGACCTGAACTGAAATCAAGAGTCTGAAGCTGAAGCTCAGCCAACTGAGCTTCTTTACTTGTTTATTTCTATGCTAATGCCACAATGACTTGCTTCCTGTAGCATTATGGCAAGTTTTCTTTTCAGGTGGTGTAAATCCTCCAATTGTATTCTTCAACACTGTTATGACTATTCTAAGCTCTTTACATTTCCACAAATTTCCGAGTGAACCTCTTAATTTCAAAAAGACTGCTAAAAATTTAATTGGGATTCAGTTAAACCTACAAATAAATTTTTGAAAAATCAACATCTTAATGATACTGAGTTTTCTGGTCCTTGAACATAATAGATGCATATTTTTAGGTTGTATTTAATTTCTGTCAGCATAGTTGTCTAGATTTCAGTGTGCAGGTCTTGTATGTCTTTTACTAATTTATACCTATATTTTAAAAAATATTTTGATTAATTAAAATGTTAAATATCCCCATTACTCTTTAAGAACTTTCTTATTTTTTGGCATAAAAAGATTTCCCAGAGCAGTCTTATCTTTTCCCTGCCCCAGGCCTGATACCAGTTATTTCTTCAAGAAGTATTGGTTTCTTTGAGTGGAGAATGATATTTGGAAACCAAGATATGAATGTTGATAATACTAGCATCACATTGCTTCTAGCCTCTTTCCACAAGGAGAGCTGGGAAATGTATATATGTGTATTTGTTTGTTTATCTGTTTTGAATACACATATATACACACATATATGTGGGATATGTCTAGAGACATAAACGTACATTCTTGCACACATATGGATGTAGATAAATATGCACATACACACACTGTGTGCATATAAACACATGTGCTCTCACACAGAGAAACGTTTATACAGGCAGACCTGAGAGAAATTGCACATTTGGTTCCACTGCAATAAAGTGAATATTGCAATAAAACAAGTCAAATGAACTTTTTGGTTTCCTGGTGCCTATAAACGTTATGTTTACACCATACTGTAGTCTGTGAAGGGTGTAGAAGTAGTATGTCTAATGACGCAGTGTTCATACCTTAGAAATACTCTCTTGTTGGGGCACTTGGGTGGCTCAGTTAAGCATCTGACTTTAGCTCAGGTCATGATCTCCTGGTTTGTGAGTTCAAGGTCTGCTGTCTGCTGTCAGCACAGAGCCCACTTTGGATCCTCTGTCCCCCTCTCTCTGCCCCTCCACTGCTTGCTCTTTCCTCTCAAAAATAAATAAACATTAAAAAAAAATACTGTTAAGAAATGCTAACCATCATCCTAGCTTTCAGTGAGCCATGATCTTTTTGCTGGTGGATGGTCTTGCTTGATGTTGATGGCTGCTGACCCCACAGGGAGGTGGCTGCTGACCCCACAGGGTGGTGGCTGTTGACCCCGCAGGGAGGTGGTGGCTGTGCCCCTTTCTGAAAATAAGACAATGGTGAGGTTTGCCACATTGACTGACTTCTCTTTCAGGAACGATTTCTCTGTAGCACGTGATGCTGTTTGGTAGCATTTTACGCGCAGAACTTCTTTCAAAACTAGAGTCCATCCTGTCCCACCCTGTGGCTGCTCTGTCAGCTAAAGTCGTGTGACTTTCTCAATGCTGTGTTGTCATTTTGAGAGTCTTCACGGCATCGTCACCAGGAGCACCTTCTGTCTCAGGAAACCACTTTCTTTGTTCATCCATGGGAAGCAGGTCCTCCTCCGTTCGAGTTTTATCCTGAGGTGGCGGCAGCTCCATGCCGTCTTCAGGCCCCTCTTCTGCTTCTGTTCTCCCATTTGCACACGTCTGCAGTGACTTCCTCCCCTGGAGTCCTGAACCCCTCAAAGTCCTCCCCGAGGGCTGGAGTCAACTTCCTCCCAACTCCTGTTCATGTTGAATTCTGACNAGTGATGCGAGGCACAGTAGAACAAGGTGTGACTGTACCTATTTCTTTATCTCTGCACACAAACCATGAGTTGGTGCTGATCGCTTGCTCCAGTCCAACTCCACAGTGTCCGCTCTGGCCTTCCCCCAACATGTCTGTAGCACCTTCTCTGACTGAGAAACCTGACTCTTGTTATCCAGGGCATGTACCTCACTCGGGGCTAGGCCTCACATTAAGTGGTTGCATTGCTGTGGAAAACAAACCTGTGCGCTGGAATTTCAGTGTTTGTCCATTCTGTTTTGTCTGTAGCCTGGAATTTCATAGTCAAAACCGTGTGTTTAAGGGTTACTTAGGTTAATTTTTCTTTTCACTTTAGTGTTTTATTCATTTGAAATGAAATTGTATCTGTATGCCAATTTTCTAAATCTTATCCTTGTAGATTTTATTTATAAATGTGTTTGTTTACCTGTGTGAAATATAACCTTGTTCTAAAACCAAGTCTACAGGGGCACCTGGGTGACTCAGTCGTTTAAGTGGCTGACTTTGGCTCAGGCCATGATCTCATAGTCCATGGGTTCAAGCCCCATGTTGAACTCTGTGCTGACAGCTCACAGTCTGGAGCCTGGTTTGGATTCTGTCTGTCTGTCTGTCTGTCTCTCTCTCTCTCTCTCTCTCTCTTCCTCCCCCCACCCTCTCTCTACCTCTCTCTCTCTCTCTCTATCTCTGTCCCTCTCCCACTTGTGCGTGCTCTCTCTCTCAAAACTAAACTTAAACAAGTAAATAAATAAAATCTTACCAAAAGAAAAGAAAACCCAATCTACAGAGAAAATGTGTACTCAGAGAAGTTCTACACCCTCCCGTTCCCCCACCTACCAGTGTCCCTCTCTCCCTCCTTGCCACCCCTGGTCACATCTGTAACGTGTAGGTAACTAGTTGCCACGTTTAAATTACCTTTCTTGAGTGTCTTTTCACACAAGTGAGCTAATGTATATTTTCTTGTATCTCTGTCTTTCTTGGATGAAAGGCAGCATACTGTAGATACTCCTTTGCACTTTGGGTTTTTTCATATAATATATTTTGCAAATCACTTCATGTTAGTTCCTAGAGATCTTCTTTGTTCATTTTTACAACTGTATAGTATGCCCTTGTGTGGACTTGCCATATTTTATTCAACTTCTCTTCAATGTGTGGGCAGTTAGATTTTTACCAGAGTTTTGCATTTGCAAGCAGTGCTCCAGTGATGTTGCATATGTATTTTCTTACTCTTGGAGGTGTATCTTTAGAGTGAATTCCTAGAAGTTGATTGCTGTGTCACAAAGTGAGTGAGTATTGGCTTTGTTAGGTATTGCCAAATTCCTATCCAAAGGCATTGTATGTATTTGTATTCCTATGAGCAGTGTATGAAGGGGTGTGATACCCCATGGCCTTGCCAATGGATTATATTGACTTAATGTGACAGTTTTAATTTTTGTCCTTGAAATAAGTTAAGAATTTTTGTCTTAGTGTAATTTAAACTTATATTTCTGTATGTGTGAGATTGAACAACTTCTCATATGTTAAAGGGCCATTTTTATATCATTTTGTGAATTGTCTATCCATCTTCTGGTTTTTCCAGTGGATTTTTGGCCAGTTTCTTTTTCTTGGCTTTTTATATGTTCTTTATAAATTAGAGGTATTAAATTTTTTCCATTTTTCTTATTTTTCAGTTGTGCTTGACTTCATTTCTGATGCTCTTTCCCATGGAAAAGTTTGATTTCACGGAGTCAAATTTATTGATCTTTTCTATTATGTACTCTGGATTATGAGGCATCCCACACACAGTTTATCTTCTAGTATTTATATCATTTCACTTTTTACATTTTGGCCCGAGTATATTTGGAGTGGTTTATTTTTCTATATAAGTATGGATCTTACTATATCCCTTTTCAGTTGACTATTCATTTGTCCAACAGCATATTTTATTTATTTTTTAAGTTTTTTAAAGTTTTTATTTAAATTCCAGTCAGTTAACATACAGTGTAACATTGCATTCAGGGTTCAACACCATTTTTTAAAAATATCATCTCTAGGGCTCCCAGCTGGCTCAGTCAGTGGAGCGTGTGACTCTTGATCTCAGGATTGTAACTTTGAGCCCCATGTTGTGTAGAGATTAAAAATAAAATCTTTAAAAATACCATCTTTGCTTCAGAAGTGATTTAAGATGCCTTCTTTATTATATACTAAGTTTCTCCATGTGTTTCTGTTCTGTTTCTGAACTTTGCATGCTATTCATATACCAGTATCATACATATTCAAGTACAGAGATGTTGAAGTATATTCTAATATCTAGTTAAGTCTGGTTCCTGCAGATACCTGGACTTTTTCAGTGGTTCCCTGACTATTCATTCAGGTTTGATTTTTTTCTACATGGACTTGAGAATCATCCTTACCAGCACTTTAAAGAAGGTTATTGTTACAAATTTAGGAAGAGGTAGCATCTTTACCATACTGAGTCATCCTATCCAAGCGCAAGGGATGTCTTTCTAATTAGTGTGTGATTTTATTTCATGTTGTCCTGTGAAATGCCTTTCCATGATAGAACAAAAATAAAGCAAATAGATAGGAGCTATTGAGGAGGACTTTTGTTATTTTGTACATTTTCTGTTGTTTTAATTGAAATGTATATCATAATTATTCATATATAAGCAGTCTTTATGTCTTCTGTGAGTTTCTTGAAGTTAAGAATTACATCTTATTTCCCTTATCCCCAGGCTGTACATAGTATTTGCGGATAGTTGATATTAAATGACTGTTTTTTGGAAGGGATTTTATATAGACAGAAGCACACACTTTGTAGAGGCTAAACTTGTACTTTGGTTATTTTTGAATGTTCCTGTTCCATGTTTGTCATTCAGAATGTGGGATGGCAAATTATTTGCACTCCCAACATACCAGCTGACGTTATCACTGGAGATAAAATGCCACTGTTTGAATTTACTGTATCCTAAGGCCATTTTTTACTACTGTAAGGAATAAGATTCCATAATAACCTATTTATTACTGCTCTTTGTGAGATATGAGATGACAGGGTATGAATACTTACCATCACTTTCTTTTTTGGGGGGTGGTGGTGTTACACTCTCATCTTTTTGTAATTGAACACTTCTCTCATCGGGTATTATCGTAGTTTCTTTTTCCTATTCAAAAAATAAAAATTTGTTATCAGGTGTGATAAAGCCTGATTTTGACTATAAAACTGAGGGGTCATGGACAACACCTGCCTTCTCACAGTCACAGTTAGTGACATTTCTTTTGTGCTACAGTAGGATTTTGTGCATAATTCTATTTTATCATTCATTAATTTATAAGGTAAATATTTGTTTACCTTGTTTCTACTCCATACTGTCAACTCCTTGAGTGAAAGAACCAGGTCTTTTTTATTATTATTTTTTTAATCTCTAAAACCCTAAATCAGTGCCTTTGCCTTCTAAATGTTGAATATATTGAAATTCCAAATGGGAACCAGAGGGAACTCTCCAACACAGAATGTGTTTTTCTGAGTTGGAACTGGAAATGGGACCATCTTCATATAGAGTAGGTGTCTTAATTATTCTTTATGGTCTTATCTTTTTCTTTCTTCTTTCTTTCTTTCTTTCTGTCTGTCTGTCTGTCTGTCTTTCTTTTTAATTTGAGAGAGAGAGTGCTGGGGAGAAGGTCAGAGGAAGAGAGGGAGAGAATCTGAAGCAGGGCTGGACCCCATGGTCCCGGGATTATGTGTCGTCTTGTCTTAATTGAGTTCCTGATAACGAGATTCTACCATAGCAGGACTGAAGCACTAGTCACGTCACATGTGTCGGGCATAGAGTAAACATTTGGCTTCTTCTGCAAGTGACCCCTCATTACCTCATGCCTACATAACACCCTGGCACTTGGAACCATTTTATTATGCCCTGCCCACCCCACTTGGGCCCTCAGTCCACGCTGTTTGTTCTGGTGGTCTGTATCACTTTTTCCTGTCTTGGGAGAGAACATTTTCTGCCATTAGACTAACATAGGTTGTATGGGGCCCAGTCTGTGCCCTCCAGAAGCATATTCCCCTTTCATGTCCATCTTGACTCCTTTATCCTTCCACGTGGGTGCTGTTGGAACAGCCCACCCCTCAGGTGCTGTTGAATTCTCCTCCACTCCACAGATGTCTTAGTCCCTGTATTTGCATCAAGAGCACAGACTTCTAAAGCAATGTAGAGAGAAGAAGCAGAGAACTTACTTGCTACTTTTCAGGGACCATGGAGTTTTGAAAGTTTTTTTTTTTTAATTGATAGATTCTAATCATCCATGTGAGCCAACAGCTTACTGGTATGATAGGGCTTTTTAAAAAAAATCTGGAACTATATAACTAGTGATACCTATCTTTTTTGTCTTAATGTTGGGCAAAAATAATACTTAGCATATTAACCAGCTCCATTGAAAGAAATTATAGTGTTAACATTTAGTCATTGTGCACTAAAAAAAAGCAGTCAGTGTTATATATTTGGCCTCATTTTTCATTTTCCATTCTGTGTGTGTGAGACACACACGCACATGCACACACGGTAGGCAGGACCAGATACTTATGTGCTGCATTAACTTTTTCCTTACCCAGCGTTCATTTCTGTGTGCCAAGAAAACCACAAGTGATTACTCAGCCTGTGCAAGTGGAGTACGAAAGATGTGGTAGCAAGTCATCCCTGCAGAATCTTAACTCAAGGACAATTTACAGTCACTTGATACAAATCGATAAAAGTCTGAATTGTTGAAACTGATTAAAAATTAAGCCCCACATTAAGGAGTTTTTCATATTTTGGTACCATGCATAGTTGGCATATGTAAGTGAAATGCTATAGACCCCAAAATAAGTATGCATTTTCATGAACCACTTCTTCCTAAATTAATAAATCTTAAGTTGGTAATCCAAGATTGTTTCTTCTGATACACATTTGTCCTATTTTATTTGGAGGCAATATAATAGGGAATTATAGGGCATTTTATAACATTACTTACAAATCTTCAACAGGTAAGAGATCATCTTAAAGTTTAGTTTCCTTAAATTTTGTTTTGGTTGCTATAGATACTGTTTAGTTACCATAGATTCTTTTTATTAATTTGGGAGGCATGCATACTCTAAAAGTATAATCCTGGGGACAGTAATTTTCAGTTACTTTCAATCATTACAAGTGCTTTTTCTTTCCCCTTAAACTTGTCAGACACATTAAAAAAACAAAAACCTGCATCTAAATGGGTGACTATTTCAGAAGTTAAATTTAGAGTAGAAATAAAGTACCTTAATACTTTTTCCATCCAGAGATTTATCCTCAGAGTCTTGACTAAACAAGGTTTCTTCAGGATGGTCTGCCCCATGGTGATAGGTGACGCGTGGGCCCTGCTGAGCGGGAGGTGCTGGCTGTACCAGAGGCACGGACAGCAGCAGGAGAAGCGCGGGCCGCAGCGCCCGCATGCTAGCAGAAGCCCCGGTGCGCGCGCTGGGTGAGCTGGTGGCCTGCTGACTGCGGGACAGCGCTCTCTCTTTCCCTGGAAGAAAAAGCGCAGACCATCGATGCAATATTTAAAAGCTTAGAGGACTTTTTGGCACGGTGTTCGCAGTAGGGGCCAGAGAACAAGTATTTAACCCTTAGTGATCTTTAATTAGATGCTAAAAGTTTCTGTGTATCAGCGACCTTCTTAAAAATAGTCTCAGAGAGTGGTTTTATTTCTTTTTCTGTCAAAACCCAAGTAATTTTGATAATTTCAGTTTCTTAATCGTTAGATGCCTTAAACAAGGTACTTGTATGCAACTGAAATCTTAGGATACCTGTAGTATAAATAGTTAAGGCTCATGATCCTGTCTCCTGTGAGTTAAAAATATCATATTTCAGCATTGCTATTTTATAAGAACTCTTGATTTGTAATGGTGTGAATAGAAATAAGTTCCAAGAGTTTTAAAACTTAAACTTTAAAGGCTTACTCTTTAAAGTTTAAGTTATCACTTTTAGATGATAAAGCATATATAAAAATATTTTTAATTTTCTTAGCTTTACAGTTTTCATAGATCTTATTTTTAGTTAATAGCATTGTTTTTAAATTTTAACTATGAAAAACACAAAAATAGTATTGCAGACTAGAAAAAATAGAGAACTTTAATCAAGGATTTGGGGGAAGGAGATGGGGAGGATTCTCTTAGGCTCCTCAATGATGCACATTTCACATAGAATCACCCAGAGTTGCTGGTGCTGCATTGGGGATGCCAGTTTGTCAGAAATCAGTGGCTAAAAAGCCTGGTTTTGTGGCTGCAGCACATGCAGGGATGTTGAAGTGACGCAACAATACAGTTGTTCGAGGTAACTGAAAAGTAAAAAATCAGAGGTGGTTTTTGCATTTTTCAAGACTGTTAGAGAATGACATCTTAACAATCAGTATTTAAAATGATATGTGAGAGAAGAGCCTACCGTTGTCGCTTTTTTGAAGCTATTTGTGGTTTTCGTCAATGGAGGTTCATGGCTGTGTATTAGCCCCAAGGAGGAAGGCTGGATCCGTTTCAAACTGCTGCGTCGGTTCCTGGGCCGGCAGCGTTGAGTACACTTTGTCTGTGGTGGAGACCCTCTCGGGCGGTGCAGCGTGCGGGCTGCCCAGCTGTGCTTGCGGAGTCTGCAGCCGCCGTCTGCTTCTACTTTACCTCATGTGAGAAACACTAAGGTTTTGTGAATATTATTTATGAAGATGACATGGTTCTAAAGTCATGCTTTTTATTTTAATGCTTTTCCAGGAGATAAAACATCGGCGTTTTCACTGAAATAAAACACCAAACTAAAGTCTATGTTCTTAATTTTGTTAGGGGGTAAAAATACTGTTCTAGTATCACAGTTAGCATACAGCCAAGAAATTTCCAATGCAAAAATTAGCTTTAGCATAAACTATCCTGAAGTTTAATCATTTGGGGTCCCCCTTTCTTTAACTCCACATAACACATATCCAAGTGTGAGAGTCAGTTTTTAAAACATAAGATCTGTAATTTGGAGTTTGGTAGTAAAAGATACTTTTTGCTACATTAAGGAAACTATAAAAATGATTTTAATAATAAATTTGATTGTTTTAAGGCCAAATGGTATTTTAGATCATTGTATGAACATCTTTAAAGATTCACTTTCATTTTTATCACTTTCTGGTGCTTTTAGCAATCAAGGTAATATTTCTTTCTCCTCTAAAGTACAAATTTGGGGAACCTGGGTGGTTCAGTTGATTAAGCGTCTGACTTTGGCTCAGGTCATGATCTCACAGTTCTTGGGTTCTAGCCCTGCATCAGGGTCTCTACTGTTAGTGTAGAGCCCGCTTCAGATCCTCTGTCCCCCCCACCCCCGCTCTGTCTGCCCCTCCCCCTCTCAAAAATAAATAAACATTAAAAAAATAAACAACAAATTCTGTACATGTGGATATGAATAAATATTTTTTAAAAAATAGAAAATAAAAGAATACCAACTGTTATCCTTTCTATTTAAAATTGTCTTTAGAGTCTATCACATTAAAGCTTGGACACACTAAGACTTGAATGCTCATGATTTTATTTGAATGTGAATTATTTTACCTTTAGTGGTAATCTTCTCTGGTTTTGGTTGATATAAATGATCAGTTTCATGGCTTTAAGGATACTGTTAACAATTCTATAGGCTTTGCAAATATCTGAAAACGAAACAGTAAATACTGATCTTTTTTGCATTGTGTGGTAGGTTTGTTGAAAAGTGAGCAAAAAATAGATGTTAATTTAAGTCAGATTTAGAGAACATTAGAGACTGGGTGTTTTACTAGTGACCTACACAGCGTGAAATTTCTATTTTGTGAATTACAGCCTCTTTCCTTGGAAAGTTAGGGCTGGTGACCACAGTTCTGTCGGCACTCATCGATTGAGTGAGCGTGCTGAGTGCCTCTCTTCTACCAGAAGTACACAAGTGCACTCAGAGCCATGAAAGTTCAGTTCTCCTCAGAAGAAACTCCCCTGTTGGCACTGATCTTGAACGAGTTAACTTCTTTGGGCCTCAGTTTCTTTATCTCTTGTACTAGAACCTAGTTACTGTGGAGTTTTTCAGCCTCGGCACTATTAAAGTCTTGGACTAGGGTGCCTGGGTGGCTCAGTCGGTTAAGCATCCGACTCTTGATTTCAGCTTACGTCATGATCTCAAGGTTCACAGGATCACCCCTGGTTGGGATTCTGTCTCTGCTCCTCCCCTGGTAGAGCGTGCCTCTGTTCGCGCTCTCTGGCAAATAAATTTTTTAAAAAATCCAGAAATCTTGGACTGTAGTTCTTTGTGGTAGGAGCTGTCCTTTGCATTGTGGGACATTTTGCAGCTTCATTGCCCTCTGCCCACTGGATACCAGAAACATTCCTCCACCCCCACCCCTGTCAGTCATGACAACCAGTATTGTCTGAAGACATTGTCCCTTTGAATGGCCAAATACATACTTCGTATACATCACAGTATGGTAGTCCATCCTGTGGTCCTTGAACATGGATCCCTCGCAGCAAAACAACGATAAAAGTTAAAAGATGCTGATGCACTACTAGAAATTTATTCAGTCACTGATACATTTTCATTCCATCCTCACATCTTATGCAGTTGTCTCCCAGGGCAAGGCCACTCATGTTTGCAGGCTTCTGTGTGATCTGGTCAGTTCCAAAAGCAGGAGTGATCTCAGCAATGTCAGGCTTCACCCCTTCTGGTATAATCGAGCTAAGACCATACCTCTTTCTCTGAGCCCCTCTCGAGGTGTCAGTTTAATATTGGATTTCCCTCATTTTATAACCCATTTATTCATTTCCTTACTGCTTTAGTACCCGAGCTTTTCTGCCTTTGGAAGGGATATTAGGTTTGGCCACTATGCTGATCTAGATTGCAGCTGCAGTACCAGTCTAACAAGCCTTTCCCCCACAGTGTACTTCAGTTCAGATAAGGTCAGGTCACACAAATGCAGAACTAGAGGTTTATCTTTAACACCAGGCAATATGGCTGCATTTACTGTTACCCCCGATTTTCCAGATGGGGTGAAGGCACGTCCTGCCCCATTAGGCCCCTAGGAATTCTGACATAAAGATTAAAAATAGGGTCACAGTTTCCTGGTTAGGAATCACCCTTGCTTCCAGCCCTTGTAGTTGCAGCCCTGGTCCTGTGACAGGGGAAACATGGAGGCAACTTGGGAAAGAAAGAAGACAAGCACCTTCCTCTCTAGAGGAAGCCAGCCCTTCGTATTTCCTCCTCCCCTGCTTTAGATGGCCAGTGTTTTAATTGCCCATTCCAGTTCTCTATAAAAGTAGTTCTCGACACTGGGTGTTATATAGAAACCAACTTGACAATAAACTATTTGTAAAAAAACAACAAAAAAAAAAGGAAATAAAAAGTAGTTCTCTAAGGGGCATCTGGGTGGTTCAGTCGGTTAAGCATCTGGCACTTGATTTTAGCTCAGGGTCATGATCCCATGGTTGTGAGATCAAGCCCCGCGTTAGGCTCTGTGCTGATGGTGTGGAGCCTGCTTGGGATTCTCTTCTTCTTGCTGTGTCTTCCCCGGCTCATTCATTCATTCTCTCTCTCTCTCTCTCTCTCTCTCTCTCACACACACACACACACACACACACACACACACACACACTAAATAAAGGAAAAATATTTCTCTAAGCTCTTTCTCTCTGCCTGTTGTTGGACATTATCAGCTCTAAAGTGAATTCCCTGATCTGAAGAAATGACAGTTGACTGTGTAATATCTTCTCTTGTGGTTTTCTGTATCACTCTGAGTATTTGCATCTACCATCAGGTCAGCAAAGTCCAGTCCAGAGTCAGTATCTCTTCCTGTGAGGACCCATTTGTATCCCCAAGGGCTACCACATGAAACTGAGTTCCTAGCCATGTTCAGGCCCTTCCCATCAGGGGCTCTGCCATACAACGGCCTATGGCCTCTGTCTCTCCTGTGGACAGACAGGACAGTTCATATTGACACTTTGTGCCTCAGAGGGTGTAAGAGATTCTAGATTCAGCCCGTCTCTTCACTGCTGCAGTGCCCCTGTATGCACTCATTTCATGGGCCCAGGTGGCCATCTCTAGGGCACACATAGAGGTAGCTGCATGTTGAATCCGCTCATCTTCCAAACCAGGGAAGTGATTCTTCTGATAGGTATTGACATGTCCAACATTAATACACTTCTAAGATACTTACAATTATGAGAGCACATAGGTGGCTCCATTGGTCAAGCATCCAACTCTCAGTTTTGGCTCAGGTCATGATCTCAAGCCCTGTGTCAGGCTCTTCACTGACAGCATGGAGTCGGCTTGGCATTCTCTCTCTCCCAATCTCTCTCTGCCCCTACCCCATGTGTGCTTGCTTGCTCTCTTTCAAAATAAATACCCACAATTATTTCCATAGGGCTGTGTCCTATATAGGCATTTCTTTAATAGACCAAGATTCCATTACCCTCCTGTCTGACAATATGCCTGGACTACTGGCCACTACCCATGAGTCAGTAAAAACCCACACATAGGATCTCTTAACATTGTTCAATTCTTCCATCACTGTTAGGAAGACAGCATGCAGTTCACGCTGAGCTGGTCTGTTTTTATATTCTCCTGTCAGTAGTGGCCTTCCAGACAGGAAGTTGTCCATTCACCGTGGAAACGCTGTCCTGTTGTTGGGCAGAGAGCTGCTCATAGGGCTCCATCCCCGTGACAGTGAGTCCAGCAGCTCCTCAGGCAGTCCTAGAGTCAGTCCTGCGGGGGTGAGAAAGAGACCCCTGCTCCTAGAACGTCCTCCTTTACCCCCCAGGCACCGCCACTCCCAGGAGGAGGCTCCTCCACCATCATCCTAGACGTGCCATTTCAGGGTTCAAGACCATTTTCTGTCCTTCAGTCCTGAGGTAACTTCAGTTAATGACACACAAGAGCACAGGCATAAATGCCCCGCAAGGGGAAACTCTCTTGTTCAGAGTTCCACAGTGAGCACTGGGTGCGTTCATAGGTTCCCACCCAGGCCCCATCGGAGGCTGCACAGAAGGCCACTGCACCGAGAATTAATTGTCCCTTCCAGTGCATTCCTCCGGAGGTTCTTTTGATTGGCCAGAGAGGCTCATACAACTCTGGGAAACACTTAGCTTTATTTTATTAAAGGCTGTCGCAAAGGATTCAAATCAACAGCGAGTTGAAGAAGTATGCGGGGTGAGATCTGGGGAAGGCGTGGAGCTTCAGGTGTACCACTCTCCCGGCATCTCCTTGTGGTCAACCCAGAGCTCTCCTAACCCTGTCCTTTTGGGGTTTTATGGAGGCTTGTTACATAGGCATCACTGACTAAGTCATTGGCCGAGTCAACCTCCACAGGGTCTCTTGTGTTGGTGAGGTCTTTGGTGGAGGTGAGGGTTTGAAGCGGGGACTGAGGATCTCTGGGTCCTCCTGGCAGCAGCCCCTGCCCTTGAGCTCATTAACATAACAGAAGACCCCTTAGTCACTCTGGGCTTATAGGAAATCCCAGGGATTTGGGGAGCTGTGAGCCAGAAACTGCACCAAGACCCAGTAAATATTTCTTATAAACCACAGTCTCATACCCTGGAGGGCAACATTGCCCCCACTGAGAATCACAGAGTTACTAGATATTTGTCTCCAACTCACACCTCTTCTTAAGCCTGAAGCCTAATCATGTAGTCCGAGGAGATAAAGTGTTTAGGAGATTGAAGGGGGTGGGGGGGAGGGAGAACTTATGACCTGGCGTGAGGAGCAGTGCATATTAGGCGTGTATACTTGTACTTGTGAGCTTAATGTTTCCAGAGGGACACAAATCCCCACGTAGCGAATTTGCAACCCAAGCACATACAGTACTCTCCATGACACCGTGACATTTACGTGCTAGGCATAGTTACATTTATTTAGGAAATTGGAACCTACAAGAGACTTTAGCTTTTTGAGCTGTTATGGTTTAATTTTGTCTCCAGCTGCTGTTATATTTTATTTCCAAGATTTAGAAAAAAAATGGATTTGGAATCAGGAAACCAAGGGGTTTTAGTTCTAGCCATCCTTTGGGTCTTACAAATTCTTTCCAACAGTCAAAGTATACAGGAGAGACAACGTTTATTTCTCCTGTTTTCCCCTTGGAGTTGGGTAACTGTGTTACATGAGATGCACACATCTGTGCTTTAGTTTAGTTGTCCCAACCCTGGGCAGAAAGGGAAAACATGCAGGTAGTGTGCAGGCGCAGACTTAGACACTCTCAGCCAGTTTTTTTGGTGAGCAAATTTATGAATTAGCCTTTATTTTTATGTCCTTTGTAAAAGCTAAATATAGATTATACTTTTATGTTTCGTCACTAACCCTAGGTTCATGGAGTGATTTAGATTTATTTATTAGTGGTCACAAATACTGTTTAGCCTAGGAGGTAACCAGTATGTTTCCCCCTGTTGTAAATAATCAAATCAACTGGTTTTGTTTGTAGCTGGGGTAGATAATTGTGCAGTCTTGATGTGCTGGTTAAAGAAGTACTTACTTTATTCAGTTTCTCCTAGGGAAAGCCTCGGGTATTACTTTGTTTTTTTAATGAGAAGTACTCATGGTGGGTATGAGTTTTTCAGGACCATTTTCAAGTAGCATATAGATGGTTGTTAACCTGCAGCTGGATGCCGGGTTTACACGGAGACTCTTTGGAGGGAGGAGGCAGAGCAGAGTTGACCTCTTCTTCCAATTAGGCTGGAAGAGTGTGATCTTACTGTAGCTGAAGGAGCCAGGTGGCAGAGGGCCCAGCAAGGGGGTGGGGGGAACTCGGCTCCACCCAGGCAGGCTGCCCAGAGGGGCTGTGGAAAGCTGCACTAGAAGATAGTGACCTGGAATATGTTTGGGGCATATGATTTAAGTACCCTTTTTTTCTCTCCCTAAGAAAACCTTTAGTGAAACCTTTCTTGTTCACTAATCTTTTGTGCGGCTAGAATCTTGGAAGGAACCCACAGAGATGCTAGCTCCTTTCTAGCATCTCTGAGAAAGCACCCAGGTCTGACATCTGAGGGAACACAGATCAAGCAGGCTGCTAGGCTGGCTGTGCTGAAGTACTGGTTACTCCTTGTCGGGTACCTAGAACTGGCATGCACCTTGTTAAATGCTTTGCTGTATATACTCTTTATTCTTTTAGTAGCCCTATGAGAACCAGCTTCCTTGTAGGAATGTGGAAAGGGAGGCTTCAGAGTTCATACCTTACTCAGGCATCTGGCTTGGGACTACCAAATCAGACTTCTGCCAGAGCTTATCAGATTTCACATTCCTTGTTTTGCATTGCTAAATTGTGCAATTTTATTCTTCACAAAAGCTGTTCTCTGAGGATTTTTTAAAAATCAACTTAGAAAAAAATCAGTTTAGGAGGATATAAACAGAGGCTCCAGAGTTCTTAAAATTGGAGTGTTTTGTTTTTAAGCAGTGTAAGAGATGAAGGAAGGAATTGCCACATATTTATATTCATCTCACCTCGGGAGTTTGTTTTTCCCTCTCCTGGCCATCAGTTCCTACTCACGCATCACAGTCCCACCTCTTGAAATTTGAGCTACTTCTCTGAGTCCTGGCCAGGAATAGTTAGGACATCTGTCTGTGCTCACATTGTCTTTCATAGTTACTGCCACGTTAGCATTTTCTTCCTTCTTTCCTTGTGTTAGAATGAGCTGATCTTTCTTTCTTTCTTTTTTTAATTTTAATTTTTTAAAAATAATTTATTTATTTTTGAGACAGAGAGACACAGAGCATGAGCAGGGGAGGGACAGAGAGAGAGGGAGACACGGAATCTGAAACAGGCTCCAGGCTCTGAGCTGCCAGCACAGAACCCGATGCAGGGCCCAAACCCACAAATCGTGAGAGCATGACCTGAGCCAAAGTCGGAGGCTTAACTGACTGAGCCACCCAGGCGCCCCTGAATGAGTTGATTTTTCTTTGTTACATTTTTTAACAGCTTTATTGAGGCAGTTCACATCTCATACAGTTCACCCTTTTAAAATCTATGATTCAGTAATTCTTAGTATCTTTAGACTTGTACAGCCATCACCACAATCAATTTTAGAACATTTTCATTACCCCAGAAACATACCCTTTGCTCATTAACAGTTACTCCCCACTTCCCACTCTTCCCCTCGCCCCAGCCCCAGGCACCCTGTGGTCTTTCTGTGTCTATAGATTTGCCCCTTTTGGATACTTCATACAAATGGGATCATGCAGTATACAGTCATATGTGACTGAGTTTTCACTTAGCATGATGTTTTCATGGCTCATCTATAAAATAGGCTGATGTATCAGTACTTCACTTCTTCTCTTGGGTGAATAATATTCCACCATATGGACCACATTTTATTTATCTATTCATCATCTGATGGACATTTGGGTGCCGTCCACCTTTTCGCTATTAATGGATAGTGCTGCTACCAACATTTGTTTCCATTTTCCATGAACATATGTGTTCGTTTCTCTTAAATCTATATCTAGGAGTGGAATTGCTGCATAAGTGACTCTAAGTTTTTGAAGAATGGCCAGACTGCTTCCCCAAGCAGCTGCGCCATTCGACATCCCCACCAGCAGTGTGGGAGAGGCTACTTCCTCTACCTCCTTGCTAATACCATCTGTTACTTGTTTGTCTTTTTGATTCTAGCCATCCCAGGGAATGTGAAAGTGTCTCTCATTGTAGTTTTCATTTGCATTTCCTTGATGGCTCCTCATTAAATCTTCCATTGTTTTAGGTTAGAAATAGTTACACCGTTTTTGTCTACTGAAACACCCATAGCACTTTTCAATATTAGCTCATAATAAATATTTAAATTTATGATCCTATTTTTTAACATTTTAATACAGGGGGAGGTGGTCCTTAAAATTGTTTTAACTTCTGTTGAAAGTGTGCTTTGTCTACATTATTAGCATTTTGCTCTGCTACCCTCATGTTGTATCTCGTGGTATCACAGATGCACATGTGCTCTCTGCCTCATGCCCTCGTTACAAACCCTACGAACCAAATGACTTCATGAATGTTCATTGAATGGAGTGTTTGTGTTCATTCTGAATTGTTGAGCTTGTCCTTAGGGACAGGTGGGTGTTCTCTTTCTGCTAAATGCTGATAACCTACCCAAAGAAATAAAGAGCATTAGGGACTTCATTTTACACTTTATCTCCAGCAAAATAAAGACTTACGCTTGAAAAAAAATCCTAAAATAAAGTTTTACTTGTCTGATTCTTGTCTGTTGTACATATTGTTACCATTTATTCTTTGGGGCCCCTGCATAGGTAGCCCCCGTCTGTGTTTATTCCTCATGTGAGGAACCCTGAAATGTTAGCCTGGTAAATCAAGAAAGTCATCACAGAAGCTCCATCCTCTTCATTATAAGCCGTATTTAAGATATTTCAAAATGAAAGATTACATATAATAGATTCTTCTAAGGTTTTAAAGAAGACATCAAAGCTTGTCCAAACTTTAAAGGAACTCTATTCAACATTAGCGCTAATTAAGCAGATGTTGGCTGATACACATATATATTTCTAATATTATCATGCTAGGAAGATGGGAGTGTTTTGATAATGCTGGCATATTGTTGTGTGCTACATTAACCTTATGAACAAAGCAGTTATTTATTAGTAACTCTATGTAACTACAACACAAAAAGACTTTCTGTAGTGAGTTTACTATAAAACCATTTATCTCAGGGCGCCTGGGTGGCTCATTCGGTTAAGTGTCCGACTTCAGCTTGGGTCATGATCTTACAGTTAGTGGGTTCGAGCCCCGGATTGGGTTCTGAGCTGACAGCTCAGAGCCTGGAATCTGCGTCAGATTCTGTGTCTCCCTGTCTCTCTCTGCCCCTCCCCTATTTATTCTCTCTCTCTCTCAAAATTAATAAACATTAAAAAAATTTATTCCAGTTAAAATGGAAGATAGATTGTTTTGGACATTTGCTGAAATCTGCTAAAATATGGATTGTGATGAGATAACTTGCTGGTTTTCAGTTATCCAAATACAGATTCTGTTGCTTTGGTGCTCTGAGAAAAACAAAGACCAGTTGATTTCATGAAACTATATATGTTCGATCCTTAGTAGAATGGCCTCTTTTGAAAATCAAAAGTATCCTCTGTTGCTCTAAGTGGTAGGACCAGAGAGGTGGATGTCATGGTGGTCAGATTTCTCATACAAGTGTGAAAGCTTTTTTGGAGGCGAGGTCAGAGAAAACAATTTACCACTAAATGAATGGCTGCCCATTACATGAATGTCACCCGGGGTGTCTCAACACTGCCCTCCTAGTAATTCAAGGTAGAGGGCCTGTAGTTCTCTGCTTCTAATACTATTGTTTTCATCACTCTTAGAACAGTTACTGTTAATTGAGATGGCATACTTTGTTCTCAGCTTGATAATACTGTTATGTTGAAAGTTTAGAGGTTTCTTACATTTCATTTTATTTATTTTGAGGAGAGAGAGTGCATGTGCAAGCATGGGAGGGGCGGAGAAAGAGTGAGAGGGAGAGAATCCCAAGAAGGCTCCAGGCGGTCCATACAGAGCCCTATGCATGGGGGGCTCAGTTTCAGGAACTGTGAGATCATGACCAGAGCCAAAATCAAGAGTTGGATGTCCAACCTACTGAGCCACCCAGGCACCCCTAAAGTTTAGTTTTTATTCCCACTTGTCATTCTGATTTCTATTTCTGAAGACTTGTATCATTTTAAGTAGGTTTGAATCCTATATAATGATGCAGATGTTACCAAGAACTTAAATTCAGTCTGATATTATACTAATACATGATTCTGGATATATTATTGTAAGCTTTCCATGTTTAGTTAAATTTATATTGAATAATAATGTATAAAATCATAAATGTATACCTATAGTTTCTTGTCACTCTTGACTTCCATAATAGTGAGGGTCAATGTTTTCTTCTGTTTCTTCTTGTTCTGGACCTTCTTGGTGATCATCATGTTCTTCACTATCAGCATCACCTTGAAATCTCCTGAAAACTTGGGTCTTCAGTTGTATTGTTTGACCATCAGTGCTTCTTTGCTCACCATAATAAATAGTATGTAGAAGAGGGAAGCAGAGGGAAATGTATGAGCTTATTGGCTCTTTTAGCTTATTTTGGTCCATACGAATGTATGTTAAATGGTGGTAATGTAATGGGTCAACAGATGGACACATCACTGTAACATTGATATCTGAAAAATACAAATTAAAAATTAATCCTCCTGCATTACATCTAAAATCCTACATTGGATTTATTAAAATATGAGATACAGTTTTATTACTTAAAATCTTATAAGTGGGATTATATTTAGTTTTTATAGTAGTCAAATAATAAAGAAAATAAACTATAAATGAATTACGTATTATCAAAATCACTGATGGCTTTAAGAGTATACTTATCTTAATGAGCACAGAGTAATGTATAGAATTATTGAATTACTATATTGTACAACTGAAACTAATATAGCACTATATATTAACTATACTGGAATTAAAATTTTTAAGAAAATGATGGCCTCATTGGCAGTTTAATTATGTAACAAATATTTGAGTAATAATTATTAGTAGAAACAATCTCAAAAAGAAGAAAGTAAAAATCACCTGGAGTCCCACTACTCAGGATACTCCCATTTTTTCATATACAGTACTACTTTTCAATGCTCAAAGTGATAAGATTTAATACAAAAGAGTATAAACTTCATAGCACACCTTTCTGAGGCCAGCTTCTGCCATTTCTCTAGCTACTTCAAATCAACCATTTTCAGCAATGTGTAAAGCATAGAGTTTTTAAAGATTTGTTCTTTAAAAGGTCAGAATACTATTCTTTGTCTTTAAAAAATAAAGAAATTTTACATACTTTCAATTTCGTTACTTTCTAGATAGAGGTGTTCTAAATTTCTTGGAATATAAAATACTTGTTTCAGTTTGTTGTGTCCAACATTGAGCTCTATAAGGTTGGAAAGATTAAAAATATTATATGGGATGTCTTGTAGTTTGTTGTGTGACATTCGTAGAGCATGAAGTTTTGGAAGTTCACTGAAGTAATTTTCTGGTATAGAAGAAATTGAATTATTCTCTAAAGACAGGTACATAAGTGAAGAAGGCAGACCAGGAGGCATGGATTCTAATCTGTTATTACATAAGTTGAGCTGCATTAATTTTTCCATTTTAGCTAGTATGTTCTCTTGTAACATGGAATCCTCAAGATGATTAAAACAGAGATCAAGCATTGTCAAGTTTACTAGCCCATCCATGGCATTTGTCTGCAATCTGGAGATCTCATTGTAGCCAAGAAGAAGTCTTTCCAAAGACTTGGGAAGAGGAAATGGGAATTCTTCTAAGTTGTTATGCTGTAGGTGAAGTTGTAGTAGATTTGACAATTTAGCAAACACACCGTAATCAATCTTTTGAGATGTAATTTTGTTGTTGCTCAGGTTGATTTCTTTAAGATGAGTTGCATTGATGAATGAATCTGCAGTCACCGCCTCAATTTCGTTAAATTGAAGATAGACTTGCTGTATGTGAGCTGGGACACGCGGGATAGTCTTGAGTTTGCGATTGTCACAGTACATTGATGATGGGAAGTTGGGTGGGCAGAAGCATTCAGTGGCACAGCCTAACATGTACTGATGAAAACGAACTTGATAGTCCTCATTCTGATGAAATTGAAATTCTGGTTGGTAGACATCATCTGGCTCTTGATCATAATCTTCATCCCATTGATAATTTTCATATTGGCAGTATACTTTGACTCCAAAAAAGAAGAAAAGGACACATGCTGGACTTAAAAAGCCCATGTTCTTTTTTTTTTTTTTTTTTTTTGGGGGGGGTCCTATTACAAGGAGAAAGGAAATATATTATGGGAAAAGTGAGTAAAACTTAGAATAATTCTTATATAAATTGACAGTTACATAAAATGCATAATATCTGTGCTGAAATAAAAGAATATCCAGAATGAACAGCCAGTGATCAAACCAAAATTAATATTTGAGAACCAATAAGGTGGTATCAAAAAAGGTTATAGGGCATCTGGGTGGCTTAGTCGATTAAGCGTCCAACTCTTGATTTCAGCTCAGATCATGATCTCACCATGATGAGATCAAGTCCCACGTGGGGTGGTATGTGGAGCCTGCTTGGAATTCTCTCTCTACACCTCCCTCGCTCATTTTCTCTCTCTCTTCTTCTCTCAAAACAAATACACTTTAAAAAAAGATCACATTTTGCATTGTATCAGACTACATAACCATCTTTTAAGAGAATCCTAGTTTGTCTTGCTTACTGTAGATTTACAATGATAACATGATCTCTCTCAACCCCACAGCTGGGTACCCCCTCCCTAAAAATGCTGGGGTTCCTTATCTATTTGGTCCCTTTAGAGATGGTCACTGCCTATGAGAAGAGAGATTCTGTGTCTTACTTAATGTTAACCAACACCTTTCCACTGCTCTTTTCTGTTTCCTGATGCTCTTTTCTGCCCTTAGAAGAATATGAAACATTCCACGTCAGTAAGAGCTTGAGATATTACAAATAGCTATCATGTTTCCTCTTCGTGTTTTCTGTCCAGACCTAATGATGATTTCACATTTTCCCCATGAAACCATTTCCAGCATCTAATTATTTTGTTTTTGAATCTATTTGAATAATTGCTTCAAATCCCAAATACACACAACATTTACAGTCTGCAACGTTTTAGCCTGTAGTTTTAGGTTATTCTATACAGGTTTTTTCCACTAATGTTTTTATGTTAAGTTCTAGATAAACGATACTGACAACAGACTATCTGGTCTCTCAGGAGTTGAGGTGTGGTGGAGAATCAGAGACAGGCAGTACGGGGAGTAGGAGAGTGCATGGATAAGATTTAGAGGAGGGAGCTCTCAGCTCGAGAAACACTTTTAACTTGAAGTTGTGGTGAGTGGTGGATGGCATACTGGACGAGGAGCCTGAGGCCTTTATTTCAGGCTGTCACTGTGATGGTCAAGCTATGTAACACAGATGCCTCTTGCCTCATCAATAAAATGAGAATTGTAATCGCTTGTCTGCTTATCTCAACTGGTGGTTGTTACAGTCATATGAGGTAAGCATGTAAAAGTGCTTTGCAAATTATAAAGTGATCCAGATGGAATACATTTGTTATTTAGGCAAAAGTTAAAAAAAAAAAAAAAAAAGAATCCTACCTCTTTTGTTCTGAGGATATTTTTCTGTGCCCTTCTCATTCAGGGTTTCACGAGAATTAATGTCAAAATGTCACTGTGTGTCATGAAATGACTTATTTCTGATTCCCCCAGACCAGTAGGAGCCATTTTTCATCATTGGGATAATTGAGAAAACAGTTTCTTAAATCATGGTCTCTGATAGACCCCATCTGAGAAAGTCTGCCCCGGACTTTAGCATCTTAGTTTCTTGTTTATTTTCCTGTCAGAAACTAAAAACGTGTGGAATGTAATCATGTGTTTATGTGGGATTTGAAGTTGTTAGTTAAGCAGAGTTAGGAACCCCGGATCTGATGTTCCCCTCAGTGGCATTTCCTCCCATGCACCCACATGCCATGGACCTTGTCATTTCCAGTGTGCAGCTCCCTTAACACCTGACCTGTCTTCACAGCCTACTCCATGTATGCATTCCAGCCGTAGTAATTGCCCAGTTTTAGCGGAACCAGATATGTGGATCCCACTGTGTCCTCCCTGCCCTTTGCTCGTATCTTCCAGTATACTCAGTTCCTCTTAGCAGCCTGGACCCCACAGCACATTACTGTTGTCACCCGTGTGCACACGTCCTGCCCTTTCATCCGCATCCTTGTCCAGTAAACTCCAACCCTGTTTCCTTCAGTTATCTGTCTACCCGCAGCCTGACTCATGCAGCAGTCAGTTGAGAGAAAACAGACCACTCCAGCTGGCCTCATGTTAAGTTCATGAGCACTCGGTGCTGCTGCATGACATCTCCTTCTAGTCAAGCCTCTAAAGCCTCATTCCCTACTGGCTTGGGGTGATGACCTTGCTGTGCTGCTTTTCTTTTTTTTTTTTTTAAACCAAGAAGATAGCCTAAAAAATTGTTTATTCAGGTATACTTTGTTATCCCTACCTACACAGTATGCCAAAATAGCAATGGTTTGATTTTTTAATGTTTATTTGTTTTGAGAAGGAGAGAGAGGCGGAGGCAGAGGCAGAGGACCTGTGCATGGAGGGCCAGACAGAGACGGAGAGGGAATCCCAAGCAGGTTTTGTGATGTCAGTGCAGAGACCAATGCAGGGCTTAAACCACAAACTCTGAGATCATGACCTGAACTGAAATCAAGAGACATTCAACCCACTGAGCCACCCAGGCGCCCCATTGGTTTGATCTTTTAAAACAATCTGTGATTTTGAAACTTAAGTTTTCCTTTACAAATCTGGATAGACTCCATGCATTGTTCCTTTTTATCCAAGAGATTCATGGAGGATGAGGCATTTGAACTGGAGTCTGAAGGAATATTAGAGTTCTCATAGAGGAGAGCAGGGAGAAAGATTTCCGGATAGAAGAGATGAGCAAATATGTAAACAACACAGAGTAGGATGTCTGGGAAATAGTGGTTAACTGTTGAAGGAGCAAAGTAAGACTGTTACAGCCAATCTGGACCAGAATTTAGAGGGCCTGAATGCTGACCTGTGGAATCTGCACTCAAGGAATGAACACCTAATTTGATTCATTCATGTAGTTGAGCATATCCTCACACTGCAGTGTTTGTGGGTGAAGTTGGAGAGAGTCCTGGGGGGAGTGTGGTCTCATCCCAGAGGGCAGTCACATGGTGCTGGGAAGCTTGGGAGAGCTCTTTAGCCTGCTGCCATTAGTACCTGTGCTAGATGTTGTGTGTGAACATGGTTAGTAATCCACATTACAGATGTAAGTAGTTAGTTACTTAGCTTGGTTGAGTTACTTCAGTTAATGACTTTCTGGAATTAACTTCTGGGGATGAGGCATTGTGCTTGGTGGGGAACACAGATGGAAAGAGCGAGCATACAGTTTATGGAGAGATACAACACAGTGAACCAGTTTTCTGACAGAGGGAAACCAGGCTTACAGCAGAGACCCCCAGTGCTGTGGGCACAGCAGACTAACCCTGCTTGGGACACACAGGGAAGTCTTGGGAGCATCATTTGGTCCCTATGTTGGGAGTGTAGCAGGATTGGGTATAGAGCATCCTGTACATTTTACTCACTAGTTGATAATATTGTATGTGTTAAATTTGTACTATTTTATTGTACTATTAACTCTTTAAAGTACATGTCATACTTCACTTCAGTCTCATAGCACAAGGGGTTCTGCTGTTAGGTTGCTGTGTCTCACAAGGTAAAAGTAGAAGCAGGGGGACAGATGTGCAGCTGTGAGGGGGCAGATATGTAGGAGGTCTTGGAAGCTGACTGTTTCATAGATAAACTTTGAGGTGAGCATTGTTCATCAGAGCTCTGAAGTTCATCCTTTTATTAAGAACATTAGCAAAAAAAAATTAGCAATCATAGATTAGTAGCCTTACATTTGAGAATTAAAGTCATGGCTCTGTTCAACAATTACGAGAAATTATTGGGGAAAAAGGAAACCTGGATGATACTTTAGATCCTGCACTTAATTGCATACCTTCGATTTCTAATCAAGACCTCATGATGGGAGCCTCTCTGAAAATAAAGGGTTCTTTCATGTTGCCAGATTTTGGTCTTGGGCATCTGTGAAGACAGGCTCTCCCCTAAGGACAAGTTCTCTTCTCAGTCATCCCCTGAGGACTTTGGCTCTGTAGCTCAGCCTGGTCCCACTTCCTTTTGACCAAATCCAGTTTTCTAGTCTGAAGTCAATCCTGTCTCCATCCATAGGCCCAATATTTTCTATTCGTCTTAGTCTTCAGCTTCATCCCTGGTAAGTTTCCCTGTTATAATTACCTCTTCTTTTTACCTGAATTTTCCATTCAGCTGATCTCTTCCCAACCATTTGCTAACCATGTTTTTATTACTTCCGCCTTTTCATGTTGTATGGTTTATGCCTTGTTCCCTGTGGGACAGCTCATAGGAAAACAGTACATTCACAGTCAGTTCTCCCATTTCCTGACCTAACTTTTGGCAGAATCTAGTACACTGCTCAGTGCTCAAAGATTTGTTGAATGGATGATTGGATTAGTAAACTGCAGATTACATCTTGTTAGTGATGTTTGTCCCTGCGAATGCTGATTATTTCTCGGTGTTATTTTGCCACAGTGTTGTTTTTTGTTTTTTTTTTTAAATGGACACACTCACAGAAAACATGGTTGTTCTCTCCGAGTGGTGTCTCCATCACAGCATGCTATTCCCATTACATAGAGTAGTAGAAAAATAACAGATGTGAACAGGAAACTTTAAAGCAAAGGAAAACATATGTTAACTGGTTTTTAATAAATATTCACTAACATGAATTTTTTGTATTATATGCTACCAATGTTTCTATATTGTAACACTTCTCTTAATTGGGAAAAAGCACTTATGTTTTCATAAGAAATTTTTAATTAAAATGAGATCAAACTTTGTTCTGGAAAGTTTAAAGTAATTGGAAAGCCTCATTGCATTTTATCATTTTAAAGACTCAATTACGTCATTGGTATGCCACACAAACTGGGATATAAGAAACCAAAGTGTTAGTATATGACTCAGATTTTTTTCCCAGACAGTTTTAAATTTAACTCTATAAAAGCAAAGTAGTATACATTCCTGTTACACCCAAGGCCTAAAGAAGTAAGACTCTTTTCCTATTAAAAATATGAACATTTCAAAAAATTCTTTAGCCAGAATACATTTAAATCTTTACTGAAACCCAAGAAACTTTCCTTTCATGCTAGATAGAGCACTCACATCTTCTCTTTGAGAAAGATATAAATGAAAGCAGAAACATGTCAAGGAATCGGTCAACAGAGAAATTTTAAGATAATGTCTAGTGAAATTTGTACAAATCTCCTTCTTCCCTGTCACCCTGGCCGGGTATGTGGCTCACAGACACAGCTTCTGTCATTTAAAGTTGAGAGAGAAGGAGACAAAATGATTCCATTAACCTGAGAATCTTTCATTTCCAAGTAACGAACAAAAAAAACCTAAACAAAGATTATTTATTGGGTAAATATTAAGTTAAAAAATTAAAATTACTTTATTACTTCTTTCTGTGAATATTTTTGCTACAGAGTTTTAAGGTAGCTTTTCTCAGATACCGTGCTTTCATGACGGCTGCCATCTATTTTAATGTTAAACAAATCAAACATACTTAAAGAAATTTTAACAGTAGGAATACTTTCTTTAAAAATTGAAAATTATTTTATCATCATACCTGTTGAGTTTGCTTTAGTTTTCAGGGGTTGATGAATTTGCAAATCCTGTAAATTCAATCAGATATTCCTAAATTCTTTAACTGAGTCTCTTAAAAATCCACAGTGACTGTGTCCAGACAGGGCTGTCCTTGAATTACTGTAGCAATTTAAGCAAATATAATCTGCTTGGAAAACAGTTGGCTTGAATTAAAATTATGTATTTCTTTTCATTATCCAAAACTTTGTGGATTCAAATTGAGATGCTTGTGCTGTGGGTCAGATTTATGTGGCTTACTTCCCTCTCTTTTCCCCTTAATTTTGGTTTGAGGTGTGGCAAGAATTTCCTCTAATATGAAAGGCAAACAGAGCTAAATGAAACAGCATGTACTGATTACTGTTTTTATTTTCATTTTCATGCCAAGGAATTCTCCAAATTAAGGTCCCCTGTGACATGGAGCTCAGCTTCTCGGCCATTTAAGGTGGAACTCAGAGCTGTCTTGAAATGGTGCTTGTTTGAACCCTTATGTTCACACCACTGCTTCCCTTTATGAAGACAGGAAACTGAGATTAGAAACATAGAACATTCCTCTATAGAGTAATCTCTAGTTTACTTTTTAAGTGAAGGAGCTTGTCATTAGTGACACAGATTAAAGATAAGACTTTTCCACACAGAATTATACCTTCTTTTCTGTTTGCTATCCCCATTCTCACCTTCCTCCCAAATATATCCACTGGAATGCCTGCCAGTAACCTTTGAAACAAAAATTAATCTGGCGATGGAATTTGGTGTCTTGTACTCAGGAGGTAAAGCTCTGATTTGCCTGTTTACATTAGTACAAAAAATAAGTTTACAGTATTGACTGAGATGGAAATAGAAACTTCTGTTGACCAACTACTGTTGCCTTCATTTTGTGGATGTAGACAATCTCATTTCAATGAGTTGTCTCTCCTGAAGAGTAGCAGTTAATTGCTTCAATGCTACATTTTTATACTAGTGTTTTCATATTTCAACAGAGAGTTAACTTGGATTTCTTGGCAGTGAACTTTGAGCTCATTCTTTGGAAGGCTCTTTAAAGTTTGTGGAAACTAACAAGGTAAAATGAATCCTGGAATTTGTTTTTGCGTCCTCAAACGGTGTTTACCATTATATTTTTACAAAAAAATCACAGGATTTATTTTCTTATACTTCAGGTTTTTTAAAAGCGTGCTGTGTTTCAAGTGATGCTTGGCAATATTGTAAAAATCTCATCTATTATTTGAGACACTGGTATGTAAAACATGGCAGACCATATCTGGGCCAAGGTTTCATCTTGTTACTGATCGTTTCCATATGTTTCCTATTAGTCTTTGTTCTTAAGGCTTCTACACTAAGGAAGAGAGAGCAGATCTGTAATTTTTTCCAAAAATTATTGTATGTACCCTCATAGTTCTTTTGGAAGATAAACTTAAAATTGAAAGTTTAATTGCTCTATAATTCTTCATATAACACTCTGATTTGAATTTCTGAGTGATTATGTTGTTCATGTACCTAACAAATGTGAAAAGAATGTGTATCAGTCAGTAGCTAGAGCACATAAAATCACATGTATTCAGGAGATTTGAAAGAGATGGACGGTGTCCAGGAGGCATGAGTTGGGGGCAGGGGATCCGGGGAGCGCTGGCTCAGTCAGGCCTTAGAGAAGAAAGTAGAAGCTGTAAGTGATGGTCACAGTTCATTGTTTCAGGCTGGTGGGTATAATTGCAGCAGTGGAAGAGAGAAGCCCACTGAATCGATGAAAAGTCTAAGTTATAATCTATAATTTTAATTTAGCTGAGTAGATACAGTATCTTCAAAGCTGAATAACTAGTGCTGGCAGAGAAAGGTCAGACTGAGACCTGCTGAAATGTGGTAATTAAGGATTTTTTTCATTACATTCATTCAGCTAATACTTAAGAGCACATGCTTTGTTCAAGGCAGTTTTAAGTGCTATAGACTCAGCAGCAAGTCCCTGTTGTCATGGAAAAGGAAAACAGAAAATAGATGAAGTGGTACAGAATGCAGTGGAGAAGAATAAAGCAAGATGGGGGATAAACAGGAATGACACGGGCACAGGCAGCAGCTGTGACGGTCCTGTGCACACCTGTGTGGCGGGTGGGGGAGCCAGGTGTCCCACTGCTGGACGGAGGTTACAGATAAGCAAGGGGAGGCAGCGGGAAGGACGCACGGCGAGGGGCCAGAGCGGAGACCTCAGCATGAACTCGTGCGCACACAGCTGGTGCCACAAAGACACGTTTGGAGACGCGTGTGTGCACACGTGCTGGCGTACACACACCTGTCTCCTGGGAGGGTGTAGAAGCAGTGACTGTCCAGCAGCAGCAAACAGCCAGCACCCAGATCTTGGCTTCGAACACCACTTTCCAGTAAAAGAAACCAGGCTTCTTGGAGAAACGACTGATTCCAGGCCTGGGGCGCGGAGCCTTCGGGATGAGCCGGGAGCAGCCTAGAGCACCGGGAAGCAAGAGATACGGGAAATCTCTGTACTTTCTCAGTTTTGCCATCAACCTAAAATTGCTCCAAAAAATGCTCTATTAATAAAAGTTTTAAGAAAGGAAGTTACTATCTTAGATAGTTTAGCAAAGACCTGAATATAGTGAGGGAACAGTCCAAATTGGTATCATATGGGAGAAGACAGTATGGCTGGGGCTGAGTGATCTGGGCAGGGAGGGTATCCTCAGAGAGGCAGCCAGGACCAGAGTCAAGGTCTGGCACATGCTTGGAAGCCTCAGCCTCGCAGCATCACACATCAGCTCAGTTTGGGAGGTACATGTGACCCTTAGCCAATGAACTGCCTCCATCAGAAAACCCATTCAGGAAGCCCTACGGTGGTCTCAACACTAGACATCACACGTGCCCGGCAGACACCCTCCATCTTTGTGGATCTGCCCACGCTCACTGGCTTCCATTTCCTCCATTGTTCTCTTTTCCCGTAAATAGTAGTCCCATTGCAACCGCACCCACTGTCTGATGGAAGTCAGAAATCTGGGAGTTCTCTAAATGAGTGTATCCCAAGTGTGGCGCAAGAGCCATCAGTGTCTGAATTTGCCGTGGCTGCTTATTTAACATTCAGGTGGCAGCACCGCCCTACTTGACCTGCAGAATCAGAGGCTGTAAGTGCGGCCCCAGGAACTTACATTGTTAACCTGTGTCGCAGGTGCCGTGAGAACTTGGGAACCACTGCTCTCACTGTCAGATTGGATCTGTCACTTGAGTCCTCTGTGATCTAGCACAGGAGTATCTTTCTGGTGGGCCTGTGTCTCTTGGTCTTCCCTGCCACCATCTTTTTTCCAGTGACCAACACTCTCCCTCAGATGTCGCAGAATCAGATGCCGCGCTCCTCTCCCTGTGTTCACACAGCTCCTTCTCGAATCCATCTTTCAGCTTACTCTATATAAAAGTAAAGCTAACTGTACAGTGCTTCTGCTTAAAATCCTCCAGTGTTGCTTCATTTTTTAAAATAAATTCCAAAGATAGGGGCTCCTGGCTGGCTCAGTCAGTAGAACATGTAACTCTTGATCTCTGGGTCAAGTCTCATGTTGGGTATAGAGCCTGAGAGAGAGAAAATTAAAAAAAAAATTATTTTTAATATATAAATGAACAAAAACACGTTCCAAACATGACCTTCTCATTTGATTAACTCTGACACCTACCTCTTGCCTGTTCTTGGACCGGGTGACTTGTGTTTCTGGGCTGCTTTCTAGCCTCCAGCTACCCGCTCCTTCCTCTTCCTTCAGATGCCAGCTGGGTGTCCTAACAATTCAACTCATTTCTGATACTGTCTATACAGAGTTGGTGTCACATCCCATCGGTTAAAGGCTCACTCCCACAAGACTGCTCCCACTTTGGATGCCAGACGCAGGTAGTAGGTCTGCAGCTTACCTGCCACCTCTGTGCTGTGTGGCTACAGGTTCCCACAGCCCCTCTTCAGGTTTTATAATTTCCTTTAATGGCTCACAAAACTCAAGTGCTTATGTTTATTAAATTATTATTTAATAAAGTATATGTTAAAGAATACAGGTGTAAAGCCAGATGAAAGGATACATAATGTGAGGTCTGGAGGGGCCCTGAGTCTAGGAGCTTCTGTCCCCTTGGAATTGAAGTATATTATGCTCCCGGTTCGTGGAGATGCTCACCAGCCCGGGAACGTTTCTAAACCCTGTACTTGAAGGGTTTTTGTGGAGGCTTTTGCATGTAGGTGTGATGGATGGTTAACCTAGTCCTGAACGCCTCTCCTTCCTCGGAGGATGAGGGACGGGGCTGAAAGGTCCAAGCTTCTAATCATGGCAGGTCTTTCTTATGACCAGCCCCCATCCACCAGCCATCAAGGAACCCACCCAGAGTCACCTCCTTAGAACAAAAGATACTCTTATCACCCAGGAAATTCCAAGTGATTTAGGAGCTCTGTATCGGGAACTGGGGGCAGACACCAAATGTATATTTCTGTGTCACAAGGTACACCATGAAACCTCCCTGCAGCTTCTGTTCACAACCCCCTGCTTCCCATCCCAGGAGTCACTGCTAAGGACCGGTAGATGTAGGACTCCAGGGTACTACCGTCCCTGAGACCTTCAGTAGAATAGTGTGGTTATTTTCTTGTGAGTCTTTCTAGAGATATTTTATGCACCTAGAAGCAACTATATATATATTTAAAAACTATTGTTTTTAAAAAAATTCTTGTATGAAATTTTTGATATTTTTAATCTTATCCTAATATAAGCATTGATGCAATTAATAACCTTTTATATGTCATCGCATGTGTGGGCAGGTATACTTGAGAGAGAAATCTACAGAGAAGGGCATGCTCTCCATGGAGTGTCAAGGGCACGTGTCGAATCCGCCTTGCTGTACTTGCTTGATCAAGGTGGTGTGGTGGGTGAAAGTGGTGCCGTGCTTGAGCATTCACTTACTCTGAGTCTGTTGGAATATCTCTGACATTTTACATCTGTGTCTGCTGCTTTTTCTGGAGCAGTCTGGATCTTTTTTACTTTTTTTTCTATTGTGTTGTAGGTCTTTTTCTGATTGAGTTTTGGCATTTCTTTATAAGGGAAATTAGGCTTATATGCTGTGTCTCAAAATGGTTATTTTCCAGTTTGTCGTTTGTCCTTTGACTTTGCTCTTGACAGTTTTGCCACAAAGACTTGATGTTGTTGAGCTTCTCCGCTTCTACTTAAGGTCCTGCAGTTTTTGTGTCAAAGTTAAAACCACCTTCTCCACTTCCTCGTTATCAGAAAAATTCTCCCACGGTTTCTTCTGGGACAACTATGGTTTCTTTTATTGTTTTTAGTTTTTGCACTTAAATGTCTGATTTGTTAGAATTTATAGCTCGTGTACAGTGTCATCCTCCCGAATGTTTTGCGGATGGCTCTCCCCGTGTCCCAGTGGTGTTACTTGAACAGCCACTTTCCCCTGTCCATTGTCAAAGGCCACTGTTCCCACAGCAGAATGAGTTTTTCCCGGACATTCCACCGTTTTCTCTTGAGCTGTCTGTCAGCTGTGTAGTTATTTTATAAAACCATCCTTAACATGGCCCTGGTGTTGATTTATCAGATACCTTGTATTCTACTATAGTCAGTACTTTTTTATTCATTTTTAAAATTAAAAATTTTACTTTGAGATAATTGTAGACACTTACACATTGTAAGAAATAACACAGAAATCGTGTGTGTGCTATAGCCTAGCTCCCCTAATGATAACATCTTGCGAAACTATATAGAATGTTACCACAACCAGGATACTGAGGGTGCTGACGTCAAATAGAGGACATTTACGTCCCGGCAAGGGCTCCACATGTTACCCTTTTATAGCCACAGAAATCTCTTGTTTGTCTCCCTCTCATCCTAGCTCTTAACAGTTAATCTGTTCTGTTGTAGCAATTTTGACATTTTAAGAATATTATGTAAATGTGGGGTGCCTGGTGGCTCATTCGGTTTAGCAGCTTATTTCGTCTCAGGTCATGATCTCACCGTTCCTGAGTTCGAGCCCCGCGTCGGGCTCTTGTGCTGACAGCTCAGAGCCTGGAGCCTGCTTTGGATTCTGTGTCTCCCTCTCTCTCTTGGTGCCTCCCCTGCTTGCTCTCTCTCTCTCTCTCTCTCTCTCAAAAATAAATAAATATTTTTTTAAAATTTTAAGAAGAATATTATATAAATGGAATAATATAACACACAACCTTTTGGAATTGACTATTTCACTCAGCATCATTCTCTGAAGACTCATACAGGTAGTTGATCAGGTTGTATGTCAATAGTTTATTCCTTTCTGTTACTACTATTCCTTAACAAGGATGTATCATGACTGGTTTAATTGTTCATCTGCTGAAGACTATGGGTTGCTCTGATTTAGGGCTATTACCAATACAGTTACTGTGCACACTCCTGTACAGATACTTTCGTGAACATCAGTCTCCATCTTTCTGGGATAGATGCCGAGGACTGTAACTGCTAGGTCACATGGGATGCCCGTGTTTAGTTTTTAAAAATCTGCTGAACTGTTTTTCAGAGTGACTATACCGTTTTAAATTTCCACTGGCAAAGTATGAGAGATCCACTGTCTGTACATCCTCCTTAGCATTTGGTGTTACCTTGAAATCAGATAGAATGAGTCCTCCCTTTCTTCCAGAATTATTTTACCTATTCTGGTTCCTTTGCCTTTCCACATAAGTTTTGGAATAATAATGTCTATATCTACAAAAAATCATGGTGGAATTTGGGTAAGAATTATATTAAAAATGTATATCAAATTTTGCCTGTTTTTTTTAAAGGTTTTATTTGTTTATTAAAAATTATTTTTAAAGTTTATTTATTTTGAGAGAGAGAGAAAGCACGAATGGGGGAGGGCCAGAGAGAGAAGAGAGAGCAAAAATCCCAAGCAGACTCTGCACCACCAGCACAGAGCCTGATGTGGGTGGGGCTTGAATCCACAAACTGTGAGATTATGACCTAAGCCTAAATTGGATGCTTAACTGACTGAGCCACCCAGGCACCCCCAAAGGTTTTATTTTTAAGTAATCTCAGCACCCAAAGTGGGGCTCGAAGTTATAACCCCAAGATGAAGAGTCACATGCTCCATTGACTGCCAGGGAGCCGCCCCTTGCCTGTTTTTAATTAGGTTGTTTGCCTTATTATGAGTCTAAGTGTTCTTTACATATTCTGAATACAAGTCCTTTTATCAGATATATGGCTTACAATTTTTTTCTTCCAGTCCATGGCACAAGTTTTAATTTTCTTAATAATGTCTTTTATACACATATATTAATTTTGTAAAGCCCAAGTTAATCTACTTTTTTCATGCCTTTTGGTGTCAAGTCTAAGTATTAATTTCCTGACTAAGTGGTTAAAGACTTTTTCCTATATTCTTACAGAAGTTTGTAGTTTTATCTCTTAAATTTGGGTCTATGATCTATTTTGTTAGGTGTTTTTTTAAAAAAAAAATTTTTTTTTAATGTTTATTTATTTTGAGAGAGAGGGAGACAGAGCACGAGCAGGGGAGGGGCAGAGAGAGGAGGCGACACAGAATCTGAAGCAGGCTCCAGGCTCTGAGCTGTCAGCAACAGAGCCCGACGCGGGGGCTCAAACTCACAAACCCATAAGCCATGAGATTGTGATCTGAGCCAAAGTTGCACGCGAAACTGACTGAGCCACCCAAGCGCCTCATAGTTTAAGTTAGTTTTTGAATGCATTGTGAGGTTAGGGTCTAATAACTTCTTCTTTTTTTTTTTTTTGCATGTGAATTTGCGTGTGAATATTCCAACCTTCTCAGGACAATATGTTGAGAAGATGATTATTTCCCTATTGAATTACCTTGATATCTTCAAAAATCAGTTAACCATGAAAGTACAGGTTTGTTTCTAGATTCTCAGTCCAGCTCTATTGCAGCCTTACTGGTTACAACAGATTTACATTACATTTTGCCATTAGGTAGGTAGTATATATCCTCCAACTTTGTTCTTTTTCCAAATCGTTTTCATTGTTGCAAGCTTTTTGTGTTTCTCTGTGATTTGCAGAACTGGTGTGTGTGCGTGTGCCCTCATAACGTAATATGATGATTGAGTGCTTGGTATGTGAACATTGCATTTAAAATGCTTAGTTTGTTGTTGCCATATGGTATGGGCTCAGTAAATGCTAGATGCTGTATTTTTTTTTCTTGTAAGATTAAAAAAAAATGGTTAATGTTTATTTATTTGTTTGTTTGTTTTTTGAGAGAGAGAGAGACAGAGTGCGAGCAGGGGGAGGGCTGAGCGAGAGGGAGGCACATAAAGCAGGCTCCAGGCTCTGAGGTGCCCGCACAGAACCGACACAGGGCTTGAACCCACGAACTGTTGAGATCATGACTTGAGGCAAAGTTGGATGCTTACCCGACTGAGCTACCCAGGCGCCCCTTTCTTGCCAGATTTTATAGTCTTATGAGGATACTTAGGTGTTTTAGAAGTATACAGAGCATAATTCTGCTTGTCCAGTTTTCAGATATCCCATTCCTTTGTTTTCCTAATTCCTATCAGGAAGTTAGGAATTTCCTATTTTTTATTAGTCAGACCATGTATGACTTTTCTGCTTCTAGGAAGGTGCCCTTGTTTACCTTTTTTTTTTTTTTAAGATTTATTTTTAGGTAACCTATACCCAATGTGGGCTTGAACTTAGAACCCTTAAGACCATGAGTCACATGCTCTACCAACTGAGTCAGCCAGGTGCCCCCATCATTTGTTACCTTTTTAAAATATGAAAGTAGTATTTAAAAAAAATTTTTTTAAATGTCTGTTGTCTTTATTTTCACACCGTATATTAGAATAAGACTGCCCTCCCATGGTGAAAATTCGGTAATTGTCTAATAAACTTAATGGTCCTGTTTTGGGGAAAAATTTAGAAATATGTATCTTTTTTAAGATAGGCGAGGAATTAGAAATAGCCTATTCAGGGGCGCCTGGGTGGCTTAGTCAGTTATGCGTCCGACTTTTGCTTGGGTCATGATCTCGCGGTTCGTGGGTTCGAGCCCCGCGTTGGGCTCTGTGCTGACTGCCAGCTCAGAGCCTGGAGCCTGTTTCAGTCTGTGACTCCCTCTCTCTCTGACCCTCCCCTGCTCACGCTGTCTCTCTCTCTCTCTCTCTCCTAAAAATAAATAAAACAAGGTCAAAAATCTAAAAAAAAAAAAATAGCCTATTCTGTGGTCTCAAAATGGGCAGAGACAGTAGAATCCCCATAGCTGTAGGGTCACAGCAGCTAACCAGCCCTAGAGGCTAGTCCACACAGCTCGTCGTGAGTCACGGGTCTTAAGTCTCCTGTTCTCACAGGGGAAACAGTTTGCTCATCTTAGAAATTTAAGTGATGGGGTTCCTGGGTGGCTTAGTTGGTTAAGCGTCCGACTTTCGCTTAGGTCATGATCTCACGGTTCGTGGGTTCGAGCCCCGCGTCAGGCTCTGTGCTGACTGCCAGCTCAGAGCCTGGAGCCTATTTCAGTCTGTGACTCCCTCTCTCTCTGACCCTCCCCTGCTCACGCTGTCTCTCTCTCTGTCTCCTAGAAATAAATAAACATTTAAAAAAAAAAAAATTTAAGTGAGGCTGCTTCTAGATCCAGAGTTCTCTTGGTCCCTTTGCTTTGGGGGATACCATTTCATGGCCAATCTCATCTTAGAATTCTTAGAGTCACCTTTGAGACGTAGTCCGACATCCTCTTTGTTTTCTGTGGAATTATACAGCATTGCTGAAAGTGCCCTTTAGATGAGAGGAATGCTTTGGTTTCTTCAAAGTATTGAAATGATTAGACATATGGATGAGAGGGGGGTTTATGGACCCAGGAAGCAGAAGTGCCATTATTCTGTTTCCTGAGGTTAGCAGCTATTCAGAAAATGTATAAAAAGAAACTTTTAAGGAGTGAGCTGTGCTGCTGTTGGCCAAGTTCTGATTGGAGGAGCAAATTAATGGATGTTTGCTGGCGGGTGTTGGGGGTGGAAGAGTGGCTTGGGAAGGGGGTGCACCAGCCTCTGGGGTGATGAGCAGGGTTTGTATCCTGATCTGCTTCAAGCTGGATATCCACATCATACCACATGCAGAAATTAACTCGAATAGAACACAGACCTAAATGTAAGAGCTAAAACTGCTGAATATTAGGAGAAAACAAAGATTTTGGTTTTTATGACCTTGGATTACACAACGGTTTCTCAGCTGTGACACTAAAAGCACAAGAAACAAAAGAAATTTAATCAAAATCAAAATTTAATTTTTTAAATGTTTGTTTATTTTTGAGAGAGTATAAGCGAGGGAAGGGCAGAGAGAAGGAGACAGAGGATCTGAAGCAGGCTCTGCACTAAAAGCAGAGAACCTGATGTGGGGCTTGAACTCATGAACTGTGAGATCATGACCTGAGCTGAAGTCAGACACTTAACCAACTGAGCCACCCTTGGTGCCCATTAAGATTCTTTTTCTGTCTTAAAGTCCGTAATAAAGGACTTACTCCACAAGTAAGTTGTCATGATTCACTTGTTTCCAAACTTTAATGGATTTCAAGTGAGTAATATTTTGTATTTACCATAAAATGAGTTTGTGGCAGAAAACTTGACTTTGGTTCAGTTGTTTATAATTTTTATTAGTGATTTGTTTTTTGTAAATTTATAACCATAAATGGTTAACAGCTGCGGGATGAAGAACAAACATTAACAACAGGAAGTTAATTGCAGTGATTTCAGGAATCATTTCTGATATTTGAAAATTTTTTGTTCTGTCTTTTTCAGAAAAAGATTAACTTCACTACTTTAAGTTCTGCTACTGAGATAATAGACTGATCTGTTTGTTTAGGTACTTTTTTTTGTTTTCTTTTTTGTTTTAATTTTTTTTATGTTTATTCATTTTTGAGAGAGAGAAAGAAAGAGAGGGAGAGGGAGCAAGCACGAGGGAGGAGGGAGGGGCAGAGAGAGAGAGGGAGACACAGAATCCAAAACAGTCTCCAGGCCGTGCCTGCCAGCACAGAGCCTAATGCGGGGCTCAAACCCACAAGCTGTGAGATCGTGACCTGCGCTGAAGTTGGACGCTCAACCACAGAGCCACCCAGGCGCTGTTTAGATAATTCTAAGCTTAGTATTAACCTTATGAATTTGATTATTAATTTTAAGACCTGGATTTTTACAATTTCAGTGAGCAGTGAGCATTTGACTTTTCTTCTTCTTATAAGTGACATGATATCACAGTTTTATTTTTATGATACACTGTAGTAAAATGGATTATTGAAATTATTGGAACTTTAGAAGATTTTAATTTTAATATGATTATCATTATAATATAATCTCTTTAAGGACTTCACAATTTTTAATTTTTCTCATCAGTTAGTAATTGTCCAGTATAACAGTTACTCATATTTTATGAACCTTTACATTTTTTAAATTGAAGTATGTTGACGTGCAGTGTTATGTTAGCTTCAGGTGTATAACATGCTGATTACTGAAGTCTTTACAGTACCCAGCGCTCAGTGTGGTAAACGTGCTTGTCATCTGTCACCACACATTATTGCAGTATCATTGACTATGTTCCCTATGCTCTGCTTTTCATTCCTGTGACTTACTTATAACTGGAAGTTTGTACCCTTGGTCCCCTCACCCACATCTCCTCTGGCAGCCACCAGTTTGTTCTTTGTATTTAAGTCTGGTTTTTTGTTTGTTTTGTTTCTTGAATTCCACATGTTAGTCATGTGGTATTTGTCTTTATCCAACTCATTTCACTTAGTATCATACTCTCAAAGTCTATTCATGTTGTCACTGATTGCACGTTCTCATTCCTTTTTATGGCTGAGTAGTATTCAGCCGTAAAAAAGATGTATACAGGGCTGCCTGGGTGGCTCAGTCGGGTAAGCATCCGACTTCGGCTCAGGTCATGATCTCACGGTTTGTGGGTTCGAGCCCCACGTCGGGCTCTGTGCTGACAGCTCAGAGCCTGGAGCCGGCTTCAGATTCTGTATCTCCCTCTCTCTCTGCCCCTCCCCTGCTTATGCTCTGTGTGTGTCTCTCTCTCTCAGAAATAAATAAAACATTAAGAAAAATTTTTTTAAAAGAAGATGTATACAGCACATCTTTATCTGTTCAACTATGGATGGACCCTTCAGCTGCTTCCATATTGTGGCTATTGTAAATAATGCTGCAGTAAATGTATGGGTGCATCAATCTTTACAAATTAGTGTTTTCATTTTCTTTGGGTAAATAACCAGTAATGGAATTAACTGGATCATATGGTATTTCTGCTTTTAATTTTCAAGGACCTCCATACTGTTCTCCACATTGGCTGCATGAATTTAAATCCCCTCGAACAGTGCATGAAGGTTCCTTTTTCTCCACATCCTCCTCCACACTTATTTCTTGTCTTCTTGATCTTAGCCATTTGGACAAGTGTGAGGTGATACCTCATTGTGGTTTTGATTTGTATTTCCCTGACGGTGAGTGATGTTGAATATCTTTTTATGTGTCTGCATCTGAGTGTCCTCTTTGGAAAAAAGCTTCTTCAGACTCTTGCCCACTTTTTAATCAGATGTTTGCTTTTTTGTTGTCGAGTTGTATAAGTTCTTTATATATTTTGGATACTAACTCTTTATCAGATATGTCATTTGCAAATCTCTCCTCCTATTCAGTAGGTTGTCTTTTAGTTTTGTTAATATTTTCCTTCACTACGCAAACATTTTTTATCTTGGTGTAGTTACAGTAGTTTATTTTTGCTTTTGTTTCTGTGGCCTGGGGAGGCATATCCATAAATATGTTGCTGTGGACAATGTTCAAGGTATTATTTGTGTTTTCTTTTAGGAGTTTTATGGATTCGGGTCTGACATTTAGGTTTTTAATCTGTTTTGAGTTTATTTTTGTGTATGGTGTAACGAAGTGGTCCAGATTCTTTCTTTTGGATGTTGCTGTCCAGTTTTCCCAGTACCATGTATTGAAGAGACTGTCTTTTCCCCATTGTATATTCTTGCCTCCTTTGTAGCAGATTAATTGACCGATAAGTATGGGTTTATTCCTGGGCTCTCTATTCTGTTCTATTGATCTATGAGTTTTGTGCGAAACTATACTGTTTTGATCACTACAGCTTTGTGTAGTTTACCTTGAAATCTGGGGTTGTGATACCTGCTGCTTTTTTCTTTCTCAAAATTGCTTTGGCTATTCACGTTCTGTGGTTCCACACAAATTTAGTACTGTTTGTTCTCATTCTTTGAAAATTCATGTACATTTTATCATTCAATCCTCACAGCAACATAACTGATCAGTATTATCACGACTGCCCTTTGTAGATGAGGAGACTGGCTCAAAGAGACTTGCCAGAACTATACATGGAGCTGGATTTCTGGATTTATTTTTCCAACTCCAGCTCTGTATTCCTGGGCTCATTGTATTATATCACTACTGGTGGTAAACTTTTTCAGTCTTAATCACACTTGGATCTCATCCCTACAGCTTTATAAACAAAAGTAACTGTTTGCTCTAGGTTTCCAAACTGGGGTCAGAGTTTAAAAATTAAGTAAATTTACGGGGCGCCTGGGTGGCTTAGTCGGTTAAGCGTCCGACTTTCGCTTAGGTCATGATCTCGCGGTTCGTGGGTTCGAGCCCCGCGTCGGGCTCTGTGCTGACTGCCAGCTCAGAGCCTGGAGCCTGTTTCAGAGTCTGTGACTCCCTCTCTCTCTGACCCTCCTCTGCTCACGCTGTCTCTCTCTCTCCTAGAAATAAATAAAAATATAAAAAAAAAATTAAGTAAATTTCCTATAAAGCATTATTCTCAACCAGCTGCAATTTGACTCCACCCCCCACATTGGCAGTGTCTGCAGACTGGTTGTTGCACTGTGGGGATGGGGTGCATGTGCTACTGGCGTCTCCTGGGTAGAGACCTTCCACAAAGCAAAGGATAGCCCACCCCCTACCAGAACAGTCCAGCCCAGGATGCCAGCAGTGCCACAGTTGGAGACCCTTACTAGGAGAAACGGGACCTATTTACCTGTTCCTGACCTGGATATTCAAACCCTCTATCCCCCCTTACATACATGTATTATTTTTCTACTATCCTCAAAATTATTTAAAATCTAGTTTTGGGGGTAGTTTAAGATAAAGCAATCATCTTTCATAACACAGGCATAATTTGGAGCATTTTAGTAATGTTGCTATGAAAAAGCATTAATACTGTGCTAAAAGTGTTATATATAAATTAGAGTTTTCTGAAAAATACTTTATGTTCCTAGGCAGGAGGAGAAAAATTAAACCAAAGCACAAATATTTTACTTCAAGCCAATATTTTATTTTTTTTTTTATTTTCTAGTTTTCCCTATGTTGAATGCAAATAAAAAATAAGTACTCTTTTATACAGAGCTTTTAGTTCCTTTGTGTTATGTTTAGTCCTCTGCCTGTTCATTTAGACCAGCTGTGTTTTCAGAGTTGTTCAGTTTGTCATAGTTGAGTAGACAGTTTTTATAGAATGGATAGTGTCTAGGCTCTTCCAGCCAAGTTCTTACAAGGGACATCTTGAAAGTACTCCTTACGTACAAGGTGACATTGTCATATAACCTAACAATTGACATATTGTTGAAAGCTTATAATAACTGAGATAATAAACAATGTGAATTACAGATTTTATGTAAACAGTATGCATTTTCGTAGAGGTTTTATAATCCGGTAATAATAATTAATTTTAAAAAGCATGTGCTATAGTCTGAAACCAGATGCTATGAATAGCATCTGTCAAGTTGATAATAAACACGTACTGAAAGCTTTATTATAAGGAGTTAGTTTAAACATAAAGACAATAAGGCTGTAAAATATGGAAATTTGAATAAGATTATGTGAAACTATTCTTCAGCATTAATAGAAACATTACAGTACCACCCAAATTATTAAAGAAAGAATAATAATGTGCTCTCCATGTAGCCATTCTTGTCAATTTTGGTTTGCTAACAGCAAATGAAAGAGCACAAGTTTTGCTAAGTCAAGCATTCCATTTACAGTACAGTTCTTTTTAAGATGCATTTGATAACAAAGTGTTTAAATACTGAATGTGTTATTTTTTTGTTACTGAGAAAAGAATGTTCAAGCATGAGACTTATGCAAAATCATTTGTGTACAGAAGGAAACTGCAGCACATGCTTGTTTTTCTTGATCCTGATGGATTAATAGTTTTGCAAAATTCTGGTGAAATTTTTTGTCATAAAGTAAGTCAGTGGACTTATCATGTAGGAATAGATTTTTGCTTATTTGCATAATACCACCATTTTTTTTTAGAGTTCAAGTATTGCAAATGTAATAATTTCTAAATTTTATATTAAATGAATATTACTAATTACTACTTTCTGAAGTTCCCGAGCTGCACGCTCATCCTGCTCACAACACAGCGAAACGCGGCGGGCTGCACTTCCCAGTACCTCACCGGGTTGTTGGACAAACTTATTGCACTATATAAAGATTTCTTCATCTTCGGCACTGTTGGGCAGAAGTCGTTCACTCCCACTTTTGTAATTGAATTAGAGTGAAGGAAGATTATCTGTGGCAGTAGGAGAAAGAATGGATTAAAAACACATAATAAATGTAAAAAGAAAATGTTCTTTTTACAGTCCACATTTGTTCATGGCTTTATTTGTCCATTTATTTTATGCTAATTTGAATGTATTTCATTAAGATATATGTACTTGTCCGTTTATACCTGTTAAATACTTAATGTATCAACACAGTATGGAGGCTGCCTGCCATGGCCCACAGCACAGCTGCCCACCCACCCCACCCCCCCCCACCCCCCACGGAACACCCATGCCCAGCATACTCCGTGAAAATGGATGAACCCCAAAGGGTGTTTATAATGCAAAAAGCAGATATGTGACCTCCTCAGGTTGAACCAGAAAGATTTTCCTGGGCTCTCGCCAGGACCGGGAAACACTGTAAGGACCCTGAAGCAGCTGACTCACAACCAGCCTCTGGTGGTGAAGACAAACAAGTATGCCAAGCGATGATGGGACCATGCAATGAAAGTCACAAACTGGGAAGTGTGGGCACCTGGAGTCGCTGACCTGGTATTAATAGGCAGGACAAAGTCAGTGGAGTTTAAAGCACCCATGAGATAATCTTAAGATGACCTGAACTTTTGAAAGCAGGATGTATTGAAATAGGGGAAATACGGGGCGCCTGGGTGGCTTAGTCGGTTAAGCGTCCGACTTT
>NW_027531900.1:447170-455971 GCF_008692635.1 Crocuta crocuta
GCCTGTGCACTGCAGTGCCATCTTTACAACGCTGGGTTTTCATTAAAAATATTAGATGACCAGAAGAGTATAATTCTCCTAAGGTTAGGCCTGCAGTGTGAATATGAATTGTTAGCTAGCATTCTCTGTGATCAAGGCAGAGAAGTGTAGAGCTGCTCTTTTAGTAAGTAGCTTTATAGAAAAATAAGTCAACAGCTTGTACACATATCTGTAATACAGCATCAATAGTTGAATCTTTAAATTATTACTCATAATGGACAGTATAGGAACTTCTTTGCACTCCTTTTAATAGCTCTTTAAATCCTTCTTTGCTCTTTCTGGCAGCTGAGACTTCTGAGAAATAAAAGCAGTCTACTGACAGCATTTTGGCATATGAAAAAGCCTTTTGCAGCCACAGCTAAGGTACTGGTTCTGGCTCTCTTTACCTCTAGATTTTGCCTTGGTAGTTTGGTAAGACTGATCTGAGCCAGTCATGAGAACTCAAGGCATTGTTAAAAGCTTAAGTTTGGTGTTGGAGCCCCCTGGGCCCTCTCTCTGTCTTGGGGATTTTGTTACAGGTGTTTTATGTGGTTCATGCATGTCTCCCAGCAGCTCAGAGTCCATACAAGGTATAGATTTCCACAGCATTGACCTCACTGTAGATGAGAAACAGTGCTGGACATGGATGTATTTGCTTTGTGAACATTTGCTGAATTGCATCCTTCTGACTTGTGTTCTTTATAATTCTGTTTTTTGTGTTCTCATTCTATTCAATAAAAAAAATGCTAGCAAGAGTATGGGTAGATTTAAAAGCAGACAGAGCTGGAATCAGAGTAAATTCTTGTGGAATAAAGAACGCAAATTGGGGATAGCCTGAGAAAGGGAAGACTAGGTTGTACTCACTGCTTAGACCTTTAAATACAGCATTTGAAAAAGTCAGTAAAAGTCATAACCTTGAGTTGAACACCTGCCTCTACCACATCCATTTTGATGGCTTTTATCTCAATGGCGTGTAGAAAACACAACTTCTTTAAAGATAAATCAGGAAGAAATCTAGAAGCAGCAGTGACTCAAGCCCCATTTTTTTCTCAATGTGTTTTGCTTCTTAGAAGATGAGGATGTTATATATCGAGGAAGGCACAGAAGAAAAGTGGACTGAGGTCAAAAGTAGGGATTCTTGATTTGAGGACCATAGATGAGAATCATGGGGATCAGTGAAACTCTTAAAAGTATGTACAAAATATTGTGTTCTTTTTTTGTTTTTTGGGAGGATCTAAAACTTTATCAGATAACTCCAAGGATTCTTGGGCTCCTCCCACCTAGTCAAGACTTGCCAGATTAAAACAAAAAGGTTTCTAACAATGAAGAAGAAATGTGAACCCATGATACTCCAAATACTGATTTTTGATTTTGCATTGTGGCCTGCACATTTCTAGCACCACATTGATAAATGAAAATACCTGGGACCTTGCTTCCATGCTCTTTGTGAAATGTTTCCAGAATGACAGGTTATGTGATCTTCCTTGGATTCCTGCTGACCAGTCCTGCCTTTACACATCCCTGCCACCCTCTGAGACCTGAAAGTAGCCAGGTCAGAACTTCGCCATGGAGGCTTCAGAGGCAGGGGAGACTGCAGGTCGAAATGGGCACCTGAGCATATTTTAGCTGATGTCTCCTTAAAAGCCGTGTCTTAGGAGCACCTCAGGCAACTGGTCAGTCTTTGCATGTGCACTACCCTTGCTGCTGATTTAGCCTCTGCCTCAGATCCTCATATGTTTCATAGAAACAGAAGGAAAAGTCCTACTATCTACAAAACACAAGTGGAACATTTTACCTGGAGATATTTCAACTCCTGTAATCCTGAAGGGATTTTTTTTAGTTTGTTGTTTTCCAAGTGTATTTCTCTCACTCGTGGTATGTTAGCAAGACTTCCGTTTTCGATGTCAGTGATTCTGTTGTTTCCTAGGCCCAGCCTAAAAATGGCATAAAGTGCATCAACTCTTTTATTTTTGTATTTTATTTTTTTATTAATGTGTTTTTAAAATTTATTTCAGAGAGAGAGAGAGAGCAGGGCAGGGTCAGAGAGAGAAGGAGATCTAGAATCTGAAACAGGCTCCAGGCTCTGAGCTAGGTGTCAGCACAGAACCTGGCATGGGCTTGAACCCAGTAACTGTGAGATCATGACCTGAGCCGAAGTTGGATGCTCAACTGACTGAGCCACCCTGGCGCCCCTATTTTTTTACTTTATTTTAACATGTATTTATTTTTGAGAGAGAGGGGGAGGGAGAGCATGACTGGGGAAGGGTCTGAGAGAGAGGGACAGAACCCAAAGCAGGCTCCAGGCTCTGAACTGTCATCATAGAGCCCGACACGGGGCCCAAACCCACGAACCATGAGATCATGACCTGAGCTGAAGTCGGATACTTAGCCAACTGAGCCACCCAGGTGCCCCAACTGCATCCACTTTTAAGCAGATCTGGTGACTGCTGAACACACCACAACTGAGTGGGAAACATACACCTGACCTATTTGCATGTGTGTTCAGAGAAAGCTACTTCCTGGTTTCATTTAATAACCCATTTCAAGGGTGTAACAGCTGTCTGTCTTTTCTACCGTCACCAGTCTTTATCTAACCTGCATCAACCACAGGGACATTTGAAAAGTATTCTTTCCCTCCTTCCACTTGGTGTCCCTCTACCATTCTCAAGACAGAATAAATAATCACTGTTCCTCTTCATTTTCCCTTGACAATGACAGACTTGATTAGGGCTCTTCAAGGGGTCTCCAGGGGGGTCTCGCTAGTATCTCCATCATAATCACTACCACTTCTAAGTTGGGGTTTGGAGGGCTTTTACCTTTGTAGGTCTTTGTATCGTTTAAAATCCTCGAGTTCCACGGTTGAAATTTTATTATAGTCTAAATGAAGCTCCAATAAAGTTGATGGAAGTTCTAGAGATAAGAAATGTAATAGATATGTTAGATCAAGCAAAACCAAGCCCCATTTATTATTTATTTACTTGTCAAGTTTCACACTGTAGACTTTAGCAGTCTTTTAAGGATCTGTTTTGTTTTGTTTTTTAACTATTTATTATGGAGAATTTCATGCATACACAAAAATAGAAACTAGTTTTAGGAGCCAACACACTGCCGTCCAGCATCAACAATTATCTCCATTTTTCTAAGATTTTTTCATCTACTGGCTTAGCTATTTGTCATTGGGTGACTTTATTGATTATTTTTCTTCATTTACTTTTTGCTGGCGTATTTAAGGTTTTTTAAAAAAAATATTTTTTGATCCATTCATCTGTTGATGGACACTTAGGCTCTTTCCATGTTTTAGCTATTACATGGCAATGAGAAACAATGAAATCTGGCCATGTGTAGCAACATGGATGGACCTTGAGGGTGGTTATGCTGAGCGAAATAAGTCAGGCAGAGAAGGACAAATATCATATGTTTGCACATATAGGAGGATTAGGAGGAACTTGACGGAGGAACAAGGGGGAGAAAAAGGGGGGAAATGGTGGGGGAAAGGGAGAGAGGCAAACCATGAGAGATTCTTGAATGCTGACAAAAACTGAGGACTGATGGATGTGGGGGGGAGGGGGGAGGGGCATGGAGGAGGGCACTTGTGGGGATGAGCACTGGGTGTTATGTGGAAACTAATTTGACAATAAACTATTTGTAAAAAAAAAATACTGTAAGTATAAAAAAAATTTTTTTTAGTGTTTATTTATTTTGAGAGAGAAAGACAGTGCGAGCAGGGGAGGGGCAGAGAGAGGGAGACACAAAATCAGAAGCAGGCTCCAGGCTCGGCTCAGCTGTCAGTACAGAGCCCAATGTAGGGCTCAAACCCACAAACTGTGTGATCATGACCTGAGCTAAAGTTGGACGCTTAACCCCCAGGCGCCATTTGTCTTAGTTGACTAGCCCCTATTTTTCATGAGCTGGTGGTTAGAGATCGATTAAATTCAGTAGATAAGCCTTTCTTCAAGGTCCATTATTTCATCATGAATGGGGAAAATAGTGATTTTCTGATTTTGTCAAGCTTAATGCATTTGTTAAGTAGGATTCTTCTCTAAAGAATTTGCCTTCGTCAGTTATTTAGTCACTTTATAATACAGTTTTCACAGAAAAGACAGCATAAATGCTTTCTTCTTTTAAGTAGTAAATTGATCCAATGCCCAGAGGTGACCAGTGTAATTTTTCTTAATATCTTTATTAACACATGGATTTTTACTCTGTTTGATATATTTGATCCATTGCAATATTTGTTCTCTTTTGTTAGTAGTAGTTTCTGCATAAATTAGGAGGAACATCTCCAGTGTAACCTGGCACATTCCAGGTCCCCCCTGTGAATGTAGGCACCTTCTCTTCCCACCCCTGCGTGCTCTGACCCCAGCCCTCCCCAGATTAACAGACACTGGAACAAAAGAGATAGCCAGAAAATTAAATCACAGCCCATTTTATTAGGCTTCTATATATAAGGTATTATTTATTAATCGTAGGTTCTACTTAGCTAGCTAAGGAAGGTGTTCTTTTTTTCAACACATTTCCTTTTTTAGTGGTGAAGACTGTTGACTGTAATTGAAACATCCTTATAAGTATCAGTATTCTTCCTGGCTGAATTTATGTTGATTCCAGAGTCTGCTTTGGATTTTAAAAGTAATAAAACCAGAGAGCAGGAAAACAGTTCTAAACTGAGAGGGTTCTATCTAATTTCTTGAATTCTAATTAGTTGAGTTTAATTATAGTCATGGAATGACTATATCCTCCAGTGTATTAAAAAAAAAAAAAAGTGGAGGGGGGAGGCTCTGTCTTCAGAGACTTTATGTACTCGTTGAGCAAATCCATCATACATCTAAAAATCACTAAAAAGGTATCATAGAATCTTCAGCCTATTCTAGAATATGCTGTAGCAAGTTAGAGAGAAATCTTTTCATGTTGAGCAGTCGGGGAAACTTTCTGGAAGAGGGTTCATAGACTTGAGGGGACTGTTCCCTTTCCTAGAGCACGGAGAAAGTGGATAACCAAAGAGAATGGTAGTATAGCCTCTGCTGGGTAAATAAGTGATGTATGCATTTGGGGGGTAGCTCAGTGGCTGTGCAAAACACTGGCATGCTTTTGTGCAGATACACTGCAGTTCCTACCCAGTGTGCAAACAGCTGTCTTCTTCCTTCCATGCAGTGCAATTATGTAGAAGAATTTTCCAGATAAACTGAGAGGAGAATATGTTTCACCCTCCTTATGTTAACTTGTCAGGTCTGGTAAGGACCCTTTGGTTCTCTGCCTGACTTCATCCTGCCATGGGGCGGAGGGTAGTAAAGACTGAACTACAGCATTTCAGCAGTCAACCTTTACATTTAGCAAATAGATTATAAAAACAAAAAATTTAACTGGCTTTTGAATGTCATAGATTTCTTGAAACAGTAATTATATAAGATGAGAGATTTAATTCCAATTCAAATTTTTAGAGATGTAATATGTTCCTTAAGGCTTTGGAACAATCTTGAAAGCTCCATGAGAAGCTAAACCTTCATTTTTAAGGTGCACTGACACCTGAAGGGAATTGCTGTCCGGGTATTGCAGCCTAGGAGAGGCTGCTGGGGGCGCGGCCCGGGGGGCGCCGGCCTTCTCTCCCCTCCCTGGCCCTCCTGTCCTGCTCTCCACCTGCCCCTTCCCTGCTTTCAGCAAGTACAAGGCGTTTCCATATTTAACTTGTTAGGTGGCATGTATTTTTGTTGGTGTTTTAAAGATGAGAAGATAAAACATTTTAGGTTTTGTGTTGAAAAATAGCCACCTTATCCAAAGCCAGATAAGGTGGTTTTTTTAAATTGTGTCATTCTGAATTAAACTGATTTTTCCTGTAAAAACAAAATTGTCTTTCCACTTTTACTTTATGATGTTTCTCCTATGTGAAAGATCGCCACTGGATTCATAAAAACAGCTTTGCTGCATTTTTAACTTAACAATTAATGTTTGTCCTATTAATCTTCTGGATCAGGTGAACAGTAGAAGCAGGTTATGACGAAGTGGCTGCTTTTACTGTAGACACTGAAGGACAGAGCTATTTGAAAAGATACCATAGTATTGATCTTAGTCACTGATCTTTCTGATTCAGGTAGTTATCATAAGAGAGAGAGGGCACCCTTGTCAGAGACAAGGAGTGGACTCTGAGCACAATCCTGAGAAAGGCGAACCTATCCCGTTAATTGGCTGGGAGCTTGTGGGGAAGCGCTAGCAGACTCCAGACGCATTTCACTTCGAGGCGCCAGCTTCAGACCACATGATAAGGAATAAGGTGCCCATTCTGGTGAGGGTTATGTCAGGAGAGGGCATTCACCTGATGTCTGACACCATCCTCTGACCTCTCTGTGCAGTGGCGAGTTAATCTGCACAGCACCCTAGTGAAGAAGGGGGTACAGGGTGCATACATATCCCCGCCAGAGCCGGTGTCTGCCCCAGTCTGGCCTGAAGACGGCATCCCGTATGACTGCTGCATGGCTGGTAAGGGTCTCGGGCCCCAAGCATCTTCCCCAACCTTCTCTAGAGAATGCCCACCCCTAGCAGGTACTTCACAGAATGACAGGTATAGATGAGTAAAGGTCAGGAAAGAGAGGGGCACCTGGGTGACTCAGTCAGTTAAGCATCCGGCTTTGGCTCAGGTCATGATCTCACGGTTTGTGGGTTCAAGCCCCGCGTCAGGCTCTGTGCTGACAACTCAGAGCCTGGAACTGCTTTGGATTCTGTGACTCGCTCTCTCTCTGACCCTCCCCTGCTCATGCTGTGTCTCTTTCTCTCTCTCTGTCTCTCTCTCTTGTCTCTCTCTCTGTCTCTGTCTCTCTGTCAGAAATAAAACATTTAAGAAACGGTCAGGAAAGAGAAGGAAAAGAAAAAGTTCATTACTTCTTAATGTTTGTTCTCACGGGGGAAACAAAAGATTCTGGTTTCATACTGGGGGAAAAAGAAAAAAGCACATAAGGCTCTTTGTGTGTGTGAGGAAACTGTAAATCCCACACTACCTGGACCAAATACGTGGGTAAAAAGGGTTCTGACTGGAGTGTGGTTTTGACATTGCATACAGCTTACAACAATACATTTAATGGCCATTTAGAAATGACAGTTTTTAAAAAGTACTTTTAGTAAATACAAACCTTTAGGAATTGAGGTCAGTTTTGCTTCTGCGATTCTGATATGGAATACTGTCACTCCTTCAAATGCCCCCGGTTCAATCCCATTATTATCGAGAGGGTTTGCACTCATTTCTGTAGGGGCAAATTACATAATTTAGCGTGCATTCGTTGTGTATGAAGGAGATCGCAGTGCAGAGACAGACATCCAAGAACATTCTGAGAAGTGTGAGCTTCATCTTTCACTCTGCTTCACTCAGGGTGTTTGTTTCTGTGTCTGTTTGTTCCCTTTCTGCTCATCTTAGAGAAAGACAACTTTGTATTATATAGCCTGAAATGGCAACATGCTTATATTATACAACATTAATACTAGAATAGATTTATTCTATAATAGAGTTTTGCTTTGAATTACTGTCAGTGACTTATCACTCTGTTCTGACCATGAGCATATTTTGTTGTGTATTATTACAATAGAAAAAAGATAATCCTTCATATAATTAAAACATTTGTGTTTTCCAGTATGCATTTGTCACCTAAACTTTTAAAATTATAAGTCAATTAGAAATTGTTACTCCATAAACAGAAATATCATTTTGAGGAGATGCCAGTTAGTGAGGCTACTTGGTAAGGGCCAGGCAGCTGGCTGAACTGAATACGTGAATAAATGAATGAGAATATTGATGGCGAACTCTGAATAAATAACTAGGTGCTTCAAAGGGGACTCCTGAGAGCGTTTGTTACAAAAGGCAGGTTTCCTTACGTGTTATAAATTGTGTGTGATACTTTGATTAATAAATGGCATATCTAGATAAAGATTATCAGGTTCAAAAAATTAATTTTGGAAATTATCAGTCTTAAAATTATTGATAATGGTAAAGATCTTTACACTTACATATTGCTTATAATTCCAAAATGTCTCGTATATTTGCATAAACTTACCTAGAACATGTAAAGTATTCATTCCTTTGAATGTCTCCTTTTGTATTTTCTTAACTTTGTTATCATGAATTCTGAGTTCTGCTAGTGATTTGGGAAGATTAGATGGTATTTCGCTTAGTTGATTGTGGGACAGATATAGCCTTCTCAACTTCTTTGTGGTTAGAAAGGCTTTTGGGTGAATCTTTGTTAGCTTATTGTTGTTCAGAATCAAAGCCTAGGTAAAGCATAAAGAGTTACACCATATCACGAAATGGATTTGATTTACTATTTTCTGCAGTGATTAGTGCATTCCTGGAAACCAATGCGAATTATGTCATTCATATACTTTATTAACTATGTAAACAATTCCCCTAGCCCCTAAGCTAAAGAAAATATTTACTACTGAATTAGAACAGAGTGGTTTTGAGACTTTAGTTTATCTTTCAGTAGGTGATATGTTAATGCAGATAGCCTGTCCCCACCCCTCACCCGCATTTTCCTGCATGGAAGTGATTGATGGTATTATATCTAAAAATATATTCTGTCGTGCCAAATACATTTTTGTATGATTGTATCTACTTTTAAAACCTTATTTCATTTACGTTTATTGATGTTAACCATTTTCCCAGACTGGGTACCTGTAGGAGTAAAGTCCTGCAAAGTGCCCCCAGCATTCCGGCATATCTCAGACACTGGGGAGACCCTGGTGTGTCCTGAGAGATGCCTCCCCCTTCTCAGTGCCTCAGAGACTGCAAGCCCAGAAAGTGACAGACA
>NW_027531900.1:456029-491311 GCF_008692635.1 Crocuta crocuta
GAGAGGGAGCCTGGCCACAGCCCTGGGGGTGCCGGGTGCGAGAACTCCTCGCCATTCCCGGGCGGCGGCTTGGGCTCCATCCCCTGTGACCTTCTGCTTCCTTCAGAGGGCAGCTTAGGGTTCTCTTGCTGACAACTGCTGTCACGACGCCCAGTCCACCCCCGCCTTCCTGGTGTTTCCACTCTGACTTGATATGCGCTCTCGTGCTTCTTCCACAGAAGAGATACAAAAGATTTTGGCTGCTAAACTCCCTTTATTATTACTTCCTGTAGGTCCTTTCCTTACCCTCCCTTCAGATACACCATCTGTTACAAATCTCACCAGATGTTAGATTAACCTGGGAGGAGAGGAAACTGCATTTTGTTACCAACTGGGGACACATTACGTTTTCCTGTGTGCCAGTTAAGTGTGTTCTCTTTCCTTTGGTTACACTAGAGTGCGGGGCGGGGCAGCGACCTGGTGAGGCCTGTCTGCCCTGGTGGGCACTTGCTGTAGGCCCCCACTGCCAGGGGGCCCAGCAGGAGCGTGCGTGGGCTTATGGGCAGCCTCCCACGGGCGCACGCGGCTTCAGAGCCACCAGGAAGGACTGAGGGGTGCAGGGCGGAGTGCGTGTTTACCTGGGGCCGCGGAAGCTGCCCACGCAGGGTGTCTCCAGCTACACTGTGCCTTCAGTGCTGCCTCGCACACAAAGATCCCAGAGCCCCAAACAGTGTGGTTATATGTAAGGACAGGAGACGAGAAAAGGAGAGCCTTTGAGAAGCTGGACAGTGAGTCCTTGTGGTCAATGAGACTGTAATAGCTGGCTGGCAGAGGGCTGGGCATGCATGCAATGATCTCTCTCTCTCCCTCCCTCTCTCTCTGCCTCTCCCTCTGCCTCTCTCTCTTTCTCCTGCTATTTGACTCACCTTGTGTAAGAACCAGAAAGCCAAATAGACAGCTAAAACATAGAGAATTTACAGCATATCTAAGAAAGCATTTTGATTCTTTTTAAGGGCAGGTATCATATAAGATGATACTATAATTAAATGTCTTGAAATACACAGCATGCCTATAATTCAGGTATAAAGTGTGTGTTCTAAGAAGTGCTTTTACGTTGAGCCAGTCTGGAAGCACTGGCTCTTGGCAGCCTAGCTAACCACCATGTGCTGAGCACCTGACATGCATTTGTTCCTCTAAATAGCCTCTCTGACTCCCATATCAATGTTGCAGCCCTTTCATGGCACAGGAAGGCCATGCTTAGCCAGGTGAGCCACTGTCCCAGTGCCTACTTCTGCTGGGGCCAATGTTTGAGCCCAGGCCTGCCTGACTCCAGAACCTACCACCCCTCCAACACAGTGCCACGTGTGAGGTGAACGTGATAACCACTACACTACAGAAACTCCAACACAGTGCCATGTAAAACTGACCAGACGGAAATTGAGGCCTAACACAGCTCCTCACACCTTTCAGACTCTCCTTTCCCAGTAAATAATGGAAGTACAAGTGGGCTGAGTCCCTGTGATACTCCTGAAATGTAACAAAATTATATGACAAATTAAATTTAAACTATTTGTGAATTTGGTATTAAATAGAACACTAGGACGCCTCAGTGGCTCAGTTGGTTGAGCATCCGACTTTGATTCAGGTCATGATCTCGTGGTTCATGGGATTGAGCCCTGCCTCAGTATGCTGACAGTGCAGAGCCTGCTTGGGATTCTCTCTCTTTCTCTGCCCCTATCTTGCTCGTACTCTCTCCCAATCTGTAAATAAATAAAGTTTTAAAAATAGGACATTAATTATTCTTGTGGTTGTATAGCTCAATATAAAGTTGAAGAAGAGGTAGAAGCATTCACAGGATGTATTTCCAACCTCTGAGAGCTAATAATGGCCTTGCCATTCTCCATGAGTTTCTGTGGTCAGGAATTGGTGGGGTGGAGTAGACAGATTCTTGGTGGGGTTGTTCTAATATTTACGTGAGGCCTCAGTTATAAGATAAATCTATGCTCTTCCAATCACTCTTCTTTTTTTTTTTTTCATGAAAACTTTATTATGTATGGAGCTGAATCTAAGCCGTCTGCACAGCACCTCTGAAAGGGAGGGGAGCAGTCAGGGTCCTGAGAGTCCACGCCTAGCACCACGGAGAGGCGTGTTTTTGCAGGAGGATGGCCTGGGCCTCCTCAGGGTGCCCCTCCTCGCCAGGCATGGTTGGCTTGAGGACTGAGAGAGAGCCTAAGGAAGGAGGAACATTCCTCGTAGTGCCTAGAACATAGCCAGCCTCCGTGTTCTCTCTCATCCAGCTGACAGCAGCTGTGCATAACAGGACTCACTCGTCCCCTTCCCTCTCCTACTGGGACAGGTCATCAGGGTCCACACACTGAGTGTGACGAGAAGACAGGCTGGCCTCCACAAGAGGAGGAGAGGCCTATGTGGGTGGCTGCAGAAGACTGGTGCGGCCATGTATCTCTACCGTCCCCTCCTAGTGCCATACTGACTTAGTACAGATGACAGACCTTCCATTTCTTTCCTCCAGCACAGCATGAGAATGGGCACACGTGGCCTTGAAGGGCAGTCCTGGCTCATATTGGCTTATCTCCACAGCCTGGTGTGGAAAAGAGGCCCCCACCCTAACTCTGTGCTGAGGGGAAGAGAGGACACCCCCATGGCTGTGACAGTGTGGAATCAGGCTCTTCTCACACAAAATTCCAAATTAGATTAGAAATTTTACTTGCTAAAATCTAAAGGCTCTAAATAATAAACACAAAAATAAGAATCTTCTGAATCTTAGAAAATTAAACTATAAATAAATACTGTATGCAAAAAAAAGTTTTCATTTTTAAAGTTCTAGAAAAAAAGCCATACAAGTATATATTAATCAGTTAGATATTAGATATATTGTATGTGTAGCTCTCAGAGATTTTGGTGTCTTCTAGTAGGTCAGCAGTCGGGGGACACATTTCTCACACATCCTCATCATCTTACTCGTTTTCATGAACAGTGACTGTGATTCCCGGAATAGATCCTGAGTTCATTGTAGGACGACCATTTACTTACCGTCATAGCTCATTGCCTTTCACCTAGCTGTTGTTTCAGTTAGCATCACTTGAGTTAAATTGTTAATTAAATCTATAATTTCTTACTAACTAGAACACTGCTGAATAACAGGGATTCTATCATTCTTCACACAGAGAAAAGTAAGACTTGTTTACACAAAACAAAATACAAGTCATCCTTTTAGCAGCAATAGAGATTTTCACTTAAATATGAACATATATATTCTTACATAAAGTGAAGTGAGTCCTTTAAAATCATTTTCTTTGATTTCCTTAATTTTATTGTTTTGAAGGTCAACCATCTGAGTATCAAATGGAATGTTGCTTGGGACGGAGGACAAACCTGAGAAATAAACAAACATGTTACACACATACTCTATGCTGAAGAGGAGTTTCCTAATTTGACAGCAATGGGGTTAAAATCCGTGATTACCAGTTAAGAAACAGATAGCAATAACATTGTTCTTTGAAAAGTCCTAAAGACCTTTTCAAGTCACTTATTTACTCTTGCAAGGTTTCTAGCTGGGTCTAGTTGCCACTGCTCATCTGCACAAGGGACATGAAGTGGAGGTACATGAGGACGTGGCCACACGACTGCAAGGGGTGACCACTGCTGAGGGACAGCTCCTTCCAGTGCACTTGGCTGAGAAGTAGTCACACTCTGTGCCGGCTCTCAGGCTCTGGTACAGAATTGTAACCTGTGGGTTTTCATCATTTTAAGAAGCCTCAACATGTAGAAAGTTATGCTTAGAATATAAATTATATTATTTTCATTGAAATTATAAAAATGTTACTATGTATTTGCTTTAATAATAAACTCCTGTACTTAGTTATGAATTATTTGATTTACACAGACTTTCTCATCAATATCTCACTGTTGATGTGAGGTGGACCTTTCCAGACACAACACCTCCCTCCCCTGCCAGCACTGGGTCTCTCCCAGCCGTTGTCCTGGCTGGAAGCTCCCTGGGTGCCTGTCATTCCACACTTCTCATGGGTGTGACCATAGCTTTCACTCTGCCCTCTCGGATAAGACACAGCTGCATCGTCTCCTTATGAAGGTGCTAAGTAAAAGACTTCAGTGTTTTTTCCCCTCTTGAATTGAAAAAACAAAGAAGAGCAGGAAATAACAAAAGCTGACATGATGCATTTCTTCCTCTTTTCTTGCTTTCCCTGGATGGCTGAACATGCCCACCCCTGCTTGTTGTCAGATAGGCCACATGGTAGTTACACTTGATGAACATGGGGCCTTCTTGCTTTTCCTCAGCATTTATCGTTGAAATGTTCAAACTTACAGATAAGTTGCAAGAATTTTATGGTGCAAACCCATATTCTCTCTCTGTCATCCACATTTTACTGCACTTGCGATTCATCCATCAGTTCATCTTTTTTTATGCATCTTGCAGGGAGTTTTGGTTGTTAGTGTGCTTTTAGGGGAGCCATCGTTGCTCTCGAAGAGCAGAGGCTCAGTATCCAAACACCGAGAGTGTCAGCACTGCCCCTGTAGCCCTTGGTACTTTTCCCTCCATGGTTAACAGTGATGACTCACTTTTTTAAGAAGTTTGACCATAGATAGGAAGAGGCAAAGGGGGTAACTTGGTAGGTTAGCAAGGTAGCAGTTTTGTTAGGAGACAATTTTGGTCTTAGGAAATGATGCAGAGGATCTTGGAGGAAAGCATTGGCTCCGCTGAAAGCCCCAGGTGATGTAGACGGGGATGACCTCACTCAGCCCACCCCCGGTGAAGCTAGAAGCTCTAAACAGAAATTGATTTTGTGAGGGAGAAAGAGTGATAGAGCCCCAGACCCTCTTAATCGTTGTGGTCATGCAGGAGTGGTGAGGTATGTACAACCTGTGTCGGACTATTACAGGTTATCTTGGGTAGATTGGTCTAGTAGGGCTGTTTTTCAAAGCTAAATATCTAGGAGACCGTGCAAGGAAAACACTGTTTGCACCAGCTGGCTGTCATGAGGTCGCTGGGTTTTCTCAGCTCTTTGATAACAGTCACATCCTAGGACAGAGCTGGGCGAGTCTCCTCCCAGGTCTTCAGGGGGATGCAGGTAAAGTTGCTCTGTAGAGCGCGGGGGCCGTCCCCCGAGGATGGTCTGTGCAGAAGGTGAGCACCTCCTTGGTCAGTATTAACCCAGAACCAGCTCCACTTACATGAGCCTGTCCTGCCTGGGATGGAGCTTAGAAACAATGGCAGCACATTCTGGCGTTCCCTAACCCTTACCGTTATTTGCCCTGTCTGCTCTGTCTGCCCTAGCTTCTGTTTCCCCTTCCCGTTGCCCTTCCCTCCCCAGTGTGCTTCCTGTTGGGCCATTCTCGGGCCCTTCCTGCGGCTTGTCATCTCTTCCTCACAAGAAGGCCAGAGAGAAACTGGAAACCTATTTTTCCTAGCCTTCGTACCCAATAACGCCTTCCCAGTGACGCCAGCCCATCGTAAGCTTCTCTTTTATGGGTGCTTTTTGTTCCCCTCTCTCGGTTGTCCCACAAACATGGACTTAATTGAAGTCTCTGCGGTGGACGGTAACAAGCTCTGACAGCCGCCACAAGTGCCGTGGCACAGGGAAGTGAGTCTAAAGCACTTTGAGGCACCAGCTGCCTGTGTACACCCTGGAAGTGGCCCACGTGGGCCTCCAGGCCCAGGATAACAGGCGTGTGCCTTAGCTTCCCACAGTGAGCTGCTCTGAGTCTTCCCCTCTCCTGGAAATAGCCCAGCACGGTAACCCCTGATATGTGTTTCCCATCATACCTACTCACTGAGCAGGCTGTGAGTGCAGGCTTTTGTTTGAAACCATCTTCATTAAAAGTATTAAAAAAATAAAGTACTCAGCAGAGAGGTGTGCATTTTTAAGATTTTAGGAAGTAATTTGGTTCAGCCACTTTTCTAGACCATTCTAAACCTAAATCATTCAAAACAAATAGATCATTGACTTTAAAAATGTCTAGATTAGAGATTTCCACAAACTCTATAACCTGTTCATTGTTCTAGACAGGCAATTTATTTTTTATTTTTGTTATTGTAGAATGTTACTAGAAAGCACAGTATCAACCTGCTGACATCCTGAAATGAAACCACAGTGACATCCATTCTCTCTGAAGGGAATTAAAACAAAGCATTTGATTCAAATTTGAGAAGAGAAGGAAATGTTCTATATATGAAATTCCCATTGCTTTTCTCTCGTTTTCTGGATTTTTAAAATAAGTTTGGATGTACTTTGAGTTTGTTATATTTTCAAAAATCTTAATTGAAAAATTGCTTTATAATTAGTGAGCTAATTTTTGAAATTTCAGTGAGAACTCTCCCTATCCTTTAAATTTTGCCAGAATGACATTTTCTCCAAAACAAGTTAATGTGTTCTTACCTAGATCAGAGCAGTGTACAACTCTAGAGTAGCACTGGCATCCAAATGGACATGTTGGGAACAGATCAAACGGGAAGAAGGGGTTAATTGGCTCTCCTGTTGGAAAAAGAGAGTTGTCCACATCAAGGTCACTGTCCCCTTCGTCTTCCATGTCCTTCAGCATCATGTTCTTCAGTGTCACATACGAAGGGTGAAATAAGGGCTTGGCGGAGCACAAAGCCAAGAGCACTAGGAGCACACACCCCTTCATGTTGCTTGGTGAGGGGCCAGCCTGGAACTAAGGAGACAAGAGACTGAGTTAAAATGTAACCAGAATCAGTTCCTGTGTCTGTGCATTTCTCAGAGCAGTAAGAACACAACAGAATGGCATTTGGACCCATTGCGAGGCTGACAGTAAATCTATAAAGTGTTTGGAAAGCAGTTGGGAAATACACATTGAAAGTTTTAAGAATATCCTTATTTTTCATCTGCTAATTCTACATTTTATAATCTAGTCTGGGAAATCTTTTTGTTTATTTATTTTGAGGGAGAGAGAAAGAAAGGGCACAAGCAAGGGAGGGACAGGGAGAGGGAGGAGAGAGAGAACCTCAGGCAGTCTCAGCGCTGTCAGCACAGAGCCCCATGCAGGGCTCGAACTCACAAAGCGTGAGATCATGACCTGAGCTGAAACCAAGAGCCCATTGCTTAACCAACTGAGCCCCCCCCCAGGGGCCCCTCAGGAAATAATGTGCAAAAAGATGTCCATCACAAAATTACATATAATAGCAAAAACGTTAAAGATAATATGAATGGTTAAATAAGTAAATTTATTTTACTCAAATAAAATAGGGTATATGTATTCCCTGAAATACTTTGGAGCCCACAAAATATTTGCAAAGACGTTTAAAAATATGGAAAATTATAATTTTAAAATTATTTCAAAAAAGCAAATATAAAAAATCATTGCGTAAAGTATACTTACAAACATTCAGACACACACTTAGCACAAATATAGCTAACTGATGATACTCCTGGGTGGTGGAACTATGACTGATGTGTCTTCTTTTCTTTTTTTTAATTTTTATAGTGGCCATTAAGTACTACTATTATACTTAGGAAACTAATAAATGCTCTTACAGACAAACATTATCATACCCACTCCCTATTCCCCTAATCCCTCCATTGCTTTAATAATCTATGTCCCTTTCACAGTAAAGCCTGTGTGCCCCCTTGGCATCACATCCAGAAGTCGTCGGTAACTGATCCCCACCCTGCGCCCCCCGCCCCCCGTTATCCTCACTCATAGACTGGGTCACATTTTCCACAGTGTCACTTGGATTTCTTCCTTCTAATCTGTTCCATTGTCTAATACCTGATCCAGAGCACCTGAGGGCCAGACTTTCTTATTTCTTACTCTTTCTTATTCATCTTTCCATAGAGTTCTGTTTGTTTTCGGTTGTAATTTTTAAAGCCCACACAAAACTGAAATGAATGATTAGGAACCTTCTGAGCATAGATTTGTTGACCTCTAATGGCAGACTTTCGCACCCGGTGGTTTACATATTATATATGTACATATATGTTACATATCATGGCGTCTTAACTGTGTAATCCTTATGAAGCATCCATTCTTTGTAATTTTCAAAAATGTAAAGCCTTATGAAATCATCTAAAACAGACTTATGACAGCCTTCCCTTTGGGGCATGCAGTTGGCTGCACACCGTCGGTGAGGCTGTGTCCTGGCCATCCCAGGATGTCCCTCAGCCCTGTCCCCAGCAGTGTGGCTGGCCTGTGGTAGCTACACAGGACTTCCAGAGTCTGTCACAGGTGGTCCATCCTCAGGAGGACCCAGCCCCCCCAAATCCTTGAGTCACACAAGCTGTTTCCAGTTTCTCAGAACCCAGAAATCAACTTTAACCTCTCTGTGTGGCCTTACTCTTTTGGACTTAGGCATCAGAAATGAATTAATTAGCTTAATTAAAATATTTATATGTGGCAGGTCTTTTAATCACCAAGGGAAGGTGAAAAAAAATTCTATCATCAGTTATTAACCTGATAATTAACATTATTTAAATCTTAGAAATTTAAATGGCAACATGAACATTTTGTCCACTGGGTAGCTGGACATCACTAACCAGATACATGAGATTTCTCTGTCATAACCTATATTCGGTTATGCTAAGGACGGGACACACACTTGTTTTATTTAATAGTTCAGAGTCAGCCTTGGCCTCCCTTACAAAGTGTCAATTCAGTTTATTCTAGACATGTTCCTTCACCTTAACTAGGTGGGAGGCACAGAGACCATCCGTGGCCTTCAAAAGAATTAGACCCAAGTTACAGCTCACATGTCCCAGCCTGTTGTCTGCATTTTCTGCTACAGCCCGTGTGGGAACATGCTCTTGCATCCTGCAGTCTGGTGGCCTTACAGGCACACTGTCATCTCCTCTTCAGCCATTCCACACTACTGCTGACGTACGTCTGCACAGGAAGGGGTGCACACACAGCCTGGGCTGGGGGGGCCACGGGAGGGAGTAGTCGTGTGGTCACATTTGTATGGGCAGCGACCCTGTGCTGGCAGCATTGAGGCTCAACAGCGTCTGTCAGATGGCTCAGGGACAGGCAGGTTCCCATTCTGTGTCCATTCACCCAGGACTCCTAGCATGGGTGCCTCGTAAGGTCAGCTGGGCTTCGCTTCCACTATGACTTTGCCTCTGGCACATAATTTTTGCTTCCCAGGTGCCTGCCCAACTTTGATCTGCTACGTTTCTTGACCTTAGGCTTCTGTGCAGCTCCTGGCTCCTGAGTACTTGGTTCCCAGCTTTGCACTGACCTGAAGCTCCCATTCCCTAGCTCGTTCAGCCCCGGCTGGATCCTTAGCCAAACCAAAGCTTGTCCCTGGCACAGACTTAACATTTTTTTTATGTTGTTCTGCATTGTAACTCTGCCTTCTGCGTTCATAGCTGTCCCTATTGAATTCAGTGCCATTTGCGATCGTATCTTCCGCCTTTGTTTGAGGTTGCTGTAATTGTTCAGTGGGCATTTTATCAGGGACCTGTTGTTTACCAGACGTAGTGTTAGGATGCAGAATCTGTGAAGTAGAGGCTCTTCTGTCCCTCATTTCCCTCCTCAAAAAATAAAACCACGGCCCCTAATCTACTGCTGTCAGCCAAGCATGGGCAGTGTATGTGGCCCCCAATCTGGGGCTCTCAACCAACCATGGACATGTTGTAAAAGCCAATGCTGGAATGTCAGGGACATTCATAGAAACACTGAACAATAAATGCCTAAGTCAGGAAACAGAACTGAACACAGTTAGGCGGTGCTGACTGTGTGCACCGTGGCCGGTGCTCTGGCGGGGCCTCTAGGTGTATCGTCCCCGGACTCATAAAGGAAAACTCTTCACCAGATGTCTGTTTACTCCTCATATCCGTAGTTTATTGTTTAAGACCAATAGATATAAAGCTGTCTATAAAATATACACAAACAGAAAAAAGATTAAAATAGAATACACAAAACTAGTAAGAGAGAGAATGGGCTATTGAGTGAAGAATTGTTTTACTCTCTCTAGGGGCATATTTAAATTATTTAAATATCAGGCTCTGGTCCTTCATTTACTTTTGCCTTTTCCCACCACTTCTGTAGCAAAAGTCAAACAGCAGTGTCGACATGGGAAATCGTTTGGGGCCATGGTTTCCTGAGGCCAACTCCCCTTTGCTCTGATCCATGGGAAATGACAAGTTTAATAATTTTTTGGGGAGCAGCTGGGTGGTTCAGTGGGGTGAGTCCAACTCCTGATTTCAGCTCAGGTCACGATACCAGGGTATTGGGATCGAGACCTGTGCAGTGCAGACCCTGATTAAGATTCGCACTCTCACCCTCTTCCCCTCTCCACCATTTGCTCTCTTTCTTGCTCTCTCGCTTGCTCGCTCTCTTTCTACCCCCTCCCCCTTTGCCCCTCTCCCCCACTCGTACTCTCTCTCTCAAAAAAAATTTTTTAAGAGTTATTTTTTAATTGGTTGGTTTTCAGTATTGTAGAAATTTGGGGGAGGTATATGGGCTATAGTTTCACAGTCTAGACCAGAAAAATCTATGTAATACATTCTATACCTGAAATAATAGATGTAAGAAAACCTTAAAACCTTAAAAAATGCATATAATGAGGAACTTGTTGTGCTCCAGAGTGGGAGGCCGAGAACACTGTGGCCTTTTCCTGGCCTGGCAGTGGGGCTGGGGACTTCCCTTTACTCCCGCTGCTTCCTGCGGCGGCCCTGCTGCCCCGTAACCAGGGCAGGGGGACCCCAGGGATCTAGATGGAGGCTGGGATCAGGTGTGACTGGTGTGGAGGGACACAGCAGCGTGAGGAGCAGAGCTCGGAGGACGGAGAGGTCCACACACAAGGGAAGGGAAGGAGGATGCCAGCCATCAGGGCTGCAGACCAGCCCACCCGGGGGTCAGGAGGCATATCAGCCAGTGTTACGCCTTCCTCTCTCCCTGCCTTGGAGGAGGTGGGCCCTCTGGCTGCTGCCTGGTGGGGCAGCCTCCCTTGTCCCTGCCGCCCTGGGGTCCTTCCCCTGCCAGTGAGGGAAGAGACCTGTGGAGGCAGGGAATGTCATCTGGATGAAACTGCCTCCCAGTGTTGGAGCTTCCCCAGAGCATTCTGGGTCGGTTAGCGTGTCCACTCTCTGCATGCATGACTCCAGGGAGACGACTCAGGAAACGTACTCCTCGAGAGGCATCGGCTCCACTGCTGTCCATCTGTGCTTCACAGGAAATTCTCTGTACTGAGACCAAAAGTGCCTTCTGGCATACTCTCTCTGCTACTTTTGGCTTCTGTCAGCCATATAAAACTAATGTGATCTTTTTGCAGTCTTTTATCCTGGTTCCTTAGAAAAGTCAGGCAAGACTTGGTTCTGTGATTCCTTTATCTGAGGTGATAAATCCGTGGTAAAGTACAAGTGATTGCAGACCCCCAAACCTTGCCCTATTCTAGCTGACCAGTTTCTTACCCACAGAAAAATACCGGCATGTCCAAGAGAGAACACCATATAGCAAGCAGTGTTTTTCTCTATTTTTCGGGAAGAATATAGAGAATATTATTTCTCATTTAAAATGATGTGACTTTTGGATGGAACTTGAGGGTGTTATGCTGAGCGAAATAAGTCAGGCAGAGAAGGACAGATACCATATGTTTGCACGTATAGGAGGATTAGGGGGAACTTAACGGAGGACCATGGGGGAACAAACCATGAGAGACTCTTGAATGTTGGGAACAAACTGAGAGCTGTTGGGGGAGGTGAAGGGGGTGATGGGCATGGAGGAGGGCCCTTGTTGGGATGAGCACTGACTGTTACATGGAAACCAACTTGACAATAAACTAAAAAAAATAATGTGACTTTTAGTTTCATTATTTTAAAAATCTTAAGTTTATTAATATTTAGGCTTAAGCTCTTATTTGATTAGTGTGGGCAGTAGTTAGATTGTGCTATTTTTAGAACTTTTAAAAATGTTTGTGTCTTGCTTTCAGGAAGACTCAGTATTTCCCCAGTTTAGACCAGTTTTGCCAGTTTCTTACTCATGGAAAGCTTTGGACTTTGGTTTCAAGTTTCTTTTAATCAGAATAATATCTGGAATAGTACTTCAGTGCTGCCGCTGTTATTAGTAACCATGGCATGTTGAGCCAGGATAGACTTGGAGACTTTATTTGCTCCCACTGCTCGGCCCCTCCACACAGGCCTGAATCCCACAGTGACTTCCAGACAGTAACCAGACTCTGCTTGGAGAGCACGGAGCAGGCGGTTTGGCCAAGTTCTCAGAACTGGAAATGGAGCTAAGAAGTGTCTTTCTGAATTTGCATAAACTCCCATTTTCCACTTAAATGTTCCACAAAGTTAGAATGGAAAATTTGTCTTAAGTGAAATGGTATTTCCTCTGACACTATTATTAGGAAAAGAAGTCACTGTGTTTTTAAATCCCATGCTTAAAGGTCTGCTTGGCAGCCCCCCCCCCCGTTAACTGACATGTCCCTATCCACTCACAAATGCTGGTAGTAGTTTTCAGTGTGTAAGTGTGGCAGGATGTGCTCTGTGTAGCCACAGAAGGCATCCAAGTTAAATCCAGTCAAGGCTCAGCCCTAAAAGTGAATGTCCAAACATGCATTTGGAAACTTACCCACAATACGTTTTGGAAGGAAACTGACGCTTTTAAAGATCATACTGTCCTTAAAAAAATAAGCTTTACTGTAGAAGTAAAGCTTCTAGATAGAGGAATTTCTGGCCTCTTTTCCTTTTATGCCAATTTTTGTCCTTCATCAGTTTTTCCGGGCATCTTAAGAAACAAAGAACTCCTGCCTCTATTTTCTACTGTCTCCTGTGGTGCTTAAAGGCTTGTGCTTGTAAAGTTAATCTATTTTGTCTCTAACCTCAGGTCAGGTACCCAGATTTTCTTTTTTTAGTGTAGTAGCTGGTGGTAACAGAAGCCTCCTTTCCACCACACTGTATTTTGAAATACCGAAAACAAATTAAAAACATCAAGATGCTTTCACATGTGTGTGGGCTTATGATTTCTTTGTTGTTGTTGTTGTTGTTGTTGTTGTTTTTCATTTTAAGCAAATGTGTGATTCTTGGTAAGATTGAAAAGAGCAGCACTTTATTTTTAGGGAGATCTAGACCCCTCGGATTTCTCCGTGACTTAATCCTCCACCGTGTGTCCACTGCTGCGGCTGCCACACCTCTGAGCCCATGAACAAGGAGGAACGCTGTGCTGCTTAGATTAGGAGGGAGCAGAGTATCAAGTACTCTGTTTAATCTATTTAAATCGAAGATTTAATTAAACATTTACTTTGGGAGGGGACAAAGGAAATTTTTATTTTAAATTCTCACTGGAGTTTCGTGAAAAGAAGTTTATGATCTTTCCATTGGATATAGAGCTAGTTGAAGTATTGCTGATAAATACTTTCTTGGAATTATTATGGAAATGTCCATGTTAACTGTCCAGTGCCATCTCATTACATAAGAATAAGGAAGACATTTATCAAGGAAAAATATGAATATTCAAATGTGTAAGTAAAAATGACATTTGAATAATTCATACATTTTGAAAACATGTTAGAAAATAGCAATTTTATGTTTTGAATGAAATATTTACTGTTTTATTTAATGTATTTGTGATATCCCCAGACTTCATTATCATTAATTATTTTAAGGTAATGTTATTTTCCTAATTTGTTTAAATGATTTTTAAAGTCAGTCATGTTAAACATATGGTAAAACATAATGACAGGTTTTCATTTAACTATAAAAGTCACAATTCCATGAAAATAAATCCATTATATATAAAACTTACAGGCTAGAGTAATTTTAGGATATGTATTTAGGTGATGATTTTTAAGGAATTATGCAGAACCACTTTATCATTTAATGTACAAGCATTTATGTTAATAACATTAATGTCCCCTTTGTATCAACTGTAAAATAATAGTACCCTGTCCACGAAAGAAAGACTTGAAAACATACCTTGTAAAAAGAGAGTCAGTCGTCTTGAGAGAAGTTCCCACCATGTACTGCTTCTCCGAAATGCCCCTGCTCTCAGGTGCTGTTTGAGGAGAAGAGATGAGAAGGTGTTACATTAAAAAGAAAAGCACCCTCGTCACGAGCCCGGTGTGGCAGCACCCTGGGTGACACTGGAGGAAGCTGCTTCCCCAGATTAGCCCATGTTAGGACTGAGGGGCGAGATTAAAACTTGTTACTGCTCATGTGTTTTCCATCACTGTTTGTACCGGAGCCAAGACTTCTAGCTAAACCCTAGACGTCTACTGGAAGATTCTGAAGAAAAAAAAAAAAAGTTTAATAATGCATGGCTGCTGGCCATTCAAAGTGCAGTTAAAGTCGTTCAAGAAATACCTGATTTGAAAAAATACTTTATGAAATTCTTAAATGAACGAATACTGATATATTACAAATTTAAAAGTCACTCACCCTATATAGACTAGCAAAATATTTATCAGTCTTGGGAAAAAGTACCAACGTGTTTGAAAGGTAAGGCCAAAGTCCACATGTACCTGACAAAGGAGCCATGCTGCTGCACTCTGCTGATGGCTGAGGCCATTGCATCAGGGCTACGAGTCAGGATTTTCCTCAGAAGCTTCCGGGCCTGCCACAGGGACGCCAGGTGACCTGGGCCAGACCCTGGTGTGCTGCGGCCCCCGGCAGACCGGCGGACCTGGGGGCACCAGCTTGTGCCGTCCCTGGGCGAGCGTGAGCCGTCACCACACGCGTCCAGGGACACGTGTGAGCAGGAGCACGCTGTCCCCTGAGGACAGCACTGTTGGCATCCTGTTAGCACCACCCCTGCGACGGTGTCTGGCTCCCGTGGCAACCACGGTCTCTTTCTGCTGGAGGGAACGTGTCTCTGTTGGCAAGAAAGACCCACCAGCCCTGAGTGGCTGCCAGGTGTGTCCTGATGTATGGATGTGGGGCCGGCCTGTGCACAGAGTGTCTCCCGTGGGTGAGCAGGGCCTGCTGTCCTGTCCCGCCTCGCAGGGAGATGGCACCGGTGAAGGTGAGGCAGCCGGGCCGTGACGGCGTTGGTTCTCTAACGTGCCTCCTGCCGGCCCCGCTGAGGAACGTGCCCCTCCTCGGAGCTGGGGTGCCGGCCTCCGCGCGCCTCCGTGTCTGTTGTGGGTAGTTCTGGGGTCCACCAGCCACAGTGACACGCTGGGATGTGGTGGAAGCGGGACTCAGGTGTTAACCTGAGTTGCGTTGGAGCATCGGCCTCACATGGGAAGCCCCTGGGCAGAGTTGTTTGCCTGTGCGCTGTCGCGTCTTGTTCTTCAACTGTAACGAGTGTGTGTGACTAGGTACACGTGTCAGTCCTCGCACACACGGAGCCCCGGAGCTTCCTCAGAGGACGCCGTTGCCCTGCGCCGCCCGGATGAGCAGCACGTGGCTCGCTCTCACGTCTGGCTTTCCTCCCCTCACGCTGGGGTTTTGAGACGCAGCCGGGCTGCTGTGGTTCACGGCCAGGGGTTCAGCGTCAGTACCGTGCAGGGGTCTACCGTGTGAACGTGCCACCCGCCAGCGTTCACGGTGCATTCAAGTGTATGAATTCCTGACTAGGCGCAGCGAGGAATGGCCAGACGACTGGAATCTGTCGTGTGAGGCTCGTGTGTACATGTTTTGTTTGGAATTGCGGTACTTAGACTTAGGAGGTTTCCTCTTCTCTTGACAAGCTAAGCTTCGCCAGCGTGTGTCTCCTGATTTTACATGGCAGCCCTTGGCGGGGCCATGCAGCGCCTCCTCCTCCTCCCCTCTCTGCCCGTGCCCACACGTGCCCAGGCCCTGCCTCCTGGCCTAGAGAGTCAGTCACTCCCTGAGGTGCTGGGTCTAAGGGTGTATCAGGGCCTCTCCCACTTGTCCCTGCTGCAAGCCTGGCCCTTTCTTCCGTCAGCACCTTGCTTTCATCTTTCGTCTAAGGGCCCAGGAGTAATGCCTGGGGACGGATGTCCCTGTCCCGCGGATGCGGGGTCCTGCTCACAACCCCGCCTGCCCCACCTGCAGAGGAGGCCCGCAGACACCGCGTGAAGGAGCTGCGGGTCTCTCCACAGCCGTGCTGGCTGTCCCTGCAGACACAGCAGCGGGCCTCCCCTCCCTTCCGGCATCGCGAGGGGAGGTCCCACCGCCTGCAGTTCTGTAGGGTCCTATGCAGGGGACCCCATGTTTTTCTGCACTTTGTTTGTTATCTTTATTGTTTTCTTTTTCCCTCAGCAGGCTTTGCTCTTAAAATTGGAGAATTAGTTTTACCATATCAAAACAATATCTTTGGGGATCACGAACAATCTGCACATTATTGTGTTGTAAACAAGAAGATAAATTACAAAACTGAAAAAGTAATATTCTCAGTTCTGACACTTTAATGTTTATATTTGAGAGAGAAGCAATCTGACCAGGGGAGGGGCAGAGAGAGAGGGAGACACAGACTCTGAAGCAGGCTCCAGGCTCGGAGCTGTCAGCACAGAGCCTGGCGGGGGATTCGGACTTGCGAACCAAGAGATCATGACCCAAGCTGAAGTTGGACACTTAACCTACTGAGCCACCTGGGCGCCTCTCAGTTCTGACGTTTCATGAACAGAAAGACTGATTTACACAAAAGAAACACAGATTTCTTGCACAGCCCAATATATTCCAACCATGGTGAAAATAAAAACAGACTGCTTAAGGGCGCCTGGGGGGCTCAGTCGGTTGAGCCTCCGACTTCGGCTCAGGTCATGATCTCGCAGCTCCTGGGTTTGAACCCCGCACTGGGCTCTGTGCTATCAGCTCAGAGCCTAGAGCCTCCTTCCGATTCTGTGTCTCCCTCTCTCTCTATGCCCTTCTCCCACTCATGATCTCTCTCTCTCTCAAAACTAAATAAACAAAAAAAATTTTTAAATAGATTTCTTAAGCCACACTTGCATCTGATTTTCAAGACCCCTTCCTGACCTTCTAATGTGGAAATGGAGAGCAGGAGTCAGCCACTGTCCAAACACAGGAGAACCAGAGGGCCTTGGGAATCACCTCCTGCAAATTAGGAATGAAGTGGGTGGGAAGAGAGTGTCTGTGTCCTCACAAGACGCCTTCCCAAGCACGGGAATCACCAGGTGTTTGAGGTGTGCAATGTCTGTCCCAGGCACCTGGCGCTCCATGCCTGCTGATTGCGTCGGAGAGGATTGTGGACCCCCTCCCATGGCCCGTCGCTCCTTCCGTGGGACGGTGTACGTGCTGTGAAGAAGCACAGGAGGGAGTTGTGGGGAAGCCCCGAGGCATGTGAGGGGCCTGCCTGGCAGGGACGGTTGTGGGAAAGTTCTGAGCCGTGAGACTCGGGCATGTAAACAGTGCATGCTCTTCCTGTGTAACCTGGAGGTCATGTAGGGGAGGCGCTCAGCGTAGACTGGGCTCTGTGGTTTGTGACTAACTATTTATACTGTAGGTCATGACCCGTGGACAGTATTCAGCCTGCAGATGTGTTTTGTTTGAAGCATATGGTATTTTTAAAAAACAGGAAATTTTATGTCAAAGTCCAAATTTATAGCATATCCCAAGAAGTCAGCCTGACAGAGCTGGCCCTGGCATTCCGTGCAGTTGCAACGACTGGCTGAGCTGGTGGCAGCAGCCTCCTTCCCATGGGCTCCTGGTGCCTGGTTCCCGGCTGCCCTCCCTGCTCTGCCCAGGGTGCTGGTGAGCTCTTGCCTTCAGCCCGGTGGAGGGTTTGCTCCAAAAATGAGTTAATGACCTAAATTGTCATTTGAAATGAATTTATAAGAATTCATGAAAATTGAAGGGCTTCTATATCAGTAAGTTTATAATATTGTCTGGGTGTCAGGTATTTTTAAATAATGCCTCAAAAGTCAGTTTGCTTTGAGAAGTGGGTACAAGTAATGGTTTTGTTTTAAATAAACTTTCTAGCTCTTTCCACTGAGAAGACCTGAAATGCTCACACATCTGACGTCCAGATCTGTGTCTCTAAGAACATTTCCCTTTAGAAGGACCAAGGCTCCTGAGGGAACTGATGAGTAAGAGGTTGGGGCCAGAGGAGGTACAGGATGTGCCAGAAACATCTCATGCCAGCCAGCACCAGAATGCGCAGAGATTACCATGGACATGGATGGAATGTGGCAACCAGTATGAGGACACTGTGTCAGCACCTTACAGGGAACAAGGGTGGCAGTGGAATATAGCATGTCAGATGCAAAATCCTTTTGTGATAACAGAGAAAAGAAAGTCAAAAGGAACAGGGCTTTTCCTGTAGAAGAATGCCAGCTGATCTGTGCAGAAGGGGCCAGAGCTAGAGAGTCACCATCTGCGGACACCTCAAGTGTGCCAGTTCAGGCAAAGGTAGTTAGTGGAAGCTCAGACCACCAAGTGGAGGGTCACTGGATGGCAAGATTTTCACATTGACCCAAAATCTTACCTTACAGACAGTTTCTAGTTACCAGGGGAAGAAGGTATCGCCTGAACCACTTGTCTCAGCATCACCAGCAATGGGCCAGCCCACCATTTTGTGCCTCCTGATATGTTGCAAAAGGGAGTGACATCACCTGTGTGGGATTCTTGCCAGGCATGCTTTACCTACATCTAATCAGACAGATGCAAGTTAGGGGATGTTTTTTACAAAACAGCTCTCTAGGGCCCTCCAGGAAGGAGAAGATTGAGACTCTCTCAAGGGCTTATGGGAGACTGAAGGGTCAGCGAGTAAATTCTGATGCACACGCACCGCCTCTTAGGGCATTGTCAGGGCATGCCAACATGTCTGAACATGGGGAAATCTGAATACGGGCTGTGTGGGTGTGGGAGATAGTACTGGGTCAGTTACGTGGTTTTGGTGATGTGAGCACATGTGACTGTCGTACCACGGTCTTGTCAGGCCTATCCGTGTTCTCAGGAGTCTCCTCCTCAAGTCCCGGTGACAGTGCTGTGACACGTGCAGCTTGCACATGGACGGCCCGGCTAGACAAATGTGGGACACAGGAGTGGGGAAGAGATGAAATGAACGGACAAAATGGCAATTGGTGAATGTAGGTAAAGCCTGTGGAGATCTTCACTGTATCCTTTCAACTTTTCTGTGGCCTTTAAAAATATTGCTAAATAATTGTGGGGTGGGGGGAGGGGAACACATTTTGCCTTAGTTTTAACTGATTTTGTCCTCTAGTGAAATATTTACATGTAAAGTTGTTGTTTTGTTTTGTTTTGTAAAGTTTTAATTAAGCTGTTACCCTAGGGTTTATTAACCAGAGGGTGTGAATCCCTAGAGGGGGTGGGGAAGGCTGTATGAATCTCTTGATACATGCAGAGTGTTAGTAGACGAGTGTTTTTCTGCATAGAGGCCCATCTTATTCTCACAGGGGTCCATCCCTCAAGTAATTAAGAACTACTGCCCTAGAATTAGTATTTCAGACATTATAAATTTGGTTAATTGTGAACTTAATTCTCAACTTACATAAAACAAATCGACCTTTAGCAGATTCCAGCTTCTAAAAAGATTTGCTTCTATCAGTTGATAGTTTAATGTAAGTTTATTTGACCACAGAGACTCTGTTACTTAGAAACACACCATTACATTTCAATAGCATGATGCATTCCTTTTGTGTTCCAAATTAATACGTGTTCAGTGCAATCACATGTTATTTTTAATACAGTCTGCTTTCCCTTGTGTGGATTCACATTCTTCACATTTTGTGTAAAGGAAAAAATATGCTCAACTCTAAGTTTTGATTGTATCCATTTTCATGTAGAGAGAGAAAATGCAACTTCAAAGAAGAAATAGTCATGCCTTTATTTTTCAGTTGTGTAATCACTAAGGTCTATTTACAGAGTTAGAAACATTCACTTCTTTGCAAATAACAGTGTGTGACAGACCAGATTCCAGCGTGGTTTACAGTCTCCACTCTTGCTGTTTGGCATGTGAAGGCAGAGACATGTGAGTAACATGTAAGAGTGTGTTGAAGCATTCAGGCATGTGGGCTCAGACGTGTGCTAACACACGCCTGTCCTGTTGACTGTAGACCCCATTTCCTCTGAAGATCCTCTACAAATGCCTCTGAGTCTGTTGGATCAGGTTCAGTCAGGGCTGATGTTCATAGGTAAATCATGAATTACACTCCAGAAGAACCATCTGCCCAGGGCCTGATGCACCCGGCTGAGGGATGGAAAGGCCAAGGCTTGCACGCAGACTCTTCCTCTGTCCCACTCATGGGTCATCTCTGAGGTCAGAATCTTATCTGCTAGACAGGTTTATTGACCACATACTCTTACAGTTTGGCTGGCTATTGTAAATAGGTTTTCCCCCATTTTAGATGTTACAAGTAATCACAGTGAATCACATTTATAAGTCAGACTTCACTCTTTCTTACAATCAGGATTTTTTTTTCAAATCATCTTTCTAAATTACTCCCACATCTGTGATGAGAAGTAATTTGGACTCTGTTGAGTTTAGCATTCACTGTGTGTTTATGGAGACCCTGGCTGAGCACACCCTACGTTGGTGTCTCTCTGCTCTGTACGATGGGTGTGAGCAAAGGCTCCCAGCGTCCCTCTGGAGCCTGGCCCTCTACAGAGCGTTTGCTGATCCCTGGCCCAGAGTAGGACGCCCACTCCTTTTCCCATTACATTTCACAATCTAAAGAATCAGTTACCTTGAATAATTAATGTCCGCTGTGTTAAGAGGCCAGGCAGCCTTGAGCAAGTCACTGAACCTCCGTGCCTGCTGGTTCCCTGACACCCACCAGTGAAGGAACAGATGCTCTCCTTCTCTGATGTCTACCCTTTGCCTAGCACGCCGTGGATGGCACCTCATTTAACCCGTGGATGGCACCTCATTTAACCTTACCAGCAGCCTTGGGAAGTAGAGGTTGCTACCCACAATTTCATGGGTGAGGAGACTAGAAATCAGAGTCTCAGTAATGGGATCAAGACCACAGCGTATTAATAAGGATTCCAGGTCAGAATCATAGTACTTGTTCTGGATTTTCATCTACAAGGAATGGACCCCATGGTTCAGTAGACTTCTGGATTTGCACATCCTGGAGTCATTTTGTATAGTATAGAGCTGGCCAGAAACTTATGACGATTTTCATGGGTACTTTTAATATTTTTAAATTTTAAGTTGACTGAGGATCTGAATTTACATTCAACTGTGGACAGAATAGTTCAGTCATCTTCAGTCTGTAAGTATATTTCCTATGAGGAAACTTTCTGATTTCTAAATAAAGGACAGGCGGAATAGATGTCACAACGGGTTTTAACCGCCCTTTGAGATTTCACTGAAACAGCAGAATTTGAGTAGCTCCTTGTTGTATGTCGGCATTCATGAACCTAGTAATTCATGGTATGTTTAAATGATGGCTTTAGAAAACATAGTCAGTGTTGTTATTATGCAGAACAATCAGTTGGTTACTAAGTATTACCAGTTGTCAAAGCATGACTTGGTTGTTTATAAAATACTCTGTTTTCTCATGTCCATGTCAGAAAATGTTAATAAGATAAATTATTCCTTATTAATTTAGGACCCCATATAAATTTTTATCATTTCAGTTTCTCTCTTTTTCTTTTAAAGTCCTTAAGTTTGGGTGCACCTGGGTGGCTCAGTTGATTGAGTGTCCGACTCTTGAGCTCAGCTCAAGAGACTCAGATCTCTGGGTCATGAGTTCAAGCCCTATGTCGTGTCATTACACTTGGTGTAAAACCTATTTTTTAAAAAAAAGTCCTTGAGTTTTGTAGATTCCTTTCTGTTTTATTTAGGAGTAGTATTAATATCCGCTTTGGAGAGCTCATGAGCTGATTGGTGTAGACCTGGGGTCAGCAGTCAGTTTAGCACCAACTTTCTGCACAGAATGCAGGGATCCAAGAAACGACTTAATCTGTCTGTTCTTCAGGTTTTACAGTCTTTGTGGAGAAACACGACGCGCCCTCTGGGCATCTGTGATGCAGCACCCCATATGCAATAAATAATCAGTGCGCACCTGACTCACAGTACCACACCTGTCACCAGGGTGGAGGCATGTATCCTGAGGGCCAGGTGAGGGGGCACTTGACACAGAGCCTGGCTCCTGGGTGCTCCTTGTCTTGTGCCCCAGAAGCTCTGTGTTGCCAGACGGCACTGCTCGGCTTGGTTGGAGACTGGCCGCGGGCGTGGCCCCCTCGCCCCCTCGCCATTGGGAGCTGCACCCACTAGGGTTCAGCTCCCCTGCCCTTGCCCTCACACGCCCCTCAAAGCTGTCCTTGCCCACAGACTGCTTCCCTTCCCTTCCACCAGTCCTGCTGTCTGAACTCTTGTCATGACCCCCGAATTCAGCATATTCTCGTCCAAACCGTCCCTTCTTTGTCAGCCTCTTAGCAGCATCCCTGAGACGTAAGCAGTTCTCTTTGGCTTCCTTCTCTTTGTGTCCTGGACGAGGCTCTCTCGGTCTTCCTGCAGTCACCTGTGCTGGCCGCAGTGCCGGCTCACGTCCCTTTCCAACGCTCACTGCTCCTCACGTAAGTCTCGTCTCCCACCGAGCTTTTCTGACCTACACTCCACTGACTCACATTGTATATATCAGGGCCCCTCAAGCCTTATGCTCTTTCCTCCACTGAATTTGGCACCATTTACCTCCTATATTCTACCACAGGCTTTCTTTGTTACCCCTGATCTAAATTTAAATTTCTCAATTCAGGGGCACCTGGGTGGCTCAGTTCTTTGAGCATCCAACTCTTGATCTCAGCCCAAGTCATTATCCCACGGTCATGGGATTGAGCTCCGTGCTGACAGCCTGGAGCCTGCTTGGGATTCTCTCTCTCGTTCTCTCTGCCCGCCACCCCCCCACAATAAATAAACATTTCTTAAAAAGTAAAAATAAATGTGTCAGTTCAGGCAAACCATATTTGCCGACAGTACACAATACTGTGCTGAATGCAGTATGTGCTACCAGTAAAGCTTTGGGGTTTTATCCTTTAGCTATGTACCCAGTCTTCTGTGGCTCAAATTTTCACATACTTACCAAACCTAAAGTTATCTTAAACAAGCATTATGATTATTAACACTTCTACATGAATTTAAAGGTTTATGGTATATACTATTGAACACTTAACGTTCTTATGTGCAAGCGGGCTAATCACCCTGACCTCACTTCTCTTGGAGGTGTCCAGGTGGACCAGAGGACACTGTGCAAAGGCAGATTTCAGCTTAGCGCTGTGCGTAGGTTTATTTTTCATATTTTAATTGAAATATAATTAACATACAGTATTACATTAGTTTTAAATGTACAATGTAATGGTTCAACATTCAATATATTATTCATTGCTCATCACAATCAATGTACTCTTAATCCCCTTTTCTTATTTCACCCGTCCTCCCCTCTGGCAACCACCAGTTCTTTGTATTTAAGAGTCTGTTTGTCTCTTTTTTCTTTCTTTCTTTCGTTTCTTAAATTCCACATATGGGTGAAATTGTACGATATTTGTCTGACCTATTTCACCCAGCATTACACCCTGTAGGTCTGTCCATGTTGTTGCAAATGGCTGGATTTCATTCTTTCTTTGGCTGAGTAATACTCCATTGAATACATATAAACCACATCTTGTTTAACCACTTGTCAGTTGATAGACACCTGAGCTGATTCGGTATTGTGGCTATGTAAGTAATGCTGCAGTAAAGATAGGGGTACATAGATCCTTTCACACTAGTGTTTTCATTTTCTTTGAGTAAATACCCGGTACTGGAATTACTGGATCATATGGTATTTGTTTGTTTGTTTGTTTGTTTGTTTTGTTTTGGGCACCTCTGTACTGTTTTCCACCAGTGACTGCACCAATTTTCATTCCCACCAATAGTGCTTGGGGGTTGTTTTTCTCTACATCCTCACCAACACTTGCTATTTCTTGTCTTTCTTGATTCTGACCATTCTGACAGGTATGACGTGATGTCTTTTTGTGGTTTTGATTTGCATTTCCCTGATAATTAGTGATGTTGAGCATCTTTTCATGTATTTGTTGGCCATCTATATGTCTTCTTTGAAAAAATAATCTATATTCAGATCCTTTGCCCATTATAATCAGATTTTTTTTTTGGTATTGTGTCTTTTATATATTTTGGATATCGGTTCCTTATCATATATTATCATTTGCAAATATTTTCTGCCATTCAGTTTGCCCTTTTGCTTTGTTGATGGTTTGCTACACTGTGCAAAGGCTTTTTATTTTGGTATAGTCCCAATAGTTTAATTTTGCTTTCGTTTCCCTTGCTAAAGGAAAATCTAGAAAAATGCTTCTACAGTTGATGTCAAAAAAATTACTGCCTATGTTTTCTTCTGGGAGTTTTACAGTTTCAGGTCTCACATTTAGGTTTTTAATCCATTTTGTATGGAATCTAAGAAGTCCAGTTTATTTTTTATGTAGCTGCTCAGTTTTCTCAGTACCATTTGTTGAAGAGATTCTCATTTCCCTGTTGTACATTCTTGTCTCGTTTGTTGTTTATTAATCATAGAAGATTGGATTTGTTTCTGTGCTCTATATTCTGTTCTGTTGATCAATATGTTTCTTTCTGTGCCAGTACCATACTGTTTTGAGTACTACAGCAGTGTATCTTCAAATCTGGGATTGTAGTACCACCAATTTTGTTCTTTCTCAAGATTTCTTTGACTGTACCAGGTCTTTTGCGGTTCCACACAAATTTTAGGATTATTCTAGTTCTTTTTAAAATGCTGTTGATATTTTTATAGAGATTACGTTAAATCTGTAGACTGCTTTAGGTAATATGGACATTTTAACAGTATTAGTTCTTCCAAACCATTGACATGGAATATCCTTCCATTTGTTTGTGTTGACTTCAGTTTCTCTCATTAGTGTTTTATAGTTTTTGGAGTACAAGTTTTTTACCTCCTTGATTAAATTTATTCCTAGATATTTTATTTTTGGTACAATTGTAAATGGGATTGTTTTCTTAATTTCTCTTTCTACTGCTTCATTATTTATGTTTAAGAATGCAACCAATTTTTGTATCTTAATTTTGTATGCTGTGACATTACTGAAGTTGTTTATCAGTTCTAGTAGTTTTGTGGTGGAGTCTTTAGGGTTTTCTATATATAGTTACATGACATCTACAGATAGTGACATTTTTACTTATTCTTTACCAATTTGGATGCCTTTTATTCCTTTTTCTTGTCTGATTGCTGTGGCAAGGACTTCCCATACGAAGTTGAATAAAAGTAGTGAGAGTGAACAGCCTTGTCTTATTTCCAACCTTAGAGGGAAAGCTCTCAGTTTTTCCCTGTTGAGTATGATGGTGGCTTTGGATTTTTCATATAAGGCCTTTATTATATTAAGGTATACTCTCTAAACCTATGTTGTTGAGGGTTTTTATCACGAATGAATGTTGTACTTTGTCAAATGCTTTTTCTACATCTGTTGAGAGGATCATATGGTTCTTATCCTTTCTCTTCTTTATGTGACATATCACATTCATTGATTTGAAATATTGAACCACGCTTGCATCCCTGGATTAAATCCCACTTGATCATGGTGAATTATTTAATAATAGTAGGGAACTTTAACACCCCACTGACATCAATGGACAGATCATCCAGACCAAAAATCAACAAAGGAACAGTTGCTTTGAATGACTCATTGGACCAGATGGATCTAGCAGATATATTCAGAACATTCCATCCAAAACCAGTAGAATACACATTCTTTTCAAGCGCACATGGAACATTTTCCAGAATAGACCAATCACAAGAAAAAATCTGGAAAGAACATAAATACGTTGGAAGCTAAATAACATACTGCTAACCAACAAACAATTCAAGCAAGAAATCAAAGAGGAAATTTAAAAATACCTAGAGACAAATGAAAATGAAAACACAAAGGTCCAGAATCTTTGGGATTCAGCAAAAGCTGTTCTAAGAGGGAAGTTTTTAGCAATACAAGCTTACCTCAGGAAGCAAGAAAAATCTCAAATAAACAACCTAACCTTAGACCTAACCTTAGGAGCTAGAAAAGGAACAACAAAGAAAACCCAAAGCCAGTAGAAGGGAGGAAATAATAAAGATTAGAGCAGAAATAAATGGTAAGAAACTAAAAAGCAATTGAATAGATCGATGAAACCGGAAGTTGGTTCTTTGAAAAGGTAAAACTAAATTAATAAACCTTTTGGCAGACTCATCAAGAAAAAAGGAGACAGGACTGAAGATCAGAAATGAAGGAGGAGAAATAATAACCAACACCAAAGAAACACAAAGGATTATAAGAGAATATAATGAAAAATTATATGCCAAAAAATTGAACAACCCAGAAGAAATGGATAAAAGCCATATTATCTCCCAAAACTGCATCAGGAAGAAATAGAAAATTTGAACAGACCAATTATTAGTAATCAATAAACCCAACTATAAATAAAAGTCCAGGACCAGATGGCTTCACAGGGGAGTTCTACCAAACATTTATTTTTAATTCTTTTAAATGTTTATTTTGAGAGAGAGAGAGAGAGAGAGAGCTGGGGAGGGGCAGAGAGAGGAGAGAAAGAATCCCAAGCAGGCTCCACACCATCATCAAAGAGCCCAGCACGGGGCTTAACCTCACAAACTGCAAGATCAGGACCTGAGCCAAAATCAAGTCAGACGCTTAACTGACTGAGCAACACAGGTGCCCAGCATTTAAAGAAGAGATAATACCTATTCTTCTCAAACTATTCCATAAAAATATAAAAGAGGAAGGAAAGCTTCCACATTCATTCTAGGAGGCCAGTCATACCCTGATGCCAAAACCAGATAAAGACACCACACAAAAAAAGAATGTTTTTCCTTCTTTTTCCATGTTAATGAAAGCAGTCACCTTAAGGAGTAATAAACTTGGACTCTGTGAGGCTGACTCCCGCAGTGGCGTGTGGAGTCATCTGGCAGTGCAAGCCCGTGGAGAGATGGTTGGATCTTGCTCTCCCCTGCAGGCAGCACCCACCACGCTAGGTGCCCAGCACCCACTCGGGTGTCCAGACTTCCCACTCGTTGGACTTCAGTCAGAAGATGCAGAGTAAGTCCAGGCTCACCCGTGTACCCCCAGTGCTTCCTAGTGACACCCACCCACTCTTGCCATGGTGTCCTGACCTGCCTGCTGCCCAGGGAGTCATGGTTGTGGCGGGAATGGAGGATGTGGGCCTGACTGCGCTCCGTCCAGAAGACATACGCTCAGCTGTCTGCCCTCCAGGGTGTTTCATGTCAGAGGTCAGCAGACTTCGGTTGTTGCAGAGCTGCCCAGTGTTGCCACCCCACTGTGCTGGAGCTGCAGAGGAATCGTCATGCCAGCTAGACTTCCTTGCCCAGCACACAGGGAATTTGGCTGCATTTAGGCACCTGCGAAACCTTTCCTCAGGCCAAGGCTCTCCAGCCATGTGTTCTTCAAGTGGAAAGGAGCCGGGCAGAGGGTTAGGGAAGGACCAGAGACTTTGGTGCTTGTTCTTTGTGAATCTTAAAACTTGGTTTGTGATTCAGATAGCGCCTTTCCATTGGTTCTAAGAAAAGGGAGGTGGGAAGGGCAGGGGCAGCTAATCTCTCTGAAGTTAGCAAGGCCGCTTTGTCTGAAGGAGAGTCTGTGCACTTCTTCAGGACATTTCCACCCCAGGGTGTCATGAACCCCTGACAACCCATGCTTGAAAACCACTCATCTGTTCCAGACACATTCTGTCATAATTAAATCAAGTGATCCCAGACAAGCGAAGCGAGTATACACAGTTTAATCATCGGAGATCAAGGTGGGCACCCAGGCATCCTGATTCCAGGCTATACGTGTCTTTCACTGTGTCATATCTTTAGTGCTTTTTGTAATAATTTTAAGCCAAATCTCAGAATTAAAAATATAGTTAGCATTCCTTGTATATATGTGCACACACCATTAATATTTTTAAATCATAGCTACGCCAGTACTTTCTCAGTGTACATATGTGTTAGTAATTACAGCATATTCCTGAAGCCAACCAGAACATCTGTTTGTTTTTAACATTGTATCATGAAGAATGTTTGCCGTAAGGACATTTATCACTCTTTTTTAATGGAATTAAAATTTCTTATCCAGCACATGATAAAATTTCAAGGCTGAACATGTTCATTGCTAGACATATTTTATATTTTAAGTTATAAAATAAAAAATAAAAGTGTGTTCCAACTTGCGAGCAACGCTTCCGTCAGTTGCTCTGATTTTCAGCCTTCCTAGAGAATCTCTTCCTGTCAAGGTGTTCCAGTTGCACAGTGGGCTCTGACTGTGTGCCTGGGCCTTGTGACACTCCAGGGCTGCCAGGCAGGGGGAGATGCAGCACCCCACTGTGACTCATGGGGCCTGCACTCTCCTGGGCCCAGGCAGAGGGAGCTGAGGACCCCAGCATGCTTCACCACAGCCCCACCCTTTCTGCTGAATTCATTGCACCTTATTTCCCCAACCACACCATGTTCCCAGAGAGTAGAGACCTCTCCAATTCTGTTTATCCCTGTCTGTCTACAACAGCATCTGGAATACAGCTTAAAGTCAGAGTGAGAAATAAGTACAGGAATGGCATAATGTTCATCTGCATTGTCCCAGGGTGCATGCAAATTCTGTTGACTCACCTTGAACTTTGCTCCCTAGACTGCTTTCAACAGCTTATGCCAGTGCATTTATGTTCACACAGCAAGAAGCATTCCCTAAAGGTTCCTGTTAAAGGAATGAATAACTGTATATTCTTATTTTTATCTGTCTCTTCTACTCAACTTGGCCAATTTAAATTAGCAATGCTCCTACTTTCCTAAACTGGTTATAAATCTCAACTTTTTTGTTCCATAAGATTCAGCTTCTGCTCTTAGCCACCTGGCTTAAGCCTCTTCCCTTGGTTCTAACAGTCTTCATCATATTATTCTTGTTCATGTTATAATCTCAAAATCCTAACTAGTATGAGAGGGTACCTAGAAAGAAGGGCTTAGAAATACAATTAGCTTGGGATACCTGGCTGGCAGTAGGTGGAGCCTGTGACTCTTAATCTCAGGGTCATAAGTTTGAGCCCCACATTGGTTGTAGAGATTACTTAAAAATATTTTTTAAGGAAATAAAAATAAGCTCAAATAGGATAAATCAAACTCATATCTGAGAAAGTTACTCAGGAAATAGCTTTGGTGAATATGCCTATTGCTGTCAATTTTATATGAAAGGTTGGTAATAAGTAGTACACTCACCTGCTTACCACACTTCCCAGATGTTTTTCAGAGCTTTTCACGATGGCTCTCTAAGTGCGGCCGGGAGCTCCCCGACGTGGCAAGACCGCTACTGAAAGGTTAGGTCACTGAAGTTTGAAAAGTTAGAGTAACCTGAATATGAGCTCCTAGACACAAAGCTGAGAGCAGCAAAAGAAGTCAGCATAGTTTCTGTATGTGTCCTTTATAAATTATTCCAGATATACAGACAGAAGATCATTACATAATAAAAATTTTAATACTATATATGTTTGGTAGGTTCCAGTACATAGTAAATACTAATAGCTTTATGTTAAACTGAACTGAATAAAAGTTCACTTTCAAGCACATTCAAAGAAGGTAGTTGCTAACAGTAACCATTGGACCAAAAATTTTCAAAAATGTAAGCCTCAGGTTTATAAGGTTGTCGTTATGGACAGTGAACACATTTTTAAGCAAAGTCCACTACTTTCCATAAAATCTTTTGATCTTGAATAAAGAATAATGAGGATCTTAAAATACTGTTAAATCTTTTAAAGTGACACAGAAATTTTCGATTTTGCAGCAAAGTTTCAAAAATAGTATAGAATTCACATATGCCCTTCTTCTAGCTTCCTCTAATGTTAATAGGCAGCATATAACCATACTCCCTCCAGTCCTCACAGCCAGGAAATTAACATGACAGGAGTGTTTTAATTTTATATGTGGGATGAAAAAAGGAACCAAGCAAAGCCAGTCACTAAGCATAATTATACCAATAATTGTAGCATAGGATCTTATAGAAAATTAATATATTACTTTAACAGCAGGATAATAAACAGAACATTAATTTATAAATTCCACCTGTTATTTTTTCCTGCCATACACTTCTTGGTCTTGGACCTTAACATGTAATTTTTAAAGGGACTTAGAGCCTAGCTAAAAGCAATACTCAGGTTTGTTGTAAAGGACATACTTATTTTGCTCCAGATTTCCCCAATCTAATTCAGCAGCAAATAACATCTTCTTGTTCTCTTGAGGAAAGTTGCAGGAGAGGGCTTTTTTCTATAGTGTGAAGCTGAATTCTCACTAAGACTGCTGGAAAACTAAACTCAGTGTGTGTTTTGGTTGTTTCTCTGTGGGTTGGGTCTCACTTATTGATGACGGATACTACTGCGATAAATACAGGAGTACAGTTTGTAAGTGATGAATAAAAACTTGGAATTATGTGATATTTTGTGGTTTAAGAACTATACTTGAATATGATCTTATACATGAAAATGCATAGGATGATATTTCTCTTGTGTTAATATAATTGTTTTCAAGATGAAGATGTTCCAGGGTTGAATCACCATCTTCTTCAGCATTGCAAATTTGTTCTGGAAGAATATTCCTAAGGAAAAATAGATATACAAACCATAAATGGTCCAAGCAGTATTAAGCTTTATATGACTTAGTTAAAGTTTATAATTTTTTTTAAGTTTTGGTGCTTTTTATCTTCAAGGACCAGAGAGTATAACATGGTTGAAGACAGAAAATAAATGAATTTCAGCAAAAACTATAAAGGAACATGAGGGGGAAGGGATAATTTTCTAAATAACTTTTATTAAAAAAATGTGTTAAGGAAACAAGAAAGCAAGTCCGTTCAATTGTTTCCAGAATTTGAGTTCTGAATATCAAAAAGGACTGGTGGGAAAATATTAAATTTGAGTGATCAAATGAGTTTCCATTTATTAGTTACATGAGTGTTCATGGTACTTGCAGTCTTGTGTTTTATAGCTCAGCCCACAACTTTAGTCTTTATAGCCACATTTAAAGACATATTGGATCTATTAATACAAGGCTTGGCATTGACCGTCATATCTAATGGATGCCTCTTTATGATCAAAACTATCCTTACATTTTTTATCTCAGACTGGGTTTTTTTTTTTAGTTGTTTTATTTTTTTTGACTTAGCAAAGCTTTTATTTTTTTATTTTTTATTTTTTATTTATTCAGACTGGGTTTTGCTCTTGTTGAAGATACAGAGCATTTGACAAAAAGAAATATCCTTGGAATGTGGAAGTCCGGCCAACTGTTCATACGTACTACTTACAAACATGTTGAAATTCTACCCTTTATTTCGGCCCGTTTTCTTTATATCATTATTAACATTTACTCATATTCTGTGGGCAAATGTTTTGTTTCATGAAGGTACAAACTAATGCACACAAAATGAAAAATGCTGTTATAGCCTCTCGTAAGTAATAGGTTTGAAATTTGAGGACATTCCTTTAGGACATCTGTCAGAAAGGAAAATGAGCCTTAGGAAAGATGCTAACTTGGTTGTTCTAGTTATTTGAAGGAAATCATCTCGTGAAGAATCAACTCATTTCTGTGAGAAGAACTTTCTGGTGCTCCAGGGTAATTCAGTATCCCTCAGTTTGGCAGATTAGTTTGTTGTTGTCTTTGATAACTTAGCAAAAATAAGCTGGAAGTTATGAGATCAATTCTGGTATTAAAGAGTTAGTTTCACATTGTTGTATTGGTGAGCTCAGCCAGACCCCAGAAGCTATTTGATATCCATTTTCACTACCCAGGATATGCTTTTGTCTACATGTCAGTGGTTCCTGACTAATGTTGGGTATACAGCAAAAAATGGCATAGTTTTTACAAGGAATTCTTAATCATTTTGAAGAACAACAAATCATAAAACTTTTAGGGAAGTAATCTAATTAAACAAATGATTTCCAAGTTATATTTGCTTAAAATTTGTTTTGTTTAAAATTTTTTTTTAATATTTACTTATTTTTGAGAGAGGGAGAGACGAAGTACAAGTGGGGGAGGGTCAGAGAGAGAGGGAGACACAGAATCTGAAGCAGGCTCCAGGCTCTGAGCTGTCAGCACAGAGACCGAGACAAGGCATGAACCCACAAACTGTGAGATCATGACCTGAACTGAAGTTGGAGGCTTAACTGACTAAGCCACCCAGGCACTCCAATTTTTTTTTAATGTTTTATTTATTTCTGAGATAGAGNCAGCAAAAAATGGCATAGTTTTTACAAGGAATTCTTAATCATTTTGAAGAACAACAAATCATAAAACTTTTAGGGAAGTAATCTAATTAAACAAATGATTTCCAAGTTATATTTGCTTAAAATTTGTTTTGTTTAAAAATTTTTTTTAATATTTACTTATTTTTGAGAGAGAGAGAGACGAAGTACAAGTGGGAGAGGGTCAGAGAGAGAGGGAGACACAGAATCTGAAGCAGGCTCCAGGCTCTGAGCTGTCAGCACAGAGACCGAGACAAGGCATGAACCCACAAACTGTGAGATCATGACCTGAACTGAAGTTGGAGGCTTAACTGACTAAGCCACCCAGGCACTCCAATTTTTTTTTAATGTTTTATTTATTTCTGAGATAGAGAGAAACAGCATGAGCAGGGAGGGTCAGAGAAAGAGGGAGAGACAGAATCTGAAACAGGCTCCAGGCTCTAAGCTGGCTGTCAGCACAGAGCCTAACACGGGGCTCGAACTCACAAACCGTGAGATCATGACCTGAGCCGAAGTTGGACACGTAACTGACTAAGCCACTGAGGCACCCCCCCAAAAAAATTGTTTTAATAAAATTGGATCTTTTTCTTATATGCTAGAAAAAATTTTAAGTATATCAAAGATCTACATGTGAAAAATGAAGAATAAAGTATACCCTAGGAGCATGGGGGAAAAAAATCGCCCTATGACTCAAAAATCAGAAGCACTAAAAGAAAAGGTTAATAAAGTCACTACAGAGCTTTTAAAAATGCAAAGTTAAAAGACAAATGGCAGACTAGAAGAAAGCTTTTGCAACTTACATCACAGATCTAGGGCCAATGAACAGAGACCTCCTAAAAACCTATGCAGAAAAAAGTCGGGGGTGGGAGGGAGGGGAATGCCCTGGTAACCAGCTCACTGGGAGAAAAAAATGAAATGACATAAACATGAAGAAATGCTTAGTTTCATTCATGATAAGAGAAATGCACGTTGAAAATATCCTGGCACACCACTCCACTTAACCAGATTTGCCTCACAAAAAGAAAATTCAGAAGCTCATCAACATGGTCTGATAATGGGGCTGTGCAGAATCACACAGTACTGGAGGGAATTCAGAACAGCACAGCCCCAAGGGTGGACTTGGCAGTACCTAGCAGGATCACATTTTGCCCTTTCACTCAGCAGTCTCCCTTCTAGGAACCTATCCCAGAATTAGTCTGGAAAAATATAAACTGCTGTCCAAAGTTATGCATTATGGCACTATTTGTAGTAATAAAAGAATGGAAACAGTTAGACATCTGTCAATAAGGAACTGATTAAATAAAGTATCCACATAATAGAATACTGGTCAGTTGTAAAAAGAATTTTAAAAAGTCTCCATATACTGATAAGGAATGATAGTAAGGCTATATTGATAATAATAAAAAGAGTAAAAAAAAAAGTTACCACTCTAGGGGAACCTAGATGGCTCAGTCACTTAAGCGTCTGACTTCAGCTCAGTTCATGAGTTCAGGCCCCATATCAGGCTCTGTGCTGACAGCTCAGAGCCTGGAGCCTGCTTCGGATTCTGTCTCTCTGTCTGTCTGTCTGTCTCTCCCTCTCTCTCTCTCTCTCTGCCCCTCCCCCACTTGTGCTCACTCTATCACTCTCTCTCCCCCCTCTCCAAAATAAGACATTAAAAAACAAGTGGCACTCTAGAGAGAGAGAAAACAGAAAAATCCTTTCTGTGTAATGATTTGTATAGTGACTGTGGAAGAGTATGGGGAATATGTGTATCTACGTATGCTTGTATTTGCCAAAAAAATACTGGAAGGAAATACTACAAATTAATTTTAAAAAATTAATAAGCAGAATGATGGACTACAGTATAAGGGACAGGCATAAGAGAAAGACTTCTCTTAACATACCTTCTTACACAGTTTCAACTCTGGAATTATGTAAGTGTTTAACATAGTAAAAATAATATTAATCAAATAGAAAATAGTAATTCTCTGAAACCAAAAACAAAGACCTTATATTTAATATTAAGTTGTTGAAATATTGTTACAGAGTAAGCCACAATATTTCAGCTACACATCCTTTGTGGAACATATTCTAAAGACAAATAGAGCTCCCAAAACACTGTATACTTAAGTCAGTACTTTTGTTTTGTTCTTGTAATAATGGTGTTCTCACTTTGAAACTATTGTTTGTATGTTGTAAGATAATGACTTAGTTAATATTGTTGAGAACCTAGATTCCCAGTATAAGATGAACAAATTTAAAACAAAAACAGGGGTGCCTGGGTGGCTTAGTCGGTTAAGCGTCCGACTTTCCGACTTTCGCTTAGGTCATGATCTCGCAGTTTGTGGGTTTGGGCCCCTTGTCGGGCTCTGTGCTGACTGCCAGCTTGGAGCCTGGAGCCTGTTTCAGTCTGTGACTCCCTCTCTCTCTGACCCTCCCCTGCTCACGCTGTCTCTCTCTCCTAGAAATAAATAAAACATTAAAAAAATAAATAAATAAAAAATAAAACAAAAACAATACTCTCTGTGGTTAAATTTGAATTGGGAACACGAGTATGAACTTCTGTTCTTTTTCTTTATAAAATACCTATTTCCTGGCAGTTCACGTCAAGCCTTGAACCAGTAACGACACTTTAGAAAAGATGGTGCCTGGTCCCCAGCCTGGGGCGTGTGGGTGCTGCTCCCATGGAGGGGAGCTTGGGCATCTCTGGGAGAAGGCTGTCACTGGTGCACAGCAGGGGATGGGAGCGCTGCCCACCTCAGGAGAGGCCTCTCCAGGGACACGGAGCCAGCTCCGAGCGGTACCTCTGGCCAAGGAGTGGAGTTTAAGAACAATAATTATAGTTGATGAAAGCATTCTGAATATATAAAACCATGAGTTCACATTGTTTCTCCAGAGGAAGAGAGAAAGCCAAAAACTATAAAACGCAAACACTTAGGCACTGACTTCTTTTTTTTCCTGAGACAGCTGCTGTTAACATTTTAATATATTTTATAGTCCTTTCCATTCATATTTAATACATATGTATCTTTTTTTTCCAGTTTCATAAAGGTAGAATTAACAAATGACATGATAGTTTAAGGTGTATGACAATTTGGCATTTGTAGATCCTGCAGAATGATCTCCACGTTAAGTTTAGGTAACATCTGCCAGCTCACATGATTAGTAATTTTTAGCCAGCCTCTTGCTCTGATTGGACAGAGCATTCATCTTACCTC
>NW_027531900.1:491477-491717 GCF_008692635.1 Crocuta crocuta
AGTGACAGAGTGGCCCTGGTTGGTAACCAGTTCCAGCTAACAAATCTGGGAAGAATAACAAACATGGGGCTCCCCAGTTTGTTGCCTTAGGGAAATAAGAGGTTCAGCAACAGTTGTCCGTGAATGAAACCCATTGGTTCAGAGGTGGAGGAGAAAGGTATTAATCAAGTTATCAGGCTGTGACCACCCAAATCCCACCGGAAGTGGGGCAGACATGTGCATTCCTTTTTTTTTTTTTTT
>NW_027531900.1:491811-514477 GCF_008692635.1 Crocuta crocuta
AGAGAAGGAGACACAGACTCCGAAATAGGCTCCAGGCTCTGAGCTGGCAGGCAGCACAGAGCCTGACCCAGGGCTCGAACCCACGAACTGCGAGATCATGACCTAAGCGAAAGTCGGACGCTTAACCGACTAAGCCACCCAGGCGCCCCCAGACGTGTGCATTCTGATGTAAATAGAAAGCACAGAGCACAGCCTATGAAGTGCTCTGGCCAAACAGTTTTTAACTGAATCTTATATAGCCTTCCCCACTCCTGCCTCTTTCCCCAGTGCTGTTATATACCCTTGACTCTTTCCCTCTTTTGTTTTTGGGAGTTTGTGTTTGGAATTTTAGAGACAGAGAAAAGGGGAAGGGGTAGTATCCTCAGGGACAAGACCCCATCTCAAGGATTGGCCTCTGACCACACTACCACACAATTGCAGATGAATCCTTGAGACCTTCCTGCTTTTTAGGCAGATAGGAAATTGTATCCCCAGAAGTGAGAGATGTTGAGACTCAATAATTTTATTCAGAATTTTTCCCTCAGGAAATATCTAGATAGAATCAGTTTTAATTTTAGCATATATTCAGCTATTATGCTCTACAGATTAGAATTTTTTAAATTATATGGGGTAGGAGAAGCACCGTAATCTCCCGTCTCAAAGCCTCACTTCAAACCACCTCTTAAGTTCTCAGTATTAGGTAATAATATTCTGTTCTAAAGGTTTTTACCATGAAAGTTTGCAAACATATACAGAAGTAGAAAAAAGCTATGATGAATCCTTGAGTGCCTGTCACCCCCTTCGTCAGTAATAACGAATATCTGCCTGTCTTGTTACGTGTGACCTCTTGTCCTTTCTTTCCCCTTAGAAGTAAATCCCAGACATCATGTCATGGTTGTTTACTCATATACTCTGTCAACCACAGCAATTTAAATCGATACTTGAAAAAGCCAAAATTTACCGTATCTTGTTGTTGTTCAGCCTCAGAAAATGAAGTGCTTTCATTTCTTGTACCCCAGGTGGTATAGATTTTAAATCATTGTGATCCAGAAACAGCTCTCGCAGAGAATGGTATGCCCCGTAGAAGGAGACTCGGTCCACGCCTTCATCAGAGAGTCTGTTGAACGACAGGTACAGGTACTCCAGGCCTGGATCCATGTGGCCAAACACGTAGCCAGGGATGCGCTCGATCTGGTTCCCAAGGAGCACGAGGTGCAACAGTGACTTGGGCAAGTAGGAGGGGACGTGGTAGAGCTTGTTGTAGGACAGGTCAATGGACTCGAGATTTCTGCAGCAAAGAAGGGTGAGCAGGATGGAGCGTGGCGCAGGGACGGTAGGGATGCTCAGCCGTTTTCCTGCCACTGCTGGGTGTGCAGTAGTGACTTCTGTGTCAGAGGGGCCTTGAGGCTCCCGCTCCTACCTGGTCACTACTCAGCTGTTCCAATTCCAGTGCAAGCAGCACCAGGTTCAGGAAGAAAAGCTCATTCCTGGGGCAGTAGGGAGCCACTGTCTCTGGGGTCAAATGTCCAGCTGCCTATCCCTGAAACCGCCTCTGCTCCACACCTGATCTGACAGCCTGGCACCTAGGGCTTATGATGACGAGGGTCTAGAAAAGGGGGCTGCCTGGTAGTTTCAGAAGCTTCCCCTGTGGCTTCTGAGTCACCCTGCCGCCACCACGTCCTGCTGGGCTCAGCTGGCCCCGAGGCTGTCTCTCCCTCTGTCCTGCCCCTGAAAGATGCCTGTACCCACTGTGCCACGCAGGTCCCTCATGCCCCTCCCACATGGCCCCAGCTGGCTCCTCCTCACCCCATCCTCAAGGCCTGTCCTGCCCCTCCTGACAGGCAAGACCCTCACACCAGCCATGGACCCTGCTTGCTGCCTGTCTTCTCAGGCCACACATCCTTCCACCTGTTGTATAAGACTTGAGACAGAGAAATGGTTTGGAGGCTTGAGACCGTGAGGTCCCTCAGGGGGAAGGGGGCATCTTTCTTTCTCACAAGGGGCAGGTCTGGCCTCGCTTCAACTTCCTGACCACCTGCGAGATGGACCTTGGGTCACTCCGCACTTGGGCCTGTGGCAGGATGTCCAAGTAACAGTGACCATGGTCACCTCAACACCAGCCATACCACAAATGGTATGGGCTCCAGGCAGATAGGCAGGTTTGGGGGAGGGTTCACTATGAAAGGGTGTCACTTGTTCATACCCTGTGCAGTAATGGCAGAGGGAAGAAACTGTCTAAGACAGTCAGACAGCAGTGGATACTCACTCTTGATTTATCCAGGCTAAAGGAGCAATCCTGTTTTCTTCAATTTTATTAAATCGTAGCACAATGACATTGATCTTCCTGGTGTGATTGAAACAAATCTCGGTTATTTCTTCAATTTGGTTATTCTCCAGGTATAATTCCTATAATTCAGAGAACAGACATTTTTTTTGTGGTTGGGTGTTGGTTGGCACATATATTCAGTTTCACAGAGATGACGATGGTGTTGTAGACTGCTCTCTTTAGTGCTATCTGAAGAGTCTACAGCTTTTCCAAGTGAGTTTGCTATATTTATTGTAAGTTGTCCTTTTCTAACTAATTAGTGAAATAAAATGTGTCATCTTTCATGGTCATACGTTTTTAACCATGATAATTTGCAAAATACAGCATACCATAATTGTATAAAACTCTCTAATTTACAAAACCTGTTAATGTAAATTATCTCATTTGGGCTTTAAAACCCTAGAAAATAGGTAGAAATGATCATTCCCCCTTCAGTAGTGGAAACGCTCCAGGCTGGAGAGATGAAGAGGCACATGGTCCCACTCCTTGTGTGCAAAAGATACACATCCCTGCCAGGTCCCGGCTTTGGGGCAGGCCACTTCCCACAAGTCCATGCTCCCTGTCACGTTTTTAGATTGACTTGTATTAAGATTAACTTAACGAAAAGTTAATTAAGAATCTTGATTTAATATCAGGGTAGTTTGCTAGAGCTGTTGTTTTCAACAGCCAACTGCCTTCAAGTTAAATTCCTTGGCCTTAGAGGGAGTTTTTCACTCAAGAATCTTGTTGGAAATTAGAAGGAGACATTGGTATACATCTTCAGTGTAACTTTCTATTCCTATTGTACTAATTTCCTCCTCTTTTCATATAGTTTTCTTACTTATTAGAAATGGGCAAAGCAGGGGTGCCTGGGTGGCTCAGTCGGTTAAGCGTCCAACTCTTGGTTTCAGTTCAGGTCATAGTCTCACCGTTCATGGGTTCAAGCCCTACATTGGGTTGTATGCTGATAGCACATAGCCTGCTTGGGATTCTCTCTTTCCCACTCTCTCTGCCCCTCCTCCACTCGCTCTCTATTTCTCTCTCAAAATAAATAAAAATAAACTTCAAAAAAAAAAAGTTTAAAAAAGAAAGGGGTAAAGCAATCTTTAGCTTTTTGCTTTTAGCTTCATACATATTTAGGGGTAAACCACATCAGAAGTTCCCAAATTTGGTTGCATATTAGAATCAGTCATGAGCCTTTTAAAGTGTAAATTCCAACCTAAATGTACCCCAGTGAGAGAACACTCATCCACACCCTAGATTCTTGTGTCTGGGAAGCAGGGCCCTGGAAGGGTTAGAGCGACACGCCTGCACGGATGTCACCTCCCCTGCTAGTGAGAGGGCACCTCTGGAAGCAGAACCTGGGAAGGACATTCAGGCACGTTTGGAGACCCTGTGCTCCCCCATATTATTCCAGTTGCGCATGTTTTACTTGTGTGCATCATGTATTAAAATCTTAATTTAAAAAATTATAAATTACTGACCCCACCCTCAAAGAACCTGACTGAGGATGTCTTAGATAGTGTAAGGGGCCTGTATGTCCTTCTGACATAAAGCCCAGTGTTGAAACCTCAATCTTTACAATTTTGATAAATTCTAAACTTCTCTCTTAATGTGCCAGTAGAAGGGTAAACAAGGGTGGCCCTGCAGGACGTGGTGGCGGCAGGGGGGCCCGCACTGGCGGGCGCTGGGTGGAACTGGGATGCTGTCTTGCAAGTTGTAGTTTCTGTTTACTTTACGTTCTCAGTTCATCTTCCCCGTTCTCCCTCTAAGAGCAAGGAAGGCCAGTTTTCTCTATTAATAATTATAATTTTGTATTGCTTGAGGAAACAGCAATGTTCAAATTGTAGTAAATTCTGTATATAGCACCAAAACGGGGTTTAATGTGCAGCACAATAAGGTTTTAAAATAATGCTTTTGTTTATTCAGGTAGACTGTATTTAAAATGTAAAACATTGGAAGAAAGACAGTGGTACCTCAATAGAAGCAGGAAGTCCCTGTGGTATAATTCTGAATTTATTTCTTCCCAGACGCAGGTAGGATAAGCTCTTCAAAGATTTAAAAGCCAAAGGGTTGACGTTGGATTCACTGAGATGGTTTCCTTCCAGTTCTAAGGTGACCAGTTGATTTAGGTCTATAAAAAATAAAATATAATTGTCAGAATATTAGGGAAATTTAAAAAACATGCAGCTTCTGTATCTTTCAAAATGTGAAATGTTCAGTTTATTTGGAGGGCAGATGTCACTTCCTTGGCATCCCCTTATGCAGAGCCTTTTCCCAAGCGCACCTCATATCCCCAGCTCAGCCAGACTGCATGCTGGGTGTGCAATCCACTGGAGAGGCGGGTCTGTCAAGGGGGCGTCCCACAGAGGCAGTGAGGCCAAGTGAGCAGTAGAAGGTTGTGGAGGTCATTAAAGCATTGGTGATGAAACGGCCATAATTAGGGATGGACGGGGGATGGGGGAGTGCTCTGCCTGGCAAATGTCAGCCTCTGAACAAGGGAGCTACGGCAGTGAATTCTCGTCACGGTTGTTCACTTCCTGGCAGAGAGTGCAGCCAAATGCATGTTTGGAAAGGAGAATGATCAAGAATTCTCCACGCATTCAGACTGAGCTACCAAGAAAGGCCTTTATACAAACACGTTTCCCTTCATCATTTCCATTGGCCTCGGGAGTGGCATGATCCACATCAACTGGAATCCTGAAGGAGAGTGGATGGCTCCGCAGTGATGATACCCAGAGGCATCTGAGTCAGACACTCAGGGTGTGACTTTGGAGTTTGTTTGGTAGCCAAGATTTCCAGAAGAGGGCTGTTTTCATATTCAACTCAAGTCACGGGCAACACACTGAGTGCCCTGTACGACTCAGTTCCTGCTCTTAGGCATGTTAGAGAAGTAAGACTTTGTCCAAGCAAGAGCCAGGGGTAGCACCGTCAGGGCCGCAGACCACACGAGTGGTGGGGCTGGGCTCCCGAGGACAGGACAGCACAGGTAAAAACGGGAGGCCGAGGCAGCCAGGTGACCACGGGCAGGTTCGAGCTGAGTGGTTGTGCTCACCGGCTTGGGGGCCCAGGCCCCTTGTGCACCAGGCAACGAGGAGCCTCTGGGCAGGGACGGCATGACGGGACACTGGTCTGTGAGTCCTTTGTAGCATCAGTTGAAGGGCTGAGAGGAAGTAAGAGACCCAGCCAGTAAACTGATAAGTGGTTCTATTTCCTCGTGTTCTAATTTCTGAAACTAGAGATACTGAGGATCCAGCTTATTTATCTAGAACATAGTTGAAGTTTGGGGATGTAATGGAAGTTTTCCTGTGAAAAACAGATAATAAAAGTAGACCAGTGGCTGGTATGTGACCTCACGAGAGAGAGAAACATAATACCCAGTGAAAATTCATGACATTATACATGAGTTTGTGGTTACCCTCTCGTTTTTGTGTGTATTGTATGTGATAGGAGACAGGATGGACCTAGAGCAGCTTCCTGTAGGTGAGATGTAGTACAAAGAAGGTGTGTAAGCAGGAAGTTGGTAGTAAGTCCTTCCTGTTGTGGGGTGGGGAGCAACCTGGCAGGTCAGGGACACAGGAGAATGCGGAGTGGTGGCCACCCACAAGCATCGCTAGGGGGCCCCTTGCTCTCCCGGAAGCACCCGGTCCCTTTAATTTCAATGCACCTTTGCACGTGCTGTTTCTCTCCCTGCACCACCCCTCCTGTCCACTTCTCTGGAACTGTCTGTACCGTGAAGGGTCGTGAGTGAAGACCTGCTACAAGAGTGCGTGGAGAGTAGCAGGCCACTGATGGTCACGCCAGGGGCTTCCCTCCCTGCGGGAAGAGCAGCATCAGGCCTGCGCTCAGGGACACCCTGCTTACTGCCAGCTGGCTGACAGTCCACGGCAGTGGGCTCAGCACAGAATGTAGAGGCTCTCTGGGCACCGTGACCTGAGACCTTACTCATGGCCGAGGCCTCCATCGGTGCCTGCACTCGGGAGAGTGTGTGTGAGGGAGCGAGCATGTGGAAAGGCCACTGCCAGGAATGTGTGAGCACAGCTTCCCAGTAGGGGCTTCTGCCTTGTAACATGTCGTCTTGAAAATGGAGCTAGAAAGGTGATCTCACATGCAGTTCACAGACCCCCATCAGTTTACTGTCCCAAACTAAGTGTTCCTTCAGCCTCTGTTTCACCTAGCAGTTAGAAGTTGCACTTTCTGATGTCTTTTCCATATGACAAAGCCCATCACAATTTGTGTGTATTGATGCTTTTCGTGTGTACTCAGTAGTCCATCTGGAAATAGAATATTTCCAGAACTCTGTAATTTTCAGACTTGGCATTTCTTGGGATTACTAGTTTTTTTCCCATCACCAGAAGGGCTTTGTTCCTCATGAAGTTTTTTAGGAGTAAAAAGAAATAATGAAATTGTTTAAATCTTTTTAGGCTTGGGTTACCAACATTAACATTAAAATAGTTCAAATCACATAAATAGGAAGTGGTGAGCGCCGTACCTCACAAGCTGTGCTGGACTGTTGGGAGGCTGCAAGGAAGCATTAGACACCTTTGTCTGGATGCAGCACTTGGCCTCAGCAGAGACACCAGCCAGCATTTGTGAACCGCTTGCGTGGTGTTACCTCTTTTATGCCAAGCTCACAGTGTGATATCTTCAGTTGTTCAGTTTGGTCCAGAATCAACCATACAAGGAGTAAATACATTTTATCAAGTTAAATGGTAAAGTGGCCTAAAAAACTCACCAGCCCCTTTGGCAATATTGCAAATAAAGTTTCCACAGGACCACAGAAGGAAGGCTGTAAGGACACACATTAACCAGACGTTACATACCAGATAAGCTCTCTTCACTGATAGCCTGAAGACTGTTGTCGTTGATCTTAAGTTCTTCTAATGCAGATGGTAAGGGAGGAATCTCTACCAGATTGTTCCCATCCATATTCAGGCGTAGTAACTTCTTCAGAAGCTTAAAAAGTGAATCTCAAGTTACCTTTTCATCTGGTATGGATGTGCAGTCACACGTGTCCTTGAGTGGCCAGCGCACAGCCCTGCTTAGCCTCACGGACCCGCCTGCCCTCACTTGCGCCTCCGGGAAGCATTGTCAACAGACTGGGTCTGATTTTGTATCCCACCCACCCATTTTCCTGTTGTGGCTTTAGTGAGCAAGAGACAGTCCCTGTCACCACTGGACCGGTCACATTTTGCTAGATCTTAGGTTTCCACCTTCTCAGCAGTAGATGTGGTGCTCTGAATCTGTCATAGATGCTAGCAGTTAAGACAACAGTTTGAGAGGCGCCTGGGTGGCTCAGTCGGCTAAGCATCTGACTTCGGCGCTTGTCATGATCTCACAGCTCATGGGTTTGAGCCCCCTGTTGGGCTGTGTGCTGACAGCTCAGAGCCTGGAGCCTGCTTTGGATTCTGTCTCCCTCTCTCTCTTCCCCCTTCCCCACTCAGGCTCTGTCTGTCTCTCTTTCTCAAAAATAATAAACATTAGGGGGAAAAAAAGATAGCAGTTTGAGTCCTTACAGTGTATCTGCACACCTCAATTTTATACTAAGTGGAAACAGTCATAAAATAGCACCAAGTATTATGGACCTTCTTCAAAGTGTCTACGAATACTGCAAGCTGTTCCATCATGGTGCCCCCATCATGGTGCCCACACAGCCCTTTTAGGAAGCCATGTGCCCCTGTTTGGGGTGTGTGCTTGCAGAGCGCTGACGCCTCTCCAGTGACTTAGCTCAGCAGCGCTCAAATTTTAGCAGTTTGGGAAAGGGACAGAGGACCCCAAAACAAGCAAAAGAGATGCTCTCCTCTGTGTCTGTCTTTCTGATCAAACACAGGAGATGGCGTGAGTCCCAGCTGATGCAGCAGGACAGCTGTCACACGGCAGGACTCCAGGTTTGTGACTTGACTGTAGCCACGGGTCCCTGGAGCCCTTTCCTGAACCAGCCCAGAAACTGCGTGGGAGCCAGGAACTAAGCACACATGCACCCAGTGATTTGCACAAAGAGTCATAAGGGGGTTACAATTTGACCTCGTGGGATGCAGTGTGTTTTGTTGGGCTTCTTACAGCGCCCACGTGTGTTATTTGTTAACACACAGACCCCTTCTTTCTTGTTTCCACCTTTGCTTCTCTGACACTTCTTGGTCCTCTGTCCTTTTGTCCCGTTTTAGGAAATATTTTAGTCACATGGCAAGTCTTCCAAAAGTTTCTTCTGTGCTGTTTCCTGTCCTGTCTCCCTTATCTTTCCCCCATTGCCCTGGGCTAACTTTCATCTGAACCCATTGCGTCTCCAGAACCCTGTCCTGCTCATGCTTTCATCAGGTCTTGCCCTTGGCACAAAATCACAAAGCCCTGTCTTTCTGGCCTGAAAATGTAAATAGTTTCCAGATAAGCTCTGCTTTATTTCCAGAAAGACCTCAGGTACCAAAAGACCATATTCCAGCATACTTTCAGCTGCTTGGGGAGAGGCTGCTCCGTAAGTTCAGAGTACTAGTTTAGTCGTTTTGCTATTGGTGGTGCTCTAAGGGTGAAGCATGGAAACCTACAGACGGCGATCAGGATAAAACTTGAATGGTTTACAGACATCAGGGAAGAGACTTTCCTAGGAAAGAGCTACAGTGAAAACACTTCAGTCTCCCCCTTCCCTGCTGCCAGTACAGGGCTGCTCAAGGGGGTCATCACTCAGCAGGCAGAGCTTGTATACATACCTTGAATGCTTTGGGCCCTATGCCCGGGGAGGTGATACTATTTTTGCTCAGGTCGAGCCTTTCCAAATTCGGCAGTCCATTAAATGCTTCATCGGGAATGGAGGTGATGGCATTGCCTAGAAAACACAGCAGCTGTAACTTAGGCTCACATGTGCACACATACGTGTGCACATACACAAATGTGTACTTGTGCACATGCATAGATAGCAAGAGAGCTCTACCTGGAGAAGGCAAGGACACTTTCCCATTGACATGTCCTAGACCCCGGGCCAGAAATCCGAGACTGTTTGTTATTCATGAAATCCTGACGCGTCACTTACCTTTCTGAAATTTCCTTCTCTAAATGAGGAGCTCAGATGGCCTCCAGATCTAATGTTACAATTACTTGGCCGCAATCTATAGAAGTTTATTCTAGATGCTTTAATTTTATGGGATTTTGTTTTGACAGTTAGGTGCAATAATCAATTATTTTAAACTTAGAAAATGAGCTTCCCAGAAATAGGGAGTATTATAAAACCCATATGGTGACCTTCTTGTAAAACCAAGATAGTATGACTGAGCACAGGTCATTGATTTTTCATGACTCCAGACTTGCAAGGATTGGGTTTTCTTACAGCAGAGCGCACCTGACGTGCTAGCCCTGAGCAGGGGGGACACTGCTGGGCCTGAGGGGTTCCCCAGGGGCCATTCAGGATGGTGTCCCTTCACCGACTGGCCGTCCTGAGCCACGGTGTCTGATGTCGTCTGTTGAATGTATGTACGATTACACGTTCACTTGTTATTTCCCTGGTAGTTTATTTCTGTGGTTTCCCCTGAGCCACACCTGAAACCCCATTCAGATTCCCTCACCCTTTGTGTTCAGAGCGGACGGACACACACCGGGTCCTGCTCTTCCTGTGCTCAGGACCCTTCTGGCGGCCCCGTAATAACAGGGCAGAGGATGGGACCCCTCCAGGCCCCCTGAGTGGCTAACCTGAGGGAGAGGCCGGTGGTGGATGCAGGGCATCTCTGGCAGCAAGGCCGTGGCCAGCTTTGGGAACCACGGGCAGGTTCCTGTAACGTCAAATGTGAGTTTACTCTATCACTCAGCGTTAACGAGAAGCAAACCGGGTCCACACGGGCCTCTGTGTGTGGATGTTTGTGGAACTGTCTGTGCGGCCGCCCCACACTGGCACCTGTGGTCCCTGTGCACCCCACCAGCCCCTGAGGGGCAGCGTCCGGGCGCCACGTGAACGAGGCCCGGCTGGGAAGACTGGATGCCATATGACCCCACTTGGGTGATGGCTGTGGACACCCAAGCCCTGAAGCAGGTCACCTCAGCAGAGACCCGGGCACAAGCAAGTGTGGGGCGGGGATGGGAGTTTTCTGCACCCTGAATGTGGGGACAGTGAAACAGCTGCACGCGTCCCCATAAGTTACCACACCTCAGTACAGCCGACTTGAAGGAAAGAGTCCAGGGGAAATCGTGTTTTGATTTGGAGAAATGTGCTTACACCTAACTATGCTGTTGCTTCTGCAAAGTTTATTTCTATGATCGAAAAGTGTTTGGGATCAATTTATATCATGAAATTAAAATAGGACTCTTAACAGGGCAAGGACAGAACAAAGCTCGTCCACGTCTCTTACCAGCGAGCTCCAGGCTTGTTATCTCTGGTGCCGTCAGCGGTGGCATCTGCGTGAGGCCCGCGCTCATGCAGCTGACGGTCCTATAGGACAGAGAGCACCCGCTGGGTAGAGGCGGCCTGCGTCTGGGAGTGGGGGAGCCCTGGGGTCTCGAGGGCATCCTGAACACGTCTCCTCTGATGATGTCATCGTGCTCCTCCTCCTCCTCATCTTCCTCCTCCTCCCCATCTTCCTCCTCCTCCTCCTCCTCCTCTTCCTCCCTTCCTGGATGTCCTCGTTGATGGGCCTGCCTCCCCTCCTCGAGGGGTCTCTGCTCTCCCCCTTCTCTGCTCCACCCCTCAGTGAGGAGTCTCCCCTGCTCTCTGGGGCCAGGGGTCTGTTTCTTCTGTTCCTTATCTTTATCTTCGTTAATTTCTTCTTCATCCTCCTCAAATTGAATTTCCTCTTTTTGCAACACTGGATCCGTTTCCACCCGATGAAGTGGCAGTTGCTTACGAGGTAAGTTGGTCGATTCTTTTTGTTCTGAAGAATCACCAGAAAATTCACTTGTATCACTTAGAGCTGTACCACTGAGTGGCCGGAGAGAGGCTACCAACCGTGGGGACCCAGCAGGGGCAGGTTATAACATTAGCAAAAGGAAAAATCATAGTGAAGATGAGGTTAGTAAATATTATTCCCTCCAGGTACTTGAGTGTGATTTACAGATAAGATACATTTTGAAATTTTACTTCTAAGATTTGTTTTAGGCAATTTTTGTTTTGCCTGTGGCCTTAATGTTTATTTTTACTAAAATGCCATGCTACTTGGTAATGAAGAGGGAATAATGTCACATGATGCACAGTGATAAGCAGTCCTATGTGAGGTTGCAACGTGATGAAGTGTGACCTTTATAATAGATACGGTTCAGTTAATTGGAGTTGTTAACAGTATAAGCATCTGTACCGCCAGACATAAAAGTGAAACGTGTATTTTACTTGCTTGTGGTAGTGAAACTGGCTTTTGTTTGTAGATTTATTCTTATTTTTGTCTGATTTTCTTTTAGCCCGATGGCCAAAAGCATCTTCTGAAATTGAAAATTACAGAGTTTTCCTTTTTGTCTCTAGACTTTGTCCCTAGAGTTTGTCCCAGACTCTCTAGTCTGACTTTTACTGCTTGACCTTCTGGAAGGCCTCCTGGAGTCAGATGACGCTGTTGTAGGTGTGCGCAAGGGTACTCCCCACTGTTCCGTGATGACGGAGGCACAATGTCAGTGGCACATGCTCACCTGCATTCACATTTAGCAGAAAGTAGGGACGGCCTGACAGTCACCGGACCTCAGGGAAAAGTGAGCTCCAGTGCATGCACATTTACTGAGTCATCTAGACATAAATCACCCAGAAAAGGAACTCAGAATATATAACTATTGGAAGGAATTACTTGAGATTTCGGTCCAGTGTATATTATAAAGTCAGTGAGTTAGTTTTTCACATCTCTGGCAGACAATTGAAAAGGAAAACAGGAAAACATTAGGGAAAGGAAACTAAAGCTATCATATTGAAACATTTAAAATCCTTCCTGTATATCCAAGTTTATTTTTCCAAAATAACCACAGCATTTCAAGACTATTCCAAGTCCTTTGAAAAATAATAGTTTCTCAATCTTGCCTATATATCTGGTAACATTTTGTTAAAGGCATAATACCTTAGTAAAATATTGGATAGTATAAACAAAAATGCAGTTTCTAAGTTTTCTAAAGTTTTTCCTGGTAGGCAGCCTCTCTAGACAACCACCCTGTGACTGTCCATCTACCTCGACTATAGACCAGAGAAAATCTGTCTCTATTTTTTCCCATCAAATTATTTATTGCATTTGTTGATTTCATCAGGCACTGGCTAGGCTCTTCCTGGGGACCTAGGCCTCCCTCTCAACAGTCGTCTATCACTCAGGCATGAGCCTCGTGAGTGTAGGGGACGACAGACATGCACCAGGCCACATGGCATGGCCTTCTTGCACACAGGTGTGCCCCGAGATGTGGTCACTGCTTCAGGGCCACACTCCTGCATGTCCCCAGATTAGTGAAGGAAAACAGGCCAGAGTCATTGGGCTCTATTCTCTCCAGATGTGAACTACCTCTCCTCTGTTCATCAAGAGTCCTTCGTCTTTGTGGTGGTCTGAACGTACCCACCTTGAGTCGGATTGAGGGACACCCTGTGTGTAACGTGGGAACTGTGGGCTGTGTCAGCTCTGTCACTGCTTCTCTGAAGCTTCTCTGAACTGCTTCTCTGTACACAGTGTGGTCTGGTCCGAGTTTACTCATTCTGACAGAGCTGGGACTATAAAGCCTAGATCTTTTATTTCCATCTCCTACCATGCATTTTCCCAAATACCATCTATGTTTGGCATCACTGTGCCAGTATCTTCAGTACCTTGATAACTAGTTTACCATAATTTAATTTAAAACTTAAGGCAGTGACAAAATAAAAACAAATGGAAGTTGAAGACTCCATCACATGTGATATTTTGTTTTGGCTAAATACTTATACCAGTATCCACGCAGACTGGGCAGCACTCTCCTTCAGGTGTGACGGTATGGGGGCACGTCAGAGGGGGGCACACAGTTTCATCACATAGCACCTTTCCATTTGAGCAGAGGCAGGTAGTGCACGGCTCAGGAGACCATACAGCTTTGTTGTACATGGTCATCCCATTTACCAGACAGTGCCCCTTCTTTCCTGGAAGAGAAGCAGAAACGCTGTAAGCTCCTGTGCATTCGTGCATGGGGTACCTAGATCCAGATATGTAAACCCAGAGGGGCGTCCGCCTGCTTTCCCTCAGCCTCTCATTCAGGCTTTGAGCATGACCTCAGCCTGGTAGCTTGACTCCGAACCGCGCCTCCGCACTGTGCCTGTCGGGGTGACTAAGTTATTCAATAGCAACAACCACCCCAGGTATCAGGGATTCCCAGTCCATGCCCTGTGTCCAGGGCCTCTGCGTTGGATGGCCACCCACAGTAATCATCAGGCTTCATCTGCAAGCAGGCTGCCCTGATGACCAAAGCAGAGAGAACGGGAGTTTGCAAATCCCAAAAAGGCCAAAAAGTGTCTCATTACTTTGACCAAAGCAAATGAGATGGCCGTACGTAATTTCAGAAGAGACGTGGCAGCGCAGCTCGTCCAGTGCCAGAGAGCAGAGCAGGGGCAGCCCCAGTGATGATCCCACACCCCACACTTGCCAGTGTGCGGATGGGACAGCCAAGCCACATGGCATGCCTCCGCAGTGCCTCTGACACTGGTTCGCAGGGAGACATTGCACCTTCTTCGAGAGCCACCGTGTTACATGCCATCATGTTCATCCTTGTACCATGCACGGGGCCGCAGCCTTCAGTGCCTCCACTTCCAGTGCACAGGTTATGCACATGTGGACACGTGTGTCAACCAAGATGGCCATCAGACAGCCTGCTTTGATTTGAATGTTAAGAGAGATGCTGTCCTTCCGACCCAGTGTCACTTCTGATACCTCTCCTTTGTGGGATGAGCTCCTGTCCCCAACTCCCACCCTCAGGTGGGCTCTCGCATTCGGTCCGCCCTCTCCCTCCCCACAGTACTCACCTAACTCAGGCCCTGGTAAACAGCCCTGTGTTCATAGAGTCATCTGAATAATTTGTTTCTATATCCTATATGATCTGTCACTATAAATGAAAAAGCAGTTTACAGCTTTTTATGTATATTATCTATATTCTGAATACAACTATGTAAAATACATGGATGGCATAGTAAACAGACTAGAAATTAATAAACCAAAATAGTAAGTGGTTTTATAAATATAGTTGTGGGATAACTATTTTTTCTTTTCCAATAATTTTGTATTATAATAATCTATAAATGAAATTTTAAATGATTTCAAAGTTTATCGTTAGATTAAACGAAAAGATAATAATATGAAAAATTTTTTTGGAAAATCGTCCTCATGGAGGTTCTGTTTCTCTCATTGGTCTCTTACCTGGTAGCACGTTATAACTTGATTCTACTCCAAGAAAACCTAAAAAGGAGTCAAACTTTTCCTCTGTGCTGTAGTCCAGATTCAGCATGGGACGTGTTGCTGTGGGTGTGACTGTTGTCTGCTGGAGCCCCAGCTGCCTACCGGACCTGCGGGCAGGCGAGGAGCTACCCCTCGGTCTTCTGTAGTACATCTTCCTCCACTGCTTTCTAGGTGCCTCTTCATTTTGTCCAAAGTCAGTTTGACAAATGATAAGCAGAAGGAGACAAAGTAAACCTGCAGACTTCATGCTGGCTTTTCTACCATCTAATTTCTAGAATGAGAAGGAAGCAGAATTTCAGATTTAGTGATACCTAATTTTCACCTTTGACAATTGGCCTATTATTGCTTGTATGCCTCAGCAGCATCTTTGAGAAATGACACATGTCATCTGTGGGCGATATATGGTTGTGTTCCTGCCCAATCAGAATCAAAGAACTTTCAATATCTTTACCTCTAGACCAAGCAGGAGCAAATTTCTTGTGTAAAGAACCAGGTATTAAATATTTGAGGCTTCACAGGCTATTCCACTTGACCCTTATCATGTGAAAAGAAACAATGGTACACAAATGGCTGTGCCAGTAAAAGTCCATTTACAAAACAGTGGGTTGGACGTGACCTCCAGACTGGTTTGCTGAGTCCTCTCTGGACCACTGTGTTGTTGGTCCTCGGAGGTTACCCAGGGTCACTGTATCTGTGTGCCAGGTCACCCTCTAGCCAGTGCCACCCACGGCCCTTTCCCCCAGTGCTTCTGTTTGTTCTCTTATCCTCTGGCTTTATGATTTTCTTTGTTGGGATGAGGGGGTATGACTACACCCTATAAGAGTAACAGGAAACTAGCGTCAGTTGTAAAGACGTAAGATGGACAAAGAACTCTTAATTAGGCAGTCTCAGGGGCAGCACAGGGTCCTGCATGAAATGACGTTGAAAAACATATTAGAGACATGAATATTCGTACTCATGGTGATACGAACTCAGTGTGGTTGTAGCCCTGTGGTCACACACATTGATCCAGACCCTGTGAAGTCAGATAGCAGAGAAAGTAAAGAGAAACCCACAAGGTGTGATTGAGTTTGGGACCAGTTGACAGATTCACCCGGTCACACACTTTGACCCATGATTAGTCCTATAGGGAAGGTCTGCGGGGCGCCCATTTCCGTCTGAGCAATGGCTCTAAAGCCAGTGTCTCCACCCTCACCCCTGCCTAGCAGCTCTCCCCTTTGCTCTTCACTCAGGTCCCCTCAGTGTCAGTACCCCAAGATGGAGCCAGGTGTGTGGAGGAGAGTCAGAGCCCGCAACAATGCCAGGGATCCACGATTGTTAGTAAAGGAGCAGCCTTGCTTGATGATGGGATTTACCCCACTCCTCACAGCCTGCCTTGGCCACCTGTGTCAGAACAAAATTGTTAGCCTCAGAAACCATCACCCTGGCAGGAAGGGTGACCCATTAAGGTGATGTTATGTACAGAGACTAAAATTCCAAGCTGCAAAGGAGGGATTTTGAAGGCTCATAGGACCAAAAGTGGCCATAGATTGTTGACCTGGCAATCTTGTTGCGACTTTGGGAAATAGACAAGAGACCCTCTAAGCACTGGATTCAACCTTTCTGCATGAAGTGAAGTATTCTGTTGGCATCAGATGCTATTATAGTACAGGTCACCTTCAAAACCTGTGGGCAAGTAATGGGTATTCCCAAGGACAACTGAATGGAGAACTGTGTACTGGGGGGTGAGGTGGGCCTTCCTTAAGCCACTGTGCCCACCACACCCCCACCGCCAGGTGTATAGGAACTGGGGTGATCAGTGTCAGTCCAGCCAACTGTTGCAACTTCTGTCAGTAGAAACCTACAGTGGCCTCTACAGTAGCAAACAGGTGGCAGCAAACAGGGCTCCCACCACGGGGCTTTGGCTACATGCAGATGTCACTCACAGACCTATGTTTGACATTCTGCCATGTGTACATCACCTGAAGGCCAAGAACATGAGCCCTCTTTGTGAGCCTGCCGTCCCTGAACTGCTAACATCCCTTCCAGTGCACAATTAGTGACCAGAGTGACTCCTGAAGAAGCTGGAAGTTAGTTCATGGTCATTTCATAGAGAACCCATCAGCCATTAGAGCAGTTTTATGATAAAACTCAAATCTGACTTCTGCTTCTAGCCAAAATGGAGTAAGAGAGCTCCCACCTGATTTTTCAAGCATTAGGCATGGAGCAGCACGGGGCATTGCTCCCTTAAAGGTGGGCGGTGCAAGTCCTGGGTGGGTCCTGTGACTGCTCACCCACACAGCCCAGGGACCCAGCCAGAGTCCTGGTTTCCCGAAGTTGAAAAGATAGACTTGGGGGGAGGGGCTCTCAGGATGCCAGGGGTGAGAGTTTTTAGGACAGAATAGAGAGAGGACAGCTGTCGTGGCAAATCCTTCCAGAGACCTCAGGTCTTCAGCTAAGTCCTGATTAGCATGCTTGCAAGAGTGAACTTCTGGACACTGCAGGAAGAACTACCATAAAGGAGAAAAGGAAAAATCCCTGGAGCTTGAAAAAGGTTGCCCAGAGTTTGTGTGCCCACCAGCCAAAGTGGGAAGTCTGCCCTTCACAGGGCATCCGATAGAGTGTCAGAAGGACATTGGCACAGCAAGGGAAACGATCCACCTGAGGCTAACGGCTGCTCTGCTCCCATTTAATAAAACTGGACATGGGGCGCCTAGGTGGCTTAGTCGGTTAAGCGTCCAACTTTCGCTTAGGTCATGATCTCGCAGTTCGTGGGTTTGGGCCCCGTGTCGGGCTCTGTGCTGACTGCCAGCTCGGAGCCTGGAGGCTGTTTCAGTCTGTGACTCCCTCTCTCTCTGACCCTCCCCTGCTCGTGCTGTCTCTCTCTCTCTCTCTCCTAGAAATAAATAAAAAACATAAATAAATAAATAAATAAAACTGGACAGTAAGCATCTCTGAAGGATCAAACCATGTGCAGTAATGTAACCATGTTCCAGAGCATATGGTGGTTCGGAGTCTGGTGAATACTTAGCAGGTTCACAAAAATGCAGGAAGAACGGTCCATAAAGATGATGTTAATGTAGTAATACCATATTTGGGGTTTATAACATGTATAAAATGTATGACAACAGCATAAAGGAGCAAAGAGATGGTACATACACTGTTGTAAGGTTCTTATATGTGAGGTGGAATCATCTCACCTGAAGATACACTGTAATATGGATGCAAGCTGTAAGCCCTAAGGTACCGAGCAAAAAAAGAGATAAAACTAAGAAGGCAAAAAAAGAGATCAAATGGAATAATAAAAAGTAATCTAAAACATATTTATATAAGTCCTCTTAAACATAAAACACATAAATACCACAATTAAAAAGCAGAGAATGTCAGATTGGATTAAAAAAAAAAGCACCACTCAGCTATATGTAGCTTGTAACACTTATACTAAATATAAAGATGCAGGTGGGTTAAGATTAAAAGGATGGGAAAATCTCTATCATAATAACACTAATCAAAAGAAAAATGGAGTGTCTTTACTAATATAAGATAAAGTGGATAAGACAGAGAAGCATATTGCCAAGCATGTATTACATAAAGGTTAAGAGATCTACTCTTCACGAAGACAAAGCAATCTCAAACGTTTATACACTGAATAAAACAGCTTCCAAATAGCGTGAAGCAATGAGTGGCACTTTAGGAGGAAGATAAATCTACAATCATCATCTACAATTTCTGCTCTCCTGTCTCAGATACTGATTTTAAAAGTAGTAGACTGTAGGTTAAAATAATGAGATACCACAACACATTTATTAGAATGGCCAAAACCAACACCAAATGCCAGTGAAGATGTGGAGCAGCAGGTACTCACATTCATGGTTGGAGGGATACAGATAGATAAGGCTGCTTTGGAAGACCGTTTGGCAGCTTCTCAGAAACACACTCTTACCATGTGATCCAGCAATCAAGAGAGTTGGAAACATATGTCTGCACAAAATCCTGCACACAGATGTTTACAGCAAACTTGGAAGCAACCTTAGGTAGAAGGATAAACAGTAGTCCATCCCCACAGGGAATATTATTCACCACTAAAAAGAAATGGACCATTGGACCATGAAAAGACATGGAAGAAATAAATGCACATCACTAAATGAAAGAAGCCAATCTGAAAAGGCTACTGTAATATTCCAACTCTGTGACATTCTGGAAAAGGCAAAATTGTGGAGACAGTAAAAAGATCAGCTGCTGCCATGGATTGGTGCCATTGCCGAGGCAGGGGTGGGGGGTGCGGGGAATGAATCGATGGAGCACAGAGGATATTTAGGGCACTGTGAATATTCTGTATAATATGATAATGATGGATACTATCATTACACACTTGTCTAAATCCATAGAACACACACCACCAAGAGTGGGCTCCAATGTGAATTCTGGACTTGGTGATGATGGTGTGTCAGTGTTTTTTGTCAGTTGTAACTTGCTATGAACCTAAATCTGATCATTGTCATGTATCAAAAAGTTAGTGCTACCACCGTGCTTGGTTATGTGCTCACCCCTTAAGATCAGGAAAAAGAAAAGATGTCTGGTCTCACCACTTTCAGTCAACATTTTATTGAATATTCTAGCCAGTATGGTAATGTAAGACCAAGAAACAAAATGCATCCAGACTGTAAAAGAAACTGTTCACAAATGTCTTGTTCATGTATCTAGACAATCCCATGGTGCCTACAGAAAAGGCTACGACAGAGTTTAGCAGGGTTTCAGGATATGAGCTCAATATACAGAAATCAAGATTATTTCTACATGTTAACAGCAGAAAGAAAATAAAGTTAAAAATATAACACCATTTATAAAAGCATAAAAACATGAAGTACCTAAAGATACTTCTTTTTTTTTTAATAGTTTATTTTTGAGACTGAGCATGAATGGAGGAAGGGCAGAGAGAGAGGAAGACACAGAATCTGAAACAGGCTCCAGGCTCTGAGCTGTCAGCACAGAACCTGATGTGGGGCACGAGCCCATGAACTGCAAGATCATGACCTGAGCTGAAGTCAGACACTCAACCGACTGAGCCACCCAGGTGCCCCACCTAAAGATACTTCTGACAAAAGATGTCCAAGATTGCAGTCCTGAAAACCATGAAGTACTGCTGCAGAAAATGGAAGAACTTCATAGGGCATGTGTGCCGTGTATGGAGGTCAGATAACTCAGGTTTAAATTCTCAATTCTGTAATCTGTAGTTTGTCACAAAGCCAGTCAAAATTCTAGCAGGCTTTTTTATTTATTTTTTTAATGGCAAGGTGATTCTAAAATTTCTGTGGCAGTGTAAAGAGCCTACCCTACAATAGCCAAAGCAACTTTGGAAAAAAGCAGAACAAATTTAGAGGACTAGCACTACCTGGTTTTCAATACTTATTACAAAGATGGTGACGTAAAATAAAGATAGTATTATACTGGTGTGAAGACAGATAAGTAGTCAATGGAACAGAATATTCAGAAATAGACCAAGCCTTCCTGGTCAGCATGAGGTGCACAGTTGTGTATCATACAAAAAATTGACCATAAATATAAGAGCAAAAAGTATAAACTTGTAGGAGAAAACATAGGAGAAAATTTTGGTGACCTTGGATTTCGCAAAGATTTCTTAAGTACAGCAATAGAAAGTATGAAATACATTTTTTAGTTGGACTTCATAAAAATGGAAAGCTTTTTCTCTTCAAAAGATACTGTTAATGTGAAAAGATACTGTTAATGTGGAAAATGCCACATACTGGAAAAAATATTTGCAAAACATGTATTCAACAAAGTACTTGTATCAAGAATAAAGAAGTATTATAGTTCTGTCATGAAAAGAAAAACAACCCAATTTTTAAAAGCCCAAAGCTTTGAACACACTTCACCAAAGAAGAGACACACAAGGCAAATAAGTCCATGAGAAGATGCTCAAAATCCTTAGTCACTGGGGAGATGCAAGTTAAAAGCACAATCAGATACCAGTACATATTTGTCAGAATGGCTAAAATTAAAAAGATAAGCCACAGCAAATATTGACAAGTAGGCAGAGTAACTAGAATTGTCATTCAGTGCTGTTGGAAATGTAAAACAGCATAAACATTTTTGAAAACTGTTTGGCAGTTTTTTCAAAAGTTACATGTGCACCTCCCCTTTACCCAGCCATTCTGCTGCTAGACATTTATTTCCCCAAGAGAAATGAAAACATATGTCCACACACATACTTATGTGTGAATGTTCATGGCAGCTTTCTTTGCACTAGACAGAAAGTGGAAGACATCCAAATGTTTCTCAGTGTGTTAGTGGATAAACAGATTGTAATATAGCCATACCATGGAATACTACTTAGCAACAGTGATGAATAAATCTCAAAATAAGTTCGCTGAATAAAAGAAGTATCACACAGAAGGATATATGCACAGTTCACACAGAAGGATATATGCACAGTTCCATTGTAGAAAACACAAACTCTTCTGTAGGAAAGCATATCAGTGGCTGCCTCGAGGTAGGGGTGTGTGGGTTACCAAGGGTCATGGGGAACTTTGGGGGATGATGGACATAGTCATTTTCTTGATTGTGGTTATCGTTTTACAGGTATACTTTACATATGTGCACTTTAATTTTCAACTCTCCTCACCATTGAAGTTGGATTGGGCTACCACCTTGATGTCAGAGTCTGGGGGTGGCTATTTGGAATCACACATCTCTGTCACATAATGTGCAAAATCCCCAGTGGTGTGAACTCCTTAGCAGTGTTGTAGGATCTCACACTTTTCCTCAGACTGAGGTGGGGTTGTATCCCTGGGGACCTTGGAGACCAGGCTCTGGGCTTGACAGGTTATATCAGGAGTCAGGAAATTAAAGACTAAGCCAAACTGAGTCTGCTGCTTGTTTTTATACAGCCTACAAGCTAAGATGGCTTTTGTGTTTTTAAATTTAAAGGTTTTAAGATTTAAAAGAAGAAGAATTCATGACAGATCATATAAATTGAAATTTCAGTATTCATACCTAAAGTTTTATTGGAGCAGCCACGCTCATTTATTTGTGTATTACTTTGGGGGAGTTTTCCACTAAAGGGTGCGGTTGGGTGGTTTCAGCAGATGCTAACATTTGGCCTTCAAAATTTAAGTATTTTGCAGCACAAGCCTCCCAGCCCAGCACTGAAAGCAGTGCTTCTCAGTCTGTGGGGACTGTGGGCAGCATCTGGACTCTCTTCAGGGGCTCTCCCGACTCCCCATGTGTGTGGGGACCCAGCTGCTGCTGGAGGTCTTACAGAGCCCAGGACCACCCACTGCAACAGAGGAACCCAAGGGCCCAGCATGTCAGAAGTGTCTCGATGGAGACGCCCCTGTTGAGAGGAACTGATAGAAAAGTTTTTACTCCATACAGACGCATGCAGTTTACAGGCACATCAAATGAATTCTAACTAGGTGGTGTCTGCTAGTGATAACTTATCCGCAGACCATTTTCATACGGAGATCTCCCTCCCAGGGTTTTCTCCTGGTTCTGAGATGCTGTTTTCTTTTGCTCGGCTTCTAAGTCTCACATGTATATGCTCATGTGGCCAGAATGGAGTTTTCCTTGAGGAATGATCTCACTTCCATTCTGTATTCTGTTGTGCTCAGGTGAAGCTTTGTTTCCTCGCAGCCTTGGACGTTTATAATAATGGCACTTTGCTGTGTGCAGCTTAGACTTTCAGTGAGTCCTTGAAGGTCTCCTCCTTTTCCAGCCTTTGGGGATTTGTCATCTTCCGTGCTGAGACAGCTCTGTCAACAGGGTCTTCTTAGGTTGAGCTCCAGTCTGTTGTCCATAGGAAAGCCCAAAGAGAGATTTAAAGATACAAGCTCTAGGGGCGCCTGGGTGGCTTAGTCGGTTAAGCGTCCGACTTTCGCTTAGGTCATGATCTCGCGGTTCGTGGGTTCGAGCCCCGCGTCGGACTCTGTGCTGACTGCCAGCTCAGAGCCTGGAGCCTGTTTCAGAGTCTGTGTCTCCCTCTCTCTCTGACCCTCCCCTGCTCATCCTGTCTCTCTCTCTATCTCCTAGAAATTAAAAAAAA